>NC_064632.1:277314079-277622926 GCF_023864275.1 Schistocerca cancellata | reverse complement strand
ATGCATATTCGCACAGGATGGCAACATAGTGAAAGAACTGGAAGCGAGGTGTAGCAAAGCTAATGCAGTGAGCGCTCAGCTACGATCTACTCTCTTCTGCAAGAAGGAAGTCAGTACCAAGACTAAGTTATCTGTGCACCGTTCAATCTTTCGACCAACTTTGTTGTATGGGAGCGAAAGCTGGGTGGATTCAGGTTACCTTATCAACAAGGTTGAGGTTACGGATATGAAAGTAGCTAGGATGATTGCAGGTACTAGTAGATGGGAACAATGGCAGGAGGGTGTCCACAATGAGGAAATCAAAGAAAAACTAGGAATGAACTCTATAGATGTAGCAGTCAGGGCGAACAGGCTTAGATGGTGGGGTCATGTTACACGCATGGGAGAAGCAAGATTACCTAAGAGATTCATGGGTTCAGCAGTAGAGGGTAGGAGGAGTCGGGGCAGACCAAGGAGAAGGTACCTGGATTCGGTTAAGAATGATTTTGGAGTAATAGGTTTAACATCAGAAGAGGCACCAATGTTAGAACTGAATAGGGGATCATGGAGGAATTTTATAAGGGGGGCTATGCTCCAGACTGAACGCTGAAAGGCATAATCAGTCTTAAATGATGATGAACGATGATGAAGAAGATTATAATTGACATGAAAGCCTGAGCAAACACAATAAATATTGGAAAAGGGGAGGATAATGTTAAATGAAGGTTTCCTCAACTTCAATACATAGTCATCATCATCAACATAAATCAGTCTCAAAAAAAAATTTAGGGATGATACAAGTTTATAGGGAAGCTCAGACTGCTTTGAATTTAAATCAAAATTAAAATGTAGGCAACCATATAGAAAGAAAAAGACCTTAGATTAGTTAAATAATTGTATTAAATCAGAAAATTAGAAAGAACATGTTAAATTTTGGAAAAATATTACTTTAGGGTTCAAATCAGTAATAAACATGAGATCAATTACAATATAAAGTGACGATAAGGAGACTAGGTCGAACCACTGTTTAATTTTACCAGATATTGAAATAGGAAGTTGGTCAGTAAATAAGTCAATTACTACTGTCAACAGTTGAAAGCAATTTTGGACTGACTTCGATCAATTTCCCAACCACTGATAGGCCCAGCACAAAACTGAACATGGAAGGAGGTGGATATGTAAGGTGGCAGATTAAATGAAGGTCGATTTCGCACCTTAAATGAGAGTTTTTATACATCATAACGGGAAGGTGAATATGTCACCTGACTTACTTCGGCACATTTGCCTATAAAAACGTACAGTATGGAATGCAAAGGGATGACACTCAATCGACGGTATTAACATACCGAACCTATATCCTGCATGTCAATGAGCAAGAGGTGAAATAAGAGGCTGCGGGAAATGTTTCGTTTGGAAGCAAAAGCGAGGGGCACACCACGGGTGGAGTACAACGGAAAGCTCTTAAAAGCATCCTGCAGTGGGGGACAACGAATGGACCAGGTGATTCATCCAGGAGGGCAAGTAGCGGGCCACCGGATTGGTACGAAAAGAAGCTTTAGAAAACTGCATTGCAGAATTTCCAAGTGAATACGAACAAACTAGTGACGCAATTGATCATGTGAACAGCGCATGGTACGCCCATGATGTATGCATGTAACTTTTAGGCATCTGGAGTGGACTGACATGAACTAGGAATGTGTAAAATACCAAGATTTCGACGCAGTTTAATGGTAGAGCCTTTGCGACTGGCTGAGAGAGTGCTCCTATTGGTCGGAAAAAGCCGACACGTTGAGCATGAAAAGACCCAGGTGAGGCACAGTGTTGCTAAGGGAAGGACAAGACTGAAAATTTCGGGAGATTCTCCTCTGAACTGGCGTCAAATGCAGAACACTCTGTACGATGCAGAGGAGAAATTTGTGTGAATACTGCATTCACTGCGGCTGACATTCAGCTAGATATAGACTGTAGCGTCACTGGGCTCCAACAGCGGAGAAACCAACCAGCCACTTAGTTAATTGTTCTTGCAAGAACTGAGAGGGCATTGCAATATGCACGCTACTCCAGCCATGCGTGTGCATATCGCCATATTTCAAGACTAGAGATGAGTGCATGTTTTCTCGCCTAACGAGAAACATAGGAGAGTTTCTGCTGATAAAATCAGCAAAGGTTTTGCTTAGCTTTTATAGGAATTTCAGAGGACGAGAGCAGCCATGCAGATGACAGCACATCGCAGCTAAGGTAAATACTGCGAGCCGAGGTGTAAACTCGTTGGTTCGTCAGCTTGCGTCCACTGTGAACTCGAGCAACCTTGAGTAATCTTTTCCTCAGCTTGTCAAAAAAACTAACCGTCCTCCGTACACTTGATTGTCATCCTAAATAGTACAGTACTTAGAACCGGAATCGGATGTTTTGTCATAATATTTGCCAACTTCATGATGTAGTGGTAAGATTAATTTTGTAAAGAAAGTTCTGGTTAATATTTGATATTGTTGTGTTTAGAGTTATTTCGATTATTCAGCACAAGATGCGACAACTGTCCTAATATTGTCACATTACAAACTGTGTATATTAGTGTATTTATTTGATAAAAATTTCAGCGTCAAAACCAATTTGTTTACAGCTTAAACACCATTGTGCTCTGTCATAGAATAAGGGTGCACCCCTTACCCCAGTCATTTATTCTATAGACGCTAATGCACTCAATGCACTCAAAGAGTGTTTAAATGTGAATCCAGCAAGAAAGACTATGTGGCTCTCATGAAATCGTGTTGGGTAAATTTTGGGAAGAGTATATGACCACACTGGTGCCACCGACGTATAGAACGCATAGTGACCTTGAGAATGAAATGACACATATTGGAGAACGTACAGAGGCACAAAGACAGTCACTTGTCCCTCGCTCAATACACGAATGAAATGGGAAAGGATATCGACAACACTGGTACGATGTAACCTCCATCATGCACTGTACAGTGGTTTTTAGGGTATTGATGTAGATGTGGAGAAGTAGAAAGTCACTCACACAATCGACCTGGTTTCCAAAGACGTTTTGACGAAGAGCATGTGGTAAAAATCATTTATTAAATAGGTGAAATGAAATTTAATCAAATTGTACATATTCATCTTAACAATCTCCGTTGAGTCATTAAAAGAATTTAACTCTTTGGTTCCACATATAGTCTGAGGTGCGTAAAATTTACTCTTGCATATTTTTACTTATTTTAATTATTGACTTAATTGTGGTCCGATCTGCTTTTCCACATTCTCACGTTCGTATTCTTCTTCCCGTCAGTAACGTTGGTTTTAGGTAGTGTTAGGCAGTGTGACGAAATTATATTCCATAGTCAGTACGTTACATACATGTCGGTGAATCACTACTGCATTTGTGTCTCATCTTGAAGAAAATGGTGCGTTATCTTTCTTATCTAGGTGCGTCTGTATTCGTATCAGAAGCAACTTGCACCTTTGGGGTTTTCGTGCTCCACTTCCGCCTGTTCTACTTTTTCCTTAGACTAATAGAAGCTACACGAGTAGTTATGTCTGTACCGACCATTATTCTTGCTCATAAACAGTTAACTATCAGTTGCCTGACTACAGACATCTGAACTATCTTGAGACGACTAGACATATTTGATTTTCACATAGTGCACTATTGCCATTCGAGCATTTACCTCGCAACGCCTTCTCTGTAACTAATCTTTTATCACTGGTAAATCAAAGTTTTAGCCCGTACTTTCTGTTTCGGAAGGAGAAACGCTTTATGTCAACCCGTTTGTTAACATTTGTGGCTACCATTTGTAGCCTTTAAAACATCGCGATTAGTCTGTATGCTAACAGTATAGCTTTTTGCCGTTTGTACCAAGAGCAATGGTTCTTTGCTTGATTTTCCCCGGAAACAGTATTTAAGAAGCAATGAATAAGGCCTTCGTGTTACGATTTTACGGTGAAATGAGAGCTGCTGCAAAGCCGATGGTATCTGACGCACTGAGGCCTACTGCTGTGCCTGCAGCGTTTTGGGACCGCATCGGCGGCGCCAGCTGCAAGCTGGATGTGCCTGCCGTGGCCTGCAGGTTACCGAGGACGGCCTGCAGTCTGCGGCAGCTGCGCCCCGAGAGAAGTTGGCCGACGGATTCAGCGGGGGAAGCTCGGCCCCTACAGCAGACCCACTCACAGTAGTCTGCTGGCTGAACCGGGGTCAACCGGTGCCTGGCTGAGGCTCGCGTCGTAAGTGCGCGAGGCCGGAGGGAACGTTATATCGCGTTCAATTCAGAACTGCCAAGTAAGATGAGAGAATCCACTGTGGACAGCTACACCTCTGAACATTAGACAGCTGAAAGTAAGTGAAGGTCTCGTAAAGCATAAAACAGTAAATTTATGCGTACTTATGATGAGGAGATGTATACCGAATCCCCAAAACCGTTTAAAGAGTAGAAGCAGAGATACGCGATACAAATAATTTGAAATGAAACAGATGAGAAATTTATTTTCAGGATTTGAGCCATAAACTAAAACCTTTAAATTATCTTCAAAGTAAACTGGAGCTGTTTCAGGAATATTATTAATCTTATCGCTATTCTAATTAACTCCATCACATCACTGTTTAAATAAATTAAATTTTTTGTTCATTATGATTCACTATTACGACTAAACTCATTTAATGGTCAACATTTATTTTTATTGCGGATTTCATTATGATAATATTTGATAATTTCATAACGCTATTCCCTTTCACTTTGGCAAGAAACAGACACATACCATTTCATTCGCCATTACGTTACTAACGTCAAAATCTCAATTGGAAGGACAATGACAATTGTGAAATCGTACAAAGGTCAGTAAGTTGTTTGAAATGTTCGGAAATATAAAAAACCCTCTCCACAGAACGTAGAAAACTAGTATCCAGCGACTACAACGTCAATGAGTCACAACTGGTATGGGAACAGTCAAGTAAATATGTCAGTGAAAATCCATTGAAAATAAATTTGCAAACCATACTCCCGTAGCATGTTTCTCTCCCCCCACCCAGAACATACTTATTAATTTAGCACTAATTTGAAGAAAGGCAGAATATGTTATGAATCTTGACTAGTAACACTGGACTATTTAGCCATTCACTCTGGAACTAACTTCACATTACCCCCTCCTCCCCAACTTTCTACGTTCGTAACTTAGATCGCGAGTACGTCCTCTGTTATTGATGCTACATAGAGATTTTAGGACCACTTAGTATCAGAGCTGCAGACTTAAAATTTCATCTACAAATGTATTGTGTTATTTTAACAAATTCGTTAAGGACATTTCCGGGTATGCAAGCTATTTATTGTTACTTTAATTTTTCTACTTCTTGCTGGCATCAAATGGAATTCGTTTTTATTACCTACCTTTTTCTTGATTTATAGTGATGAATTTTTTGCAGAGATTGAATTTACAGGTTTATTAATAATGTGTGTAATGGAAGCAATTTAAAGTATCACTTCACGCACAAGTTTTATTGAGTATTTCCGGAACCCAAAAGTTACAAAAATGGTTCAAATGGCTCTGAGCACTATGGGACTTAACTGCTGTGGTCATCAATCCCCTAGAACTTAGAACTACTTAAACCTAACTAACCTAAGGACATCACACACATTATTTTCTCGTGGCTTCGCTAGGAGAGGAATTTCCTACACAGATAAAACTATCGCTTTATAGCGACTATCCAAATTCGGGAGCGATTTCTGATTTTAACGTTTTGCTGGTGTTATCAGCCGCCCTGATTGTGCTAACGCTCTGACGAATGTATTGTTTGAGCGTTGCTTAAACAGACAGCCAGTGTGGCAGTGAATAATGCCAGAACCGTGCAGTTCCGTTCTTTACCTCGGCGAACGCTTCACAGAATGCAGACATTTATTTGATGATGTCGGTATGTGGACCTCCTTGGTTCTTGAATGAACTGGTGTCGCGAGCGACCAACTATTTCGCGAAAGTGAGCTCTTAGACCTTTTACCAGTGTTTTCGGCGCCAGGGATTGAGTTTGCATACAACAGAGCGTGCTCCCTCGCCGGCCGCTGTGGCCGAGCGGTTGTAGGCGCTTCAATCCGGAATTGCGCTGCTGCTACGGTCGCAGGTTCGAAACCTGCCTCGATCATGGATGTGTGTGATGTCCTTAGGTTAGTTAGGTTTAAGTATTTCTAAGTCCAGTGGACTGATGACCTCAGATGTTAAGTCCCATAGTGCTTAGAGCCATTTGACCCATTTTTGAAAGTGCTCCCTCGGAGGATTAACTTCATTTTACGCAATTTGTGTGCGCCGTCTGTGTAATTACCTAATAACAAGTGAACTTCCTATTTCCATCTTGTGGTTTGATATTTTCATTATGAAGTAAAATCTTTTCGAGATTCGAACCACATCAGGTGGGTTTACATCCACTGGATGTACAAGCACTTGACGTGGCTGAGTGGATGTGTAACCACTTGGTGTGGGTCGATGAATGTATAACCACTTGATGTGACGAAGTGGA
This sequence comes from Schistocerca cancellata, assembly GCF_023864275.1. Classification (NCBI taxonomy): domain Eukaryota; kingdom Metazoa; phylum Arthropoda; class Insecta; order Orthoptera; family Acrididae; genus Schistocerca; species Schistocerca cancellata. The sequence continues at coordinate 277,616,448 of NC_064632.1, read as the reverse complement.
TGTGTAACCTCTTGACGCGGCTGGATGGATGTATAACCGCAATATGCAGCTGAGTGGATGTATAACGGCTTGATGCGCCTGGGTCGATGTACACTGATGTGACAAGTCATGGGATAGGGATATGTACATTCACAGAAAGCGGTAGTATCGTGTAAAAAAGGTATAAAACGCATTGCATTGAAAAGGTGATTAAGGCCACGCGACCAGAATTAATAGATTTTAGTTGCAGATGGGCGCAATGGACATTCCATTTCGAAAATCATTACGGAGTTCAATATTCCGAGACCCACAGTGCGAAGAGTGTGCCGAGAATATCATATTCAGGCCGACGGCCTTCACTTAACGACCGAGACCAGCGGCGTTTCCGTAGAGTTGTCAGTGCTAACAGACAAGCAGCACTTTGTTTTCACTTGCCGCCCTAATTTTACGACCCACCACCTAATTGCTTAAGGTTGGTCTTTATTGACCACTTAGCCGCTGCGATCGGTATTTGTGCGCTGATATTGCTGAACCTCCACACCAGTTCCCGCATCCGATCGCACTGTTGCCCGTGTCCCGCCACGTGGAGGCAGGTCATAGTCGATCGTGTTTTGTTTTTGTCTCTTTTATTTTGTTTTCTTTTACTTGGTTATCTTTGTTTGCTATTTATCTTTCTTTTCTTTTCTTTATGGCAGCTTTCCCAAACCGTTTAACAAAAATTTACATGAAGTTTAAATTTTGAAAAAGAAATACAAAAATATAGTTTAGAATGAAGAAGAGGAAAGAAGAAAGGAAAGGAAGATGTTTATAGTCCCTCCACCCTGGGGAGCTGAGGATGAAAGCCTTGGAATTAGTCGTCAAGCCATTGATTCTCAGTCTCCAATCCTTTGCTTACCTTTAACTAAGAAGATCTAAGCTAATCTGTAAGTTCTATGCTAATTACTGAAGCTGTTACTAAGATAATTACGCTATTAACAGGTTTAAAGTGCCGTGTTTGCCTGTGGGAATTGCGACGGTGCGCCGACACTGTTTACACTGTTACACTGTTTACAAGCAGCACTGCGTGAAAATAACGTACAACGAACGATTCGTTAGGGTAGTGCGACGAAATTTGGCGTTAACAGAATATGGCAGCCGGCCTCTGTGGCCGAGCGGTTCTAGGCGCTTCAGTCCGGAACCACGCTGCTGCTACGGTCGCAGGTTCGACTCCTGCCTCGGGCATGGATGTGTGTGACGCCCTTAGGTTAGTTAGGTTTAAGTAGTTCTAAGTCTATGGGACAGATGACCTCAGATGTTAAGTCTCATAGTGCTTAGAGCCATTTGAACCATTTGAGAATATGGCAGCAAACGACCAAAGCGATTATCTCTGCTAACAGCACGACGTTGCCTCCTGCAGCACCTCTCCTGGTCTCGTGATCATGTCTGTTGGACCCTAGATGACTGGAAAACCGTGGCCTGTTCAGATGAGTCTCGATTTCAGTTGGTAAATGCTGATGTTAGGGCTCGGGTGAGGTGCAGACCCATGAAGCCACGGACCCAAGAACTCAAGACCCTGCGCAAGCTGATGGCAGCTCCATAATGGTGTGGGGTGTGTTTACATGGAACGGACTGCGTCCTCTGACCACTTGGAGACCATTTGCAACCATTCATGGACTTCATGTTCCGAAACAACGACGGAATTTTTATGGATGACAATGCGCCAAGTGACTAAGCCACAGCTGTCCACGACTGGTCTGAATAACATTCTGGACATTTCGAGCGAATGGTTTGGCCACCGAGATCGTCCTACAAGAATCCCACCGAACATTTATGGGACATAACTGTGAGGTCAGCTCGTGTAGAAAATCCTTTACTGGCAACACTTTCCTAATTATGGACAGCTATAGAGGCACCATCGCTCATTATTTTTGCAAGAGACTTCCAGCGAGCGGGACTGCTACGGTCGCAGGTTCGAATCTTGCCTCGGGCATGGGTGTGTGTGATGTCCTTAGGTTAGTTAAGTTTAAGTAGTTCTAAGTTCTAGGGGACTTATGACCTAAGATGTTGAGTCCCATAGTGCTCAGAGCCATTTGAATTTGAACTTCCAGCGACTTGTTGAGTGTTTGCAACGTCGAGACGCTGCACTCCGCCGTGCAAAAACGGGTCCGGCACGATGTTAGGAGTTATCCCGACTTTTGTCACCTTAGTGTGTAACCACTGTATGTAGCCGGGGCGATGGACGAGTATGCCCACTTGATGTAGCTAGGTAGATGTATAACCGCTTGATGTGGCTGGGTGAATGTATAACCACTTGTGTGGCTCGAAGACCTGGAAGATTTTATTGAGTCATATCGCTGCAAGACTATGCGTTCGTGCATTTTTTAAATGTAGGTTACTAATCTACTTTTGATGAGCAAAGCATTGAACATTCGATGGTATTCAGTTTCTGATGTTTTCTCAGGTAGACGGGACTATGTAGTCGGTCTGGAACAAAGGATAAAAAGACATGACCAGACTGTGTGTCTAATAACAACAGATAGCTTCTCTTTATCCTAGATTTAACATTTCGAGAGTTGCTGACGAGGAACTGATTTTGCAAGAGTATACAGTTAGGAAGACAGCAAAAGCTGCTTCGTTTTCCAGATATCTTCAGGCACATAAAATCCATCTGAGGTGCCCATGTGTAGGAGAAAGCACTGGTGACTGAGTCCGGAGAGACTTTAGCAATGATGGATTTTCAGTGGACGATACCAAGTCAGACAATAGTAGGAAAGAAACATCTCTACCTTTTTTCGCTACACCCCGCTTTCTGGGTACACAAATCGTCCAGAATATTGAGGTATAATTGTAATAGGTCATTTCTGCGCCAGTCCTACAGAATATTAGGCTTTGGTTTTAAATACATTATTTCTGCATGCTAATATGACGGTCCCTCCGCAACTTCTCTTTTATGATCGAAAGCTGGGGATTATGAATTGAATTAATTTTACTGATTTGAAATGAAAATCAGTGAAGACGCAATTACTTGATATGATACCCTCCCTAACTAGAAAAGTGAAGTACCCCGAAGACGTGGTTGGATGTCAATGCAACTTTGTACTCGTACACACAACTGACGGGCACTGTAAATGATTATAGAGTTGCAGTTCTCTGTGACAAGTGGAACGGCCGCAAGAGTGTATTAGCGTTGCCACCAGGCCTAGCAGGGTATATAAGGGATGTGAAAAGCTTTAGATGGTGAGTGATCATCGTGAAGGACAAGGAGAAGCCGTGTACTCGTCTCAGACAGCACCAGATAGGGTTTGAAAGGTGCCTCATTGTGGGTCTCCGTTTGGCCGACAAGTCGAATTGTGGAATGTCTCCTTTTGTGCGGCATTCATACGTGACAATGGCCCGATGTTGGGAAGGTGAGGGTAGGCATACCCGTCGTCAAGGTTCTGGTCCAACACGTGTGACCAACTCGATGGAGCTGGTGTCGTGGTGTAGGGAACCACCAGGTATGGTTTTAGGTCAAGGCTGCTGGTGACTGAGGGAAAACGGTACGTCACGGGCACCCTGCAACCTCATCTGTTACATCTCTCGTGACTGAATCGCGATGCCATTTTTCGATAGGACAATCCTCGTCGACACACTGAAGGTGTCTTTATGAACTGTCTGCATGATACTGAGGATCTCTTGTGTCCAGCAGGATCCTCAGACCTGTCCCTGTTAGAACATGTGTGGGACTCAGCTCTGACGTTATCTCTGTGCCAGTGCCAGTAACTGGATATCGACACTAGTGACAACAGTTGTGAGCCACCTTGCCTCAGAAGAGGATACAACTTCACGACCAAATCAGGACACGTATCCAGGCCATTGGCGGTGCAAAGTCGCAGTGATAAGTGGGCTCTTGCTGTCAAGTCTTTGGTAAATTTGTCTCGACTATGCAGTCACTGCAATAACATTTCGTACGCTCTCAACCCATGAAGTTTCGCTTCGTTTCGTCCTCCCCAATGGGTGCTTCGTTATTTTTGTCAGGTAGGGTCCGCAGATCGTGGTCCTGCGGTAGCGTTCTCGCTTTCTGCGCATGGGGTCCTGGGTTCGATTCCCGACGGAGTCAGGGATTTTCCCTGCCTCGAGATGACTGGGTGTTGTTGTGTCGTCTTCATCATCATCATTCATCCCCATTACGGTCGGAGGAAGGCAATGGCAAACCACTTCAGCTAGTGTAAGTAGGCTGTTTATGTTTTCTTATTGGCAACGTTACGTAGCGCTCTGTGGCTAGTTTGCATTGTTGTCTACCATTGTAGTGTTGGGCAGCGGCAGCTGGATGTGAACAGCGCGTAGCGTTGCGCAGTTGGAGGTGAGCCGCCAGCAGTGGTGGATGTGGGGAGAGAGATGGCGGAGTTTTGAAAAATGTCATGAACTGCTGTATATATTATGAATATTAAGGTAAATACAGTGTTTGTTCTCTATTAAAATCTTTCATTTGCTAACTATCCCTATCAGTAGTTAGTGCCTTCAGTAGCTTGAATCTTTTATTTAGCTGGCAGTAGTGGTGCTCGCTGTATTGCAGTAGTTAGAGTAATGAAGATTTTTGTGAGGTAAGTGATTTCTGAAAGGTGTAGTTTAATGTTACTCAGGGCCATTCTTTTGCAGGGATCTTTGATAGTCAGATTGCGTTGCGCTAAATAATATTGTGTGTCAGGTTAAGCACAGTCATGTATAATTTTCCAAAGGGGACGTTTCACTAGGACCTTGCCTAGTAGGCGGTGCGGGCCTCCCGCTTCGGCCTCTACGCCGCTCGGAGTATAGGACCTCATCATCATCAGTTTAAGAGGGAAGTGACGCTCACAAAAGCTCAACCCCAGTGTAGTGGACATATCATGACGAATGAGATTGAAAGCCAGACCCGGATATGCTGCTTTTCTTGTGCAGTCTTCTTCTGTATGGACTGAAATCTTTATACAGTTGTATTTACTTCAGCTCATTCTCATCAAGTCCATGCCTGTGAACTGAATACGGTTGGCATTCTTCCCATGTAGCAGGGTAAGCCGCAGTCTTCCATCACATCCATTACCCTGGTGGGCCTATTATGGAATCGAGGACAATCTATGCATGTTCGGCAGAACAGGACGGAAGGCATGAATCAGGCCTCATTGGATGCTCAGACAGTCTAAAAATTAAGCCGAATACATCAGAAAAGCAGAAAGTCCAGGTACTTTCAATAGCCAGACCCAAAAGCACATCTACGTGACTGCTCTGCAGTTCTCTCTTAAGTGTTTGGCAGAAGTTTCCCAAGAACAATATCGCCCGTTTCACTCACGAACAGAATCTGGGAGAAATGGCAACTTAAATTCGGTTTCTGGTTTGTTATTTATCACTGTGGTCATTTCTGCCTATGTACGTGGAATTTAACAAAATATTTTCGCATTCGGATGAGAAAGCTGACTGAAATTGCTTGGGAAGATCTCGTCACAACGAAAAACTCCTTTGTTTCAATGGTTACCATGTCAACTCGCGTATCATATCCGTGACATTCTGTATCGTATTTCGCGATAATACAAAGTGAGGTGACCTCCTTTGGACTTTTTCGGTGTACTTCGTTAATCCTGTGTGGTAAGGAGCACACATCATGCAGCGGCACTACAATAGAGGACGGACAAGTGTAGTGCAGGCAGTTTCTTTAGTAGATTGTTTTACACCTTGTGGGTCTTCTATCAACAAAACGCAATCTTAGGTTCACCTTTCCCACCAAATTGTCTATGTTAGAGTTCCAGTTTCTGTCGAAAGGTAGACATTGGGGCTGTACGGCAACACGCAAGGTCCTCCCCAAGAAGCCCCTTCTCCTCCCCGAATATATGGAAAGTGCCCAAAGGTGCTGTAGGAACACTAAATGTGTCAGCCTTGAAAGTGACTTCTAGGCGGAAAGAAGAATTCGTTTTCAGGGAAGACACACAGGTGTATCACTGAACTGGCAAACAATATTAATAGTAGCCTCAGTCAGACTTTTTGCAGACTATCCAGTTATCTTTACTGAAATACTAACTGAAAAATGCTGGGCAACTTTTCAGCTATTGATAAGATTACAAAGCGGTGCAAATATTTACAACTTGCCCTAGATGTTCAGGAACGTAAAACTGTGCACTCAAAAATGTTAACGAGTCACGAATGGCATCAGTAAACTCTTACGAATCCCTGGTTGTAGTGATTTGATGCCAAATGACATGGAATATGACGTAGGTTCAATTGTAGGTAAAAGCATATGGTAGACTTCGGTTCATTGGTAGGACACTGAGAAAGGAAGTTGCTTAGAGAACACGTGATACATGCTTTACTAATGCTCAAGTGCGGGGGGGGGGGGGGGGAGAGGGGGGGACCTTGACTGTATACAAAGAGGTGCAGCGCGTATGGTCACATGTCTATCTGACTGACGGTATAGCATCTAGGAAATGCTGAAGAACGTTAACTAACATATTCTTGAAAATAGAAGCCAGTCATTCCGAAATCCTACTTAAAAAATTACAAGAACAATGAATAAACCAAAAATACGAGTATACTGGAATCGCCTACTTATTGCTTCCGTAAGGATCGCAGAGACAGGGCTAGACACGTCAGTGCTTAAAACGGTATTTGTGTAGTCAGTCTTTCCGTTTTCCTAACGCGACTGCAACGGGAACAAACCCAGACCTTTGGTACAATGCTAAGTAGCTTCTGCCATGCACTTCATATTGGTTTTCAGAGCACGGATGTAAATGTAGATTTCTATGCTTACATTTGTGAAAATCGCGGAACTAAGAGCAATGTATAGAACTGAAACGTAGGTCACGTACGAAACACTACAACAATAAACCTTCATGAGAGATTAAAACTGTATGCCGGACGGAGACTCGAACTCGGAACCTTTGCCTTCCGCCGACAAGTGCTCAGCCGAATGAGCTACCCAACCAAGGCGCACGACCCTTCCTCACAGCTTTACTTCCAGCAGTAGCTCAACACCTACCTACCAAACTTCACACAAGCTGTCCCGTGAGACTTGCAGGACTAGCACTCCTGCAAGAAAGGATATTGCAGAGATAAGGATTAGGCACAGCCTCAGGGACGTAAACCTGTGAAGACGGGTCGTGAGTCGTGCTTGGGTAGCTCAGTCGGTATAGCACTCGCTCACGAAAGATGTCCCGATTTTCCATCCGGCACACAGTTTTAATCTGCGAGGAAGTTTCATATCAGCGCATACTCCGTTGCAGAATCAAAATCTCATTCTGAATAGAAAAATGATTGGCAGTACAGGACTACACATGATCACTGAAGATGTTGTTCTCAGAGACACTTAACATAAGTATCAACTGTGAGCCGTGTCTGCTACAGAACTGTGTTAAGAATTAGATGACGGATCAAAATACAGCGGTGATCCATGCACAACATGTCTGACGAACATGCACCTCAGAGAAGCAGTGGTAGCCATCACACTTCGGACGAGACATACACGGTTTCACCATTGACTACCCGATCAGAAGTGTTCGGACACCTACACTGATGCGTCAAAGAAATTGGTATAGGTATGCGTATTCAAATACAGGGACATGTAAACAGGCAGAATACGGCGCTGCGGTCGGCAACGCCTATATAAGACAACAAGTGTCTGGCGCAGTTGGTGGATCGGTTTCAGGTTATCAATATTTAAGTGAGTTTGAGCGTGGTGTTACAGTTGGCGCACGAGCGATGGGACACAACATCTCCGAGGTAGCGATTAAGTGGGGATTCTCCCTTACGATCATTTCACGAGCATACTGTGAGTATCAGGAATCCGGTAAAACAACAAATCTCCGACATCGGTGCGGCCGGAAAAAGATCCTGTAAGAACGGGTCCAATGACGACTGAACAGAATCGTTCAATGTGACAGAAGTGCAACCCTTCAGCAAATTGCTGCAGATTTCAATGCTGGGCCATCAACAAGTGTCAGCGTGCGAACCATTCAACGGAACATCAACGATAAGAACTTTCGAAGCCGAAGGCCCACTCGTGTACCCTTGATGACTACACGATACAAAGATTTACGCCTTGCCTGGGCGCATAAACGTCGACAGTGGACGGCAGATGACTGGAAACATGTTGCCTGGTCGGACGAGCCTCGTTTCAAATTGTATCGAGTGGATGGACGTGTACGGGTACGGAGACAACCTCATGAATCCATGGACCCTGCATGTCAGCAGGGGACTGTTCAAGAAGTTGGAGTGATATGGGACACCTGATACGTCTAGATACGACTCTAACAGATGACACGTACGTAAGCATCCTGTCTTCAGATGGTTCAAATGGCGCTAAGCACTATAGGACTTAACATCTGCAGTCCTCTAGACTTAGAACTACTTAAAACTAACTAATTTAAGGGCATCACACACACCCATACCCGAGGCAGGATTCGAACCTGCGACCGTAGCAGCAGCGTGGTTCCGGACCGAAGCACCTAGAACAGCTCGATCATCTCTGATCACCTTCATCCATTCATGTCCAATTATCATTCTGACGGGCAATTCCAGCAGGACAGTGCGACACCCCACACGTCCAGAATTGGTACAGATTGTCTCCGGGAACACTTTTCTCAGTTTAAACTCTTCCACTGGCCACCAAACGCCCCAGACATGACACTGTTGAGCGTATCTGGGATGGCTTGCAACGTGCTGTTCAGAAGAGATCTCCACTCTCTCGTACTCTTACGGACTTATGGACAGCCTTGCAGGATTCATGCTGTCAGTTCCCTACAGCACTACTTCAGACATTGGTCGAGTCCATGTTACGTCGTGTCGTGGCACTTCTGCGAGCACGCAAGTGCCCTACACGATATTAGGCAGTTGTACCAGTTTCTTTGACTCTTCAGTGTATTAGTTAATATGGAGAGTTGTCCACCGTGAGTTGTTATGACAACTTGCACTCTGCTGCGGACACTTTCAACGACGTGCCTGAATTTCTGTGGAGGAATGGCAGCCCGTTCTTCCTCAGGAACTGAAGCCAGAGAACGTAGTGATATTGGACGCCGGGTCTGGAGTGAAGTCGACGATTTGATGCATCTCAAGGGTGTTTTCATTGACTACAGCTCGGGACACCCGCAGGCCAGTCCGTTTCGGGAACGTTATTATCCACAAATCATTGCCTCGCAGATGCTGCTTGATGAGAGGGTGCACAGTCATGCTGATATGGTGATCGTCTCTGAAGTCCGTCTGCTGTACGCAGCACATAATGCTGTACAGTGTGTACATATCCTTCCGCGTGTAGTGTTTTCTTAAATGCAATACGGTGACCACAACATAACCACGAGAAACATCCCCCAAGTGTAACACAACCACCTCCGTGCTTCACTGACGGCATTATTCACGGTTGCCGGTAACAGTCTGCACGAATTTGACAAACCCAAATCACTATATCGCTTTGCCACAGGGTATATCACGTTTCGTCACTCCAAATTACTCGTTTACGGACATCCACTGACCAGTGGCATCGCTCTTTACACCACAATAAGTATCGCATAGCATCAATTACAGAAATATGCGGCTTGAGAGGCGCTGCTCCGCCGTTGTAGCCCACGCTTTTTAACTCTGTACGCACAGTCATTGTACTAGTTGGACTGGTCAGCATTTTAGAATTTACGAATGATTTCTTACGCTGATTTCATGCGATGTTTTACAGTCACCCTCCGGAGCGCTTGATGGTTCCTGTCCGTCAATACGTGAGATCTGGTTTTATTTTAGCTGTGATTGACACTTCGCGTTTCCAATATACAGTAACATCACCAACAGTCGACTTGGGAAGGTTTAGAAGGACTGAAATGTCCTTGACGGCTTTATTAATCAGGTGACATCCAGTGACCAGTCCTCGTTTGAAGTCACTGAGCTATCCTGACCGATCCATTCTGCCGTCACTGCTCCTCTACTGACAACACAATACTGCCCGCTTCCTTTTTCACTGGTGGGTCCGACTCTCGTCACATCTAGTGGTCAATTCCACATTACGTAGATGACTGGACACTGTTGATGAGGTCGGTGTATGGAACAGGCGTTACGCCGTTGCCGGCCGCCCTGGCCGAGCGGTTCTAGGCGCTTCAGTCCGGAACCACGCAGCTGCTACGGTCGCAGGTTCGAATCCTGCCTCGGGCATGGATGTGTGTGATGTCCTTAGGTTAGTTAGGTTTAAGTAGTTCTAAGTTCTAGGGGACTGACGACCTCAGAAGTTAAGTCCCATAGTGCTCAGAGCCATTTGAACCATTTGATACGAGCTATAAAGCGATTCCGCAAACTCAGTGCCAGTCGCTGAATTCCGTCAGCGCTTGCGCGTGCTCTAAGGCATTTCTTGTCTTTGAGAGTCGTCGGTGTTTCTTTGTAGACTTCTTGTTGTCATTTTCTATTCATATAAACTTCACGATGTCTTCTGCTGTTCTACTTGCCCTGGTTTGTGTGATATTATTTGGTTAGAAACTTTGAATAACTCTTGATGCGAGTGACTGTGTCCCTCTGGCTGCAGGTGTTCCCCAGAGTCGGTTTCTACTGACCTTGTCACAGACTGTTTCGAAATCACTAAACACTAAAAGAACTAATTTTACGGCGCTTCAGTATCAATTGTCTCAAGATAAATGTGCAGTCAGGGCATTATTTAACCTGTGGGTCTTAGCACTAAATACTAAAGCTCCATAACACACATCGACGCGACGTCAATATCTCAGGTAGCGGTCTGGTGACGTCACGAACGGACCATTGCCTCAATACGTCTATACAGTTCGAGTCGCTGAGATTGAGACAGTAACTGTTTTCTGATTTGTTACAGCCTCTGATGGTGCCTCCAGCTATGAAAGAAGAAACGTTAGATACACAAATATGCTGTTGACCACAGCGAATGCCTGTAAAACAAAAACCACCAAAAACATCTGGGAACATCATTTCAAATCGCCTTAAGTGATTGTTCGGTTGGTTCTTGGTCGAATATACTGAACATTATGAATGAAAAAAAAAACATTTATTTGTAACATTGGACCTGTTAGTGACAAGCTTATTTTCTTCAGTCAAACCGTTGCACCATGTCACCATAGTGAATTATATGTTGTTGAACTTACTTCTGTTCTGAAAACAGTTGTTGTAATTTGACATACAGATCATTGTTTAAAGTGGCATATAGTTTATCTAAGTTAGGTAGTTTGAATAAAACTCATCATTAATACCGGCCGAAGACTTCCAGCATAAGAAGTCACCACAATTCCACCAAGGTTCTCGTCAAAGAGGGGGCAGGAGCGGACAAGAGATTCAGGGCAGTATCTTGTTCTTGGTGTGAGGAACTGCCTCTAAAAGGTGGAAGAATCAGTAAAGATCAACGGCATGAGGACGCAGAAGATAACAGAAACCACTGCATTAGACACACAACATGTATCCACAGGAAATGTGGCTGGTAATTGGAAAAGTGTCATGATGATCCCTCCATTGACAAAAATTCCGGATTAGTCCCTCATTCGGGTCTGTAGGTGGGGACTGCCAAGCGGGAGGTCACCATGAGGAAAAGGTCGAATAACCAACTGAAGGTTGACATTCTACGAGTCATGGCGTGGAATGTCAGAAGTTCGAACGTTGTTGGGAAGCTACAAAACCTGAAAAGAGAACTGTTAAGGCTGAATCTAGATATAGTTGAGTTGAGTGAAATGGCCCACATCTCGTGGTCGTGCGGTAGCGTTCTCGCTTCCCACGCCCGGGTTCCCGGGTTCGATTCCCGGCGGGGTCAGGGATTTTCTCTGCCTCGTGATGGCTGGGTGTTGTGTGCTGTCCTTAGGTTAGTTAGGTTTAAGTAGTTCTAAGTTATAGGGGACTGATGACCATAGATGTTAAGTCCCATAGTGCTCAGAGCCATTTGAACCATTTTAGTTCAGTGAAATGAAATGGAAAGAAGACAAGGATTTCTGGTCAGCTGAGTATAGGGTAATACCAACAGCAGCAGTAAATGGTATAGCGGGCATAGGATTCTTTATGAATAGGAATTACTGTGAACACTTCTGTAATAGGGTTGTTCTCATCAGAATAGACAGCAAAACCAACACCGACAACGATAATTCAGTTACATATGCCGAAATTGCAAGTAGAAGACGAAGAGATAGAGGAAATATTTGAGAGTATTGAACGGGTAATTCAGTACGTAAAAGGAGAATAGCGTGTAATAGTCATGGGGGGTAGAATGCGGTTACAGGGGAACTAGGAGAAGAAAGGGTTACAAGAGAGTGTGGGTTTGGTAGTAGGAACGAGAAAGGAGAAAGACCAATTTCTCCCATAAATTTCTAGTAATAGCGAGTACTCTTTTTCAATAATCACGAGAGGAGGAGGTATATTTATAAAAGACCGGGAGATATGGGAAAATTTCAGTTAGATTGCGTCATGGTCAGGAAGATATTGGTCTGTACGGCGTCCCAGGAGCAGATATAGACTCTGATCACAACTTATTACGGATGAGGGGTAGCCTGACATTTAAGAGACTAGTCAGGAAGAATCAGTGTATAAAGTAGCAGGATACGGAAATACTAATGAACGAAGAGATACGCTTGAAGTTCTCTGAGGCTGTAGATACTGCGATAACGAATAGCTCAGTAGGCAGTTCAGTTGAAGAGGAACGGACATCTATAAAAGGGGCAATGACAAAAGTTGGAAAAAGAAACATAGATACAAGAAAGGTAGCTGGGTAACAGAACAAATATTTCAGTTGATCGATGAAAGAAGTAAGTACAAAAATGTTCAGGAAAATACAGAAATACAGAGATACAAATACTTGGGAACGAAATAAATAGGAAATAGAAGGAAGCTAAGAAGAAATGGCTCCACGAAAAATGTGGAGAAATCACAAAAGAAATGATTGTGAGAAGGACTGTCTCATTATACAGAAAAGTCAAAATGACCTTCGGTGAAATTAAAAGCAAGGGCGGTAACATTAAGAGCGCAAAGGAAATGCAGACGGGAGCGGACAGGTGGAAAGAATACACTGTATGCCTCTATGAGGAGGAGGACGAGTCTGATGGAGTAATAGAAGAAGGAACAGGAATCTATAGGAAAGAGGTAGATGGTCCAGTATCAGATTCAGAATTTAAAAGAGCTTTGGAAGATTTGAGATCAAATGAGGCAGAAAGATAACATTCCACTGGAATTACTAAAATCACTGAGAGATGTAGCAACATAACGCTGGTGTGTAGAATATATGCGACTGGCGATATGCCGTCTGACTTTCGGAACAACATCATCCACACAATTCCAAAGAGTGCAAGAGCCGACAAGTGCGAGAATTATTGCAGCTCATGCATCGAAGTTGCTGACAAGAAAAATATACAGAAGGGTGGAAAAAGAATTGAGGATCTGTTAAATGATGAACAGTCTGGTTTTAGGAAAGGCAAAGGCGCCGGATAGGCGGTTCACACGTTGCGGTTGGTAATGGAAGCCCAAATGAAGAAACAAGGCATGTACACAGGATTTTTCGATCTGTAAAAAGCGTTCCAAAATGTAAAATGGAACAAAATGTTCGAAATTCTGAGAAAAATAGGGGTAAACTATAGGGAAAATCCGGTAATAAACAATATGTACAAGAACCAAGAGGAAACAATAAGAAAAAAATGGTTCAAATGGCTCTGAGCACTATGGGACTCAACTTCTAAGGTCATCAGTCCCCTAAAACTCAGAACTACTTAAACCTAACTGACCTAAGGACATCACACACACCCATGCCCGAGGCAGGATTCGAACCTGCGACCGTAGCGGTCGCGCGGTTCCAGACCGGCGGAAACAATAAGAGTGGGAGACCAAGAACGAAGTGCTCGAATTAAAAAAGGTGTAACACAAGGATGTAGTCTTTCACCCCTACTGTTCATCTGTACATCGAATAAGCAATGACGGAAATAAAAGGAAGGTTCAAGAGTTGGATTAAAATTCAAGGTGAAATTATATCAATATAAGAGTCGCTGATGCCATTGCTGTCATCAGTGAAAGTGAAGGAGAATTAGATAACCTGTTGATTGGAATGGTCTAATGTGTACAGAATGTCGGTTGAGAGTAAATGGAGAAAGACGAAAGTAATCAAAAATAGCAGAAATGGGAATATAGAGAAACATAACACCAGAATTAGTGATCACGAAGTAGATTAAGTTGAGGAATTCTGATACCTAGGCAGCAAGACAAGCCACGACTGACGGAGACTGGTGGACATAAAATCAGACTAACACTGACAAAAAGGACATTCCTGCCAAGAAAAGTCTAGTAATATCAAATACGGGCCTTTATTTGCAGAAGAAATTTCTGAGAATTACTTTTGGAGCACAGTACTGTATGATAGCGAAACATGGACTGTGGGAAAACCGGAACAGAAGAGAATCGAAGCATTGGAGATGTGGTGCTACAGAAGAATACTGAAAATTAGGTGGGCTGATAAGGTGAGGAATGAGGAGGTTCTCTGCAGAATCGCGAGGAAAGGAATATACGAACACTGACAAGAAGAAGGGACAAGATGATAAGACGAGTGTTCCACGGTACGAGAGAGAAATGAGAAGGGTAAAAACTGTTTGGTGAAGACAGAGATTGGAATACACACAGCAAATAATTGAGAACATCAGTTGCAGGTGCTACTGTGAGATGAAAAGGTCGTCACACGAGAGGAATTCGTGGCGGGCCGCATCGAACCATGACTAATGAAAAAAAAAACATTGCATTTTACTGAAGTCATACGTCTCATTTTAGTCCTAAATGAAGCATTAACAGCTCCATCTCTGAAAAACAACTGAGATAGCCTATATATGCATCTAGTTTAATTTTTGATCCAGCCACACATATTTTTGTACCTAACAGTGACGTAACAGCCGGTTTCTAAAAAATGAATATTGTGGAATATTACACCGGTATCATGTGTTTTTTCATTCGTAATTGTTTATAGTATTAGTGATAGTCGTTTAGTTACAAATCATGCATTATAATAATAAGTAATTATAAAAACTGAAGAAACACAGACCTAAGCTATCCTCGAGTATGACACGTACCGAAGTCTACGACATTCTGGAACCAAGGGAAACTGGGACGTCATGCGAACGGAACTTTTCCACTAATGTATTTCAAGGGGCTAAGGAATTTCATTTCTCTCGCTTTCAACGTTTCTAACTCTGGAGGAAGCGTAATTTAGGATTTCCTTTGAAGGTGAGTTCTATCCTGCCAACCATCGGCGCTCTGCATTCATGCTTCAGAATTTTACCTTCGCAATCTTTCTCTCTAGCCGCTGAAAAACTGACGTCCTAGGAGAAAAGGAGAAGAATAGAAAAAGAGCAACGCGCAACCCTCTGCGGTCGCTATTCTGAAGGAGAATCCCAGCTGCCCAGACAGAGTCTAAAGGCCGCCTTGAAAGGACCACGCTATGGAAATGTTTCCAGCTATCCGCCGCTACCGATGGAATCGCGATTGTTCCCGTCTACATTACTAAAGTGGACTTTTACAATGTATTCTTGTGACTTAGGCAGTTTAGAAACATCTTTATTGTTAGGATGAGCACTGTGAAAACAGCACAAGAGTTGACAGTAGTCAGTCTAATGCTGTGCAGTTTATTTCTGTACTGCATCATTCAAGCCTTTCAGAAACCATAGTTATAGCCTCTTGACTACGAACCTGCTATTTCTTGAGTTTCTGTCAACTACATGTTTGCTGTTATGGATTTTGATTAGTGACCACATTGTAGTAGCAAAAAGGGTTATAGAAACCCAGGACAGATTTGTGGCATTATTAGACGCAGGGAAAAATAGCGAAGGTAGCTCCAGTGACGTAACTCTGTCTCTAGCAACGGGAGGCTTTCTACACATACGGTGGATAGTATAATGTCGGCTTTACACAAAAATGGTTCAAATGGCTCTGAGCACTATGCGACTTAACTTCTGAGGTCAGCAGTCGCCTAGAACTTAGGACTAATTAAACCGAACTAACCTAAGGACATCACACACATCCATGCCCGAGGCAGGATTCGAATCTGCGACCGTAGCGGTCACGCGGTTCCAGACTGAAGCGCCTTTAACCGCACGGCGGGCTTTACACAGGCGGTCTACGAACTCCCTTGAACAGTAAAACTGTTTTCTTTAATATGATCGTACACTGATAAGCCAAAACAATGTGACCACTGACCATCGCGTCGTTGGATGCCGCCTGGTGGCGTTCGGGGCACGAGACACGGTAACATTGATATACAGGGTGGTCCATTGATAGTTACCGGGCCAAATATCTCACGAAATAAGCATCAAACGAAAAAACTACAAAGAATGAAACTCGTCTAGCTTGAAGGGCGAAACCAGATGGCGCTATGGTTGGCCCGCTAGATGGCGCTGCCATAGGTCAAACGGATATCAACTGCGTTTTTTTTAAAAATAGGAACCCCCACTTTTTATTACATATTCGTGTAGTACGTCAAGAAATATGAATGTTTTAGTTGGACCACTTTTTTCGCTTTGTCATAGATGGCGCTGTAATAGTCACAAACGTATAAGTACGTGGCATCACGCAACATTCCACAAGTGCGGGCGGTATTTGCTTCGTGATACATTACCCGTGTTAAAATGGACCGTTTACCAATTGCGGAAAAGGTCGATATCATGTTGAAGTATGGCTATTGTGATCAAAATGCCCAACGGGCGTGTGCTATGTATGCTGCTCGGTATCCTGGACGACATCATCCAAGTGTCCGGGCCGTTCGCTGGATAGTTACGTTATTTAAGTAAACAGGAAGTGTTCAGCCACATGTGAAACGTCAACCACGACCTGCAACAACTGACGATGGCCAAGTAGATGTTTTAGCTGCTGTCGCGGCTAATCCTCACATAAGTAGCAGACAAATTGTGCGAGAATCGGGAATTTCAAAAACGTCGGTGCTGAGAATGCTACATCAACATCGATTGCACCCGTACCATATTTCTATGCACCAGGAATTGCACGGCGACGACTTTGAACGTCGTGTACAGTTCTGCTGCTGGGCACAAGAGAAATTACGGGAGGATGACAGATTTTTTGCACACGTTCTATTTAGCGACGAAGCGTCATTCACCAACAGCGGTAACGTAAACCGGCATAATATGCACTATTGGGCAACGGAAAATCCACGATGGCTGCAACAAGTGAAACACCACCGACCTTGGAGGGTTAATGTATGGTGCGGCATTATGGGAGGAAGGATAATTGGCCCCCATTTTATCGATGGCAATCTAAATGGTGCAATGTATGCTGATTTAAACGTAATGTTCTACCGATGTTACTACAAGATGTTTCACTGCATGTCAGAATGGCGATGTACTTCCAACATGATGGATGTCCGGCACATAGCTCGCGTGCGGTTCACGCGGCATTGAATAGCATATTTCATGACAGGTGGATTGGTCGTCGAAGCACCATACCACGGCCCGCTCGTTCACCGGATCTGACGTCCCCGGATTTCTTTCTGTGGGAAAAGTTGAAGGATATTTGCTATCGTGATCCACCGACAACGCATGACAACATGCGTCAGCGCATTGTCAATGCATGTGCGAATATTACGGAAGGCGAACTACTCGCTGTTGAGAGGAATGTCGTTACACTTATTGCCAAATGCATTGAGGTTAACGGTCATCATATTGAGCATTTATTGCATTAATGTGGTATTTACAGGTAATCACGCTGTAACAGCATGCTTTCTCAGAAATGATAAGTTCACGAAGGTACATGTATCACATTGGAACAACCGAAATAAAATGCTCAAACGTATGTACTTGTTACCAACTGTTCGTCTAAAATTGTGAGCCATATGTTTGTGACTATTACAGCGCCATCTATCACAAAGCGAAAAAAGTGGTCCAACATTCATATTTCTCGACGTACTACACGAATATGAAATAAAAAATGGGGGTTCCTATTAAAAAAAAAAGAACGCATTTAATATCCGTTTGACCTATGGCAGCGCCATCTAGCGGGCCAACCATAGCGCCATCTGGTTTCCCCCTTCAAGCTACACAAGTTTCGTTCTTTGTAGTTTTTTCGTTTGACGCTTATTTCGTCAGATTTTGGCCCGGTTACTATCAATGGAGCACCCTGTATAAGCGGAGCAGACACGGGTGGGGGTCACCGTATCTGAGATATGGGCTGCAAATGGGGAAATTAATTGATATAAGCGACTTGAACAAAGTGCACTTTATTATTACGCGGAGCCTGTGAACGAGTACCTCGCAAACGGCAAAGCCGGTCGAATGTTCACGTGCTGGTCTCGCGAGCATCTACGGGAAGAGGTAGAAGGACAGTGAAACTACCACAAGGCGCTAACAGGTTGGATGTCCACTACTGTTCATCGAACGTGGGGTCGTAGGCTTGTTTGCTCTGTAATGTCTGTGGCATCTCTGTTGTAAGAGAACAGTGCTGGTGCACTCACAAATGTTTAGCGGCACACCGTTCATCCTACATTGTTCAACATGGAGCTCCGTAGCGGACCACTCCTACGTGTTCACATGTTGACCGAACGACATCGTCGGTTACGATTGCAGTGAGCACGGGACCGTCGGCATTCGACTGCTGATCAATGGAAACGTGTCGGCTCGTCGGGTGAATCTCATTTATGCTACACTAGTTCGATGGTTGCCTCCACAAACGCCGCCATCGAGGTGAACGTCGGCTCGAAACGTGCAGTGCGCCACAGACGCTGGTAGATGGGAACAGTATCAAACTAAGGGAGACATTCTCCTTCGCTTACATGGGACCTGTGGTAGTAATCGAAGACACGCCGATAGCTGCGAACCACCTGCAGCCCTTCATGGTTGATGTCTTTCCCGACGACGATGTCATCTTTCAGCAGTGTCCGTGTCTCGGCGCCAGAGCCGTGCTACAGTGGTTTGAGGAGCATTATAGTGAACTCACGTTGATGTCTCGGCGATCAAATTCGCCTGATGTTAATTCTATGGAACCCATCTGAGCCACTATCGGCCACTGTAACAGCGTACGCAAATCAGCGGCCCGTTCCCAGAATGAGATTTTCACTCTGCAGTGGAGTGTGCGCTGATATGAAACTTCCTGGCAATCTAAAACTGTGTGCCGGACCGAGGCTCGAACTTGGGACCTTTACTCGAAAGGCAAAGGTCCCGAGTTCGAGTCTCGGTCCTGTATACAGTTTTAATCTGCCAGGAAGTTTCAGCGGTCCGTTATTTACGCGAATTACATGACGTGTGAGTAGACACTTAATGCCACTTACCTCCATACGCCTATCAACAAATTTTCGGACCCCAGAAATGCCGAATCAGTGATGTATTTCGTTCCAAAAACGTACAAACAAGCTATTAAGCAGGTGGTCATAATGTATTGGCAGTTCAGTGTATATGGATTTTGCAGTTTTCTGTATATTATTTCTTCGTTACGCTTAGTAGCCACAATTACCATCTGACAGCCATTACATAGCTGTGAAAAGTTATAGGTACTGCTCTGTGTCCAGTTTGCTGTGTGCACCCATGTAACTCACTCTATGTGGCCAGAGTGAAACGTGACTCATCGTCAGACATACGGTTTTTTATTGGTATCAGGCAACGTTAACTTCAACAGATATAATTATGAAAAATAATGCTACGAAAAGGATACCTGTATGAGTTCATTACAAAATGTAGAACACAATGTATTACGTAACTGAATAAGAATAAACGAACAGTTGTGTGAGATTGTAGGATAGTTTACGAAGTACATTAGTCTGACTACACCGTCACAGTAAAAGCCACAAATGTTTAACATAATACCTAATTTACATACAAAATATAAAAAGCTTCTTAAATTTTGAAGTTCGCTTCCATAAAGACAGAAGGAACGGCAAGAATGTACAACAGGCAATGGAAGCTGTTCATGGAACTAAGACCTATTCTGAGAGAAAAATAATCCTTAATTTTTACTGTACAGTGTAACTGGTCTTGGACGACTGTGTTTATCACATTCAGTTAGCGTATGTACAATGTCCTCTTCAACGAGGCAGGAAGCACAGCTTGGACAGGGTTTTAATTTTACAAAATGTCTTGTTTTACTAACATTCATGCTACCGCCCCTTTCTCTGTCAATAGTAACAATTTCTTCTCTCGTGACTGCCGAGTTGAGGAAACCAAGACTGGCATGAAGTCTGTTATTGAACCGTGGAATACCATGTGGTTTTGACGATATGGTCCGTGTCCATTAACACTGTCCGTTCCTTGTGTGCTTGGTTGGTGAGTCTACTATGAAAAACACAATATGATACTTCGCTGGCAAGCAGATGCTGCAGCATTTTCATTGCTCGTAATACCATCATGTGACGGTGTCGTCAGTTTTCTGTTTGGTATGATGTGTGTAATATAACGTCGAGTGCATGATAGTCAGCAGTCGAGGCTGTTAACGGAGTTGGCATGGCAGATGCGGTTGTCAAATTCAGGCAGATTGGAAGCAATGGCGAGGAAATGGACTGTCTGCCTTCTTCCAGGCACTGTTTGTACAAACTGAATTGGCAAGTAAAAATTTGTACCAAGGCCGGGAATTGAACCTGGGTCTTCTGCTTATTAGGCAGGCGCGTTAGCCACTTTTTTTCCGCCTGGGATCGAACCGGGAACCTTCCGCGTGTTTCTTTTCTTTCATTTTTTTTTCAAACTAACAGTACATATATATATACGCAATGCAACAGTTCTTCAAGGTACCATTTAAAAATATACAAATGATTGTTAGTTGGTCGATGCATGAGAACATGGATAAGGGTGTTGCATCATGTGACGGGTAGGCATGGTACACCCCAACTTTAAGGGGGGTCAAGGAAGACGCTGCGGAGACATCCGGAAAAAGTTTGTCGGTAAGATGGTCTTCGGGCGAGGGTGCTATGCGCGGTCACAACTTTTTACCATAAGTCAAGGACTGTATGCGGACCACTCTGAAAGAGGTATTCTAAAGCCTGTCCTCGAAACTAGATGAGTGTATGGTGCTTAGCTATAGGGGAAAAACTGATATCCGGGAGATTTGATGTCACTAAGCCACCTTGCAACGGCGGTGCACACAATAGAATTGCCATGTCTCCCTCCTCGAGCCAAATTCTCACTGCTGCCGCAGTCTGCTTTAAGTACCCCTCACACACGAATAGAATTGCCGAGGCTCTCCATGTTCTAGAATAGCATCTCAGTATCGAAGACAAGTGGAGGATCCCGCCTGAAAACCAGGTGAATGTACTTAAACAAAGGAAATGACAATTTCAGGGACTTTACTGGCCTCATACAGGTATGATTTTATGTGCACAGACTGAAGTGGCCTTATATCTGTATGAGGCCACTAAAGTCTCTGAAATTGTGTCATTTCGTTTGTAGAAGTGCCTGGTGTGTCGGTGCAGCCATAATGGTGGAATCGTACACTGTGAGAAAAATGAATGAAACTGATAGGTTACCGCATGGAAAAGTCACATGAGAATGATGGCGACGAGGAAATGAGTTCATTGGAGTGTAGCTGAAAGTCCTATAGTCAGTAATGCGAAAGTCACTCTTTTATTCATATGATAATCTACCGACAACCATATAAAAACTAATAACATGCAAATGCATGAAGCCAATTTGAGACCATTTATCAATATGACAACGCATCCTCTATTTTGAGGAAAGCGTGCCCACCAATGCCGTAACTGTTTCTTTATATTCTGAATACTGGCACTGGGGCGGAATTGACGTCTGAGCTGGTCCCACACCTATTAACTCGGGGGACAGATCCGGGGATCTAGCTGGCCACGAAAGTACACTACTGGCCATTCAAATTGCTACACCAAGAAGAAATGCAGATGATAAACGGGTATTCATTGGACAAATATATTATACTAGAACTGACATGTGATTACGTTTACACGCAATTTGGGTGCATAGATCCTGAGAAATCAGTACACAGAACAACCACCTCTGGCCGTAATAACGGCCTTGATACGACTGGGCATTGAGTCAAACAGAGCTTGGATGGCGTTTACAGGTACAGCTGCCAATGCAGCCTCAACACGATACCACAGTTCATCAAGAGTATTGACTGGCGTATTGTGACGAGCCAGTTGCTCGGTCACCATTGACCAGACGTTTTCAGTTGGTGAGAGATCTGGAGAATGTGCTGGCCAGGGAAGCAGTCGAACATTTTTTGTATCCAGAAAGGCCCGTACAGGACCTGCAACATGCGGTCGTGCATTATCCTGCTGAAATGTAGGGTTTCGCAGGGATCGAATGAAGGGTAGAGCCACGGGTCGTAACACATGTGAAATGTAACGTCCACTATTCAAAGTGCCGTCAATGCGAACAAGAGGTGAACGAGACTTGTAACCAATGGCACCCCATACCATCACGCCTGGTGATACGCCAGTATGGCGATGACGAATACACGCTTCCAAAGTGCGTTCACCGCGATGTCGCCAAACACGGATGCGACCATCATGATGCTGTAAACAGAACCTGGATTCATCCGAAAAAATGACGCTTTGCCATTCGTGCACCCAGGTTCGTCGTTGAGTACACCATCGCAGGCGTTCCTGTCTGTGATCCAGCGTCAAGGGTAACCGCAGCCGTGGTCTCCGAGCTGATAGTCCATGATGCTGCAAACGTCGTCGAACTGTCCGTGCAGATGGTTGTTGTCTTGCAAACGTCCCCGTCTGTTGACTCAGGGATCGAGACGTGGCTGCATGATCCGTTACAGCCATGCGGATAAGATGCCTGTCGTCTCGACTGCTAGTGATACGAGGCCGTTGGGATCCAGCACAGCGTTCCGTATTACCCTTCTGAACCCGCCGAGTCCATATTTTGCTAACAGTCATTGGATCTCGACCAACGCGAGCAGCAATCTCGCGATACGATAAACCGCAATCGTGATAGGCTACAATCCGACCTTTATCAAAGTCGGAAACGTGATGGTAGGCATTTCTCCTCCTTACACGAGGCATCACAACAACGTTTCACCAGGCAACGCCGGTGAACTGCTGTTTGTGTATGACAAATCGGTTGGAAACTGTCCTCATGTCAGCACGTTGTAGGTGTCGCCACCGGCGCCAACCTTGTGTGAAAGCTCTGAAAAGCTAATCATTTGCATACCACAGCATCTTCTTCCTGTCGGTTAAATTTCGCGCCTGTATTACGTCATCTTCGTGGTGTAGCAATTTTAATGGCCAGTAGTGTACTTCAGCATCAAGCAGACAGTCATAGAGACATGTGCTATGTCTGAACGAGCATCGCCCTGCTGAAGAATGGCAGTACGATATTGGTGGCATGAGAGGTAACACGTGAAGATGCAGAATGCCAGTGATGTACTGTTGTGCCGCGAGTTCCCTCTGTCACTGCCAGCCGTCACCTGAAGTCGTTTCCATGCGACTCTCGTCATGATAACAGAAGTGACACTGCTCTGTCCGTCCAAAACGCGAGAACACTGAGACCTCTCCTCAGATCGTCGCCATACTCGCCGACTAAGGTCATCTGGAGTAGTGTTGAATCCAGTGCAATGCGAGTCAACACCAATTCATGAATTACAAGAATAATATACAGAAGAATGGAAAAGAAAATTGAGAATGCGCTAGGTGACGATCAGTTTGGCTTTAGGAAAAGTAAAGGGACGAGAGAGGCAATTCTGACGTTACGGCTAATAATGGAAGCAAGGCTGAAGAAAAATCAAGACACTTTCATAGGATTTGTCGAACTGGAAAAAGCGTTCGACAATATAAAATGGTGCAAGCTGTTCGAGATTCTGAAAAAAGTAGGGGTAAGGTATAGAGGGAGAGACGGGTCATATACAATATGTACAACAACCAAGAGGGAATAATAAGAGTGGACGATCAAGAACGAAGTGCTCGCATTAAGAAGGGTGTAAGACAAGGCTGTAGCCTTTCGCCCCTACTCTTCAATCTGTACATCGAGGAAGCAATGATGGAAATAAAAGAAAGGTTCAGGAGTGGAATTAAAATACAAGGTGAAAGGATATCAATGATACAATTCGCTGATGACATTGCTATTCTGAGTGAAAGTGAATAAGAATTAAATGATCTGCTGAACGGAATGAACAGTCTAATGAGTACACAGTATGGTTTGAGAGTAAATCGGAGAAAGACGAAGGTAATGAGAAGTAGTAGAAATGAGAACAGCGAGAAACTTAACATCAGGATTGATGGTCACGAAGTCAATGAAGTTAAGGAATTCTGCTACCTAGGCAGTAAAATAACCAATGATGGACGGAGCAAGGAGGACATCAAAAGCAGACTCGCTATGGCAAAAAAGGCATTTCTGGCCAAGAGAAGTCTACTAATATCAAATACCGGCCTTAATTTGAGGAAGAAATTTCTGAGGGTGTACGTCTGGAGTACAGTACTGTATGGTAATGAAACATGGACTGTGGGAAAACCGGAACAGAAGAGAATTTGAGATGTGGTGCTATAGACGAATGTTGAAAATTAGGTGGACTGATAAGGTAAGGAATGAGGAGGTTCTACGCAGAATCGGAGAGGAAAGGAAGATGTGGAAAACACTGATAAGGAGAAGGGACAGGATGATAGGACATCTGCTAAGACATGAGGGAATGACTTCCATGGCACTAGAGGGAGCTGTAGAGGGCAAAAACTGTAGAGGAAGACAGAGATTGGAATACGTCAAGCAAATAATTGAGGACGTAGGTTGCAAGTGCTACTCAGAGATGAAGAGGTTAGCACAGGAAAGGAATTCGTGACGGGCCGCATCAAACCAGTCAGTAGACTGATGACAAAAAAAAAAAAAAAAAATTCCTGGTATCGACACCACTCCAAAGGCAACCGTTTGTGTTGTGGTGTTAACGGCAGCCTAAGTTGGGACGGCAATTACCTAGTCCAGCTGCTACCAGTCTCCGAGGGACGGTGCGGGACCACACAGAACGTTGCTCGGAGTGCATCCAAGATGGCTGCCGTGGCAGAATCGCTATGAAAGTGCTCCGTATATTTCGTTGAATTTCAGTGCGTCTTTCCGGTGTTTTTACGAAGAATGTGTTCTGAATGTTTGCAGACAAAAGTACTGTACTGACAACGTAAAAATTTTCAGTATATTTCTTTCGGAATCGAACCCTGAAGAACATTTTAAACTTTCGAAGCCCAGCAATGTGCAGTCTGTTCCTAGGATTATAAACTAAAATTTCTTGTTTTTTTCAGTCTTTTCTTGAATATTTTGCGTCGCTTTTGTAAAGTTATTCATGTGCACAGCGTGTTGATTTTGAATTTATTTGAGCTGGAAAAAGTGCTAACGCTGAAATTTGACGATGTTTATCTCCTTTTGGCCGGAAATAATGCCATGTGATTGGTCACTTTTCATGTGACGTTATTTGGAAGGGAAAAGACTACATTGGCCAGCCCATTCCTTCGTTGTCATTTGCTGCTTTCCCTGTTTGAGGAGAAGAGACTCATATTGGCGCACATACAAGAGTCGTGGGATTTGTGGAAACAACACTGACGTCAAGTCCGGCGTTACAGAGCCATCTTGCGGCGGTTCCGTCAACTATCAGAGCCTGACATATTTCCCTGTTTGGCTACAGAGTGCAGCACTGCCTGGTAAAGTTTGCCACAGAGTGAAGATCCACTGCGACACTGACATCTAGTGGCACAGTAGCGCACTTCGTTCATGAAGTAAATTGTTTCTCAGCGAAACGGGAAGATCTTTGATGTGGTGGTTTTCGCATGGGTTTTCGGTAACTGTTTTAACATCACTGGTACCCATCACCGATGTATGTCTTTGGCAGGGGTATACATTATAAATAAATTGTATAGTGTGACTGTATACAACTTTGCTGTTCAAAGCTTGTAGGACATTCACACTGGATACTACAATAATATTTGTCCCACGCTTGCATAAACATGTGAAAACAGAGAAACAGCATAATTAATGGCCACAGCAGGGAGATACGCCAAGCCGACCAAACATGGAAAGTCGCATGACCGTGGCTGTGGAGGAAATCTCTATCGCTATAGAATGAAATATGGATTATTGCACTGGAGCTGGCGAAACAATATGGACAAATAGAAGAACTGAGAGTCGAAAACACTAGACTATGTCGGGAATCAGCAGCAGCGCCTTTGATGAGCAAGCACGCACTGATATATTTACAGGCAGAGATTGCAGAACTGAAAGTGGAGTCTGAGAGGCTGAGATCCGAAGCTGGCGATTCTAGGTGCTTCAGTCCGAAACCGCGTGACTGCTACGGTCGCAGGTTGGGATCCTGCCTCGGGCATGGATGTGTGTGATGTCCTTAGGTTAGCTAGGTTTAAGTAGTTCCAAGTTCTAGGGGACTGATGTCATCATATGTTAAGTTCCATAGTGCTCAGAGCCAATTGAACCATCTGAGATCCAAAAACCAGTCCCTTTCAGTGTCTTTAGCGTCGGTTGTGGCTAGCGCTCCTGCGGGAAAACCGAAAAACAAGCTGGAGCAACAAATCAGTCAAACGAATGCCAAACAGACGAGCACCCTTTTCTTCAAATCGGACGGTAACAGAGATGCCAAAACAATACGGGAAACGCTAACAAAGACGATAAATCCGACACAAGACAAAGTTAAATGAAGGCAATAAGATCAACACAAATACTGTAATTCCGGTGACCGAAACCCAAGCTGACAAAACTAATGGAAAAGGCAGCACAACTTCAGAACATCAAGTGTGAAGAGCTTAAAAAATTTAGGCCACTGCTTGCTGTCTACACATTAACAGATGAATTTCTTGAAGAGTTTGTAACGTAGCATGTTATTACGAAATAACATTGGATGCAGTAAGGCACGCAGCCCTGTAGCACGGTGGCTTCAGGATGGCTACGTTTTTACTTAGCTCTGACTCACAGCGCAGCTGACGTTAACCAGCTGTGAGAAAGGTCTCAAGTAACATTCAGTCGATACGCAAATTCATACTCCCTACGAATCTATATAAACCATAGTAATTATCATCCGATTTTGTTAAAACTTGGTACACAATCTTGTTTACAAATCTTTAACATATTCCGCTTTCGCCAATCAACTTACAAAACGAATTAAAAGTCCTCGAAAACATCGCTCAGAATAATGGATATAATCCCAGTATAGTGAGACAGTTGTTCAATAAAAAAACACGAAAGAAGACTACCACCCTTTCCAGTTCAGATACTCACAACCAACACCAGGCAACGAAATACATATCAGTTCCCTTTATAGGTAACATATCCTATAAGGTAGGTCGTTTATTAAAAAACCTAGGGTGTAAAGTTTCATACTCTACCACTAACAACCTCAAAAAGAACCTAGTTCATTCTCTGGATAAAGGTAATGATAAATCATCGCTGTCAGGTGTATATAAAATCACGTGTGCTGAATGTCCTTCTTATTACATTGGCCAGACAGGAAGGGCCCTGTCTGTTAGGTTTAAAGAGCACCTGCCGACAAAAAGCGGTGATGGAACTCGAGGATCTACATTTGCTGAACATCTGGTCCAAAAGGCGCATGCTCCCAAGCCTCTAAAAGACGCAGAGCTTTTGCATAATGAAGTAAAGGGATGTAGGCTAGACACCCTCGAAGAATTGCAAATTTTTAAACATCTTAGTATTGATAGGGACAACTTACTTAATGATCAGCTACAATTAAAAAGTAGAAGTTATTTCGAAGGATTTCAACCTTTACTTCAGTGGAGTTGACCCCCAGTCCGCCTCGAATGGCCGATGCTGTTTCCCTATCTGCTTTGTCCCTTTATTATAATGTGATTGTACATGTGTGTCTTTGTATTTCCTTATATGCTTGGTAATGACACATAGTTGCTAAGGCCTTTTTATGTTAAAGACATTTTATGCTCAGCACGCATGGTTTTGACACTAATTGTTAGTTACTGTAGCGGGGCTACCCCCTCTTACTATAATATTTAAAAAAAAAAAAAAATTATACCTTGGCTTTGTAGTTTGTTCTCAGGTAAATTGTTTAATGTTGCTATACCAATAGATAGGTATGTCCAATTGTAAGACAGCTTTCAGTTACATTTTGTTTATATGTATATTTGCTCTAAGTAATTTTGAGACAGTTCGTCTCTCGCGCTTGCGCATGCGCTTGGCCGCGGCCGAGCCTCGCCGCGTAACGGCTCACGACGCCTAGTTTTCGAGCCGCTTCCGTGTGGTCCTGATTTATGGCCGGCGCAGCTCCGTCTACGTTCGCCCTAATGGTTTTAATTTTGACTGACATAATCTTATGATTATGCGTCTTTAATGTTTTAATTTTTAATCTGTGACATGGCCAGTGTTTGGCTCACAAAATAATTTCATTGTTGTAAGTATCACAATTTCTTCATTATTCAATCATTAGACTGATAATGCATTTTAGTGAGTAATATATGTCCATATGTGGTTTAATTTATAGGTTCTGAAGAAGATTCCATTACTGGAATCGAAACCTAGGTAAACGAATAAAATTACCTTGCAACTGAAGGCTGAAAAAATTGTTTATTTGCTACACAATCTTGTGTTATTAAGGAAGGCATCGTGTCAAAATTTCAGCTTTTTTATCTATAATTATTATGGAGATTGATAAAATTACTTAAATATCCTAAAACCGACACTTACGTTTCAAAATTCAGTTTGGAACAATAATCAAATGTCTTTTATTATCATCTGAAGTCATACCAAAGCTCACCGTATGTAAAATATCCAGACACTCCGGGATGATGAAGGCATTGAAACAGAGGATGACACGCGTAAAGCTGAAATACTAAACACCATTTTCCAAAGCTGTTTCACAGACGAAGACCGCACTGCAGTTCCTTCTCTAAATCCTCCACAAACGAAAAAATGGCTGACATCGAAATAAGTGTCCAAGGAATAGAAAAGCAACTGGAATCACTCAACAGAGGAAAGTCCACTGGACCTGACGGGATACCAATTCGACTCTACACAGAGTACGCGAAAGAACTTGCCCCCCTTCTAATAGCCGTGTACCGCAAGTCTCTAGAGGAACGGAAGGTTCCAAATGATTGGAAAAGAGCACAGGTAGTCCCAGTCTTCAAGAAGGGTCGTCGAGCAGATGCGCAAAACTATAGACGTCGATCTGTTGTAGAATTTTAGAACATGTTTTTTGCTCGAGTATGATGTCGTTTTTGGAAACCCAGAATCTACTATGTAGGAATCAACATGGATTCCGGAAACAGCGATCGTGTGAGACCCAACTCGCTTTATTTGTTCATGAGACACAGAAAATATTAGATACAGGCTCCCAGGTAGATGCTATTTTCCTTGACTTCCGGAAGGCGTTCGATACAGTTCCGCACTGTCGCCTGATAAACAAAGTAAGAGCCTACGGAATATCAGACCAGCTGTGTGGCTGGATTGAAGAGTTTTTAGCAAACAGAACACAGCATGTTGTTATCAATGGAGAGACGTCTACAGACGTTAAAGTAACCTCTGGCGTGCCACAGGGGAGTGTTATGGGACCATTGCTTTTCACAATATATATAAATGACCTAGTAGATAGTGTCGGAAGTTCGATGCGGCTTTTCGCGGATGATGCTGTAATATACAGAGAAGTTGCAGCATTAGAAAATTGTAGCGAAATGCAGGAAGATCTACAGCGGATAGGCACTTGGTGCAGGGAGTGGCAACTGACCCTTAACATAGACAAATGCAATGTATTGCGAATACATAGAAAGAAGGATCCTTTATTGTATGATTATATGATAGCAGAACAAACACTGGTAGCAGTTACTTCTGTAAAATATCTGGGAGTATGCGTGCGGAACGATTTGAAGTGGAATGATCATATAAAATTAATTGTTGGTAAGGCGGGTACCAGGTTGAGATTCATTGGGAGAGTCCTTAGAAAATGTAGTCCATCAACAAAGGAGGTGGCTTACAAAACACTCGTTCGACCTATACTTGAGTATTGCGCATCAGTGTGGGATCCGTACCAGATCGGGTTGACGGAGGAGATAGAGAAGATCCAAAGAAGAGCGGCGCGTTTCGTCACAGGGTTATTTGGTAACCGTGATAGCGTTACGGAGATGTTTAACAAACTCAAGTGGCAGACTCTGCAAGAGAGGCGCTCTGCATCGCGGTGTAGCTTGCTCGCCAGGTTTCGAGAGGGTGCGTTTCTGGATGAGGTATCGAATATATTGCTTCCCCCTACTTATACCTCCCGAGGAGATCACGAATGTAAAATTAGAGAGATTAGAGCGCGCACGGAGGCTTTCAGACAGTCGTTCTTCCCGCGAACCATACGCGACCGGAACAGGAAAGGAAGGCAATGACAGTGGCACGTAAAGTGCCCTCCGCCACACACCGTTGGGTGGCTTGCGGAGTATAAATGTAGATGTAGATGTAAAATCACTTAATTGGAATTTTCTTTTCAAAGCTTTAATTACTCTAAGTTATGTAGTATAAAAATCATTCAAAATTATTATTTGCTTATTTTTTTGTGTGAATATATGGGAATGAATGAGAGAGTGTATGTGGGACATACGTAAAAACTTAATGTCAATTTACGTAAAACTTTATAAAATTGAACCATGGAAAAATTGTGTTGAAACCATGATGCTGATGACATATGTCGATGTGTGCTTGCTTTTGTAAGAGAGCAGCCAGAATAAAAGTCTGAAGCAGAAAAAGTTTCTATATTAATTTAAAAAATATTTTGCATTCGTTCTATTTTATTAAACAATATATTAGAAATTGAAATTGTAACGACGTAAATGGCTATCTGATTAGTGGTTGGCTAAGGCAAGTTTTGCCGCGAGAATAATCTGGAAGGATCATTCTGATTGGTCATTCAGATCAACAGCCAATCAGAATAAAGCGGTTCCCGCGTGCAGATAGTTAGTTAGATAGAGAGGAGAGGAGCATCGAGATAGTCGCTCGCTAACCTGCTTCCGAGTAATACCATGCTAGATGTCTCTGCGAAAATAGTATGTAAAATGAAGAGCTAGGGAGTTTATTGTAGTTAGAACGTGTCGTGACTAAAACGGTTTAAGTTACGAAAATTTTGAGGGAATTGTGATGTTTCGGAACTAATTAGTTGAAGTTTTATAAGCGTGTGATTTTTTGGTCCTAGAGACAGTTCCGTGTGGCATATTCCGTGTTCTCGATGGAATACTTCGGCGAGCACTTCTGACACAGAAACAACCAAATGTTTAACTCGCTAATAGTGG
Organism: Schistocerca cancellata; assembly: GCF_023864275.1. Lineage (NCBI taxonomy): Eukaryota > Metazoa > Arthropoda > Insecta > Orthoptera > Acrididae > Schistocerca > Schistocerca cancellata. The sequence continues at coordinate 277,585,379 of NC_064632.1, read as the reverse complement.
TGGGTCAGTTGACTGTTAGATCGTAAAATTAACCGGGTCGGACTTACAGAAATTCTGGCTGTTTTTACGTGTGAAATATGTTGGATAAACAGTGAACTTGGATTGATAGAGCATTTGCATTATTAAATACGAACTTGACAGCCATTTCATGTGCTTCCTTATGAATAAAAAGGCGTTAATAGAATTTTTAAATGCTTCATGCAATTAAATTGCATTCTCCTATCACCCGAAATTTGTGAAAATGAACTTACAGAAACTGATTTGCAAATTGAGTTGCGCGGCCTCTGTGTAGTAGGTATTTGGTAGTGGTTTCATCAACGCTGCTTTACACTGTATAGCGTGTATCTACTACTGTAGAGTGAAGGGACGTCGGAAGGAAGAAATACAGAGGTAGGTGAACTGTTCAATGAAAGTGACGGAGAACAAAGGAGACGAAAGAACGACAGAACGACCCCGCCCCGCTGCAAGTTGTATGAAGGGAAGAATTCAGTGAAGGATTTTCAATCAAGTTTAAAACAGGACCGACAGGTAAACGTGCAGTAAACAATGTTCTTGAGTTAACACAAAAAATTCTTCAGCAGTTACTGCTGACTGAAAGAGTGTACATTTAGTTTGAAGCACTAAATATTAGAGATTTTGTAGCAGTACAGAAATGTTTTAATTGCTGTCGTTTTCGGCACCCTACTAAGCGATGTGAAAAAACGCAGGTGTGTGGACGATGCACCAAGCCAGGGCACAAGAGATTTGACACTAAAGAGGAGACAGCCATTGGATGTATACCATACAAGTACAGGAACAGGGTCTGTGACAAGGCAGGGGGGCCTGAATGCCAAACATACAAAATGATTTATGAAAGACAATGGAACGTACAGAATATATGTAGTGAATAATGTTCACCAATATGAACTGTAAATTAAATCGTGAGATCTTACACCCCCAGCCACATATGGAAGTAAACACACGGACACCAAATCCAGGTCACACTGACCAGGTGAAGATAGTGCAGCTTAAATGCATGGGAAGTACTCTTGTTGGCATGGAACTCAGCAAGTTATTAGGCAAAACACACGTAGGTGTTACCTGCCTGGAAGAACCACATATGTGAGTTGGGAAAGTAACCGGCTACCGATACAATTCACCACAATTATTGTGACAACTCAGAATGAATGCTAAGGCAGCAAATGTACGAATGAACCCAAATTTGACTGCAACAAAGATATCTCAGTTTTGTGCAGAACACATTGCCACAGATGAGATTGTACATAGACATAACATCTGGATAATTTCATATGCCCAATTTACTAACAAAATGCGAGACATTGCACGCTTTTCACAAGGAAAAGATTGCTTATATTAACAGATATAAATGCACGGTCAACCATGTGGCATGCCGACAGAACAGACGCTAGAGGGCAGATAATAGAGGATGTAATAAATGAATGTAACATTTTTTCATCAAACAGGGCAGGACAACCACCGACCTTCCGTGGTCATGCTGGAGGCCAATGCAATATAGACATCTCTCTGGCAAACGACATTTCCTACCACACATAAATAAATGGGAAGCCATGCACGGGGCCACAATGCCATCATCATTCACACAGACAGTTACACGAACATACATAATATTCAAACACAATAACAGCGCTAATTTTTTGACAGGGCAGACTGGAATAAATTAAGAAATGCAGTAAAAGAATCGGCATTGCACACCACTCAGGGCAGCATAGACTTCAAAACACATGTCTTGACAAAAGTCTTGCAAAAAACCCAAACAACTGCCATCCCACTGACCAGTGTCAGGTGGAGGCATCAACAACCTTGGACAGCTGAACTGACAACATTACGAAAAGGCTCACGAGAGAAGAGGAAATACTATCAAAAGGCTATGTCAACGCAAGAATGACAGCTCAGACTAGACCAATACCGGGATGCAAAACAGAAGTACAAAACTGAACTCTATAAAACCAGACAAAAAAATTGCACCCCTTTTGTTAAAAGGAATTTAGAAAAAGACATATGAGGACAACCATTTAAGCTACTGACTGAACGCATTAAGGTCCCGATGGTACTGTCAACGTTAAAAGGGACGGATTGGACCATTACAAGTGGCTGGAGATGCTCGGCAGAATACCTTCTAAATAAGCTCTGGCCAGGTGATTCGTATATGGAGGATGAACGACGTCATAAGGAAATGAAGAACGTGTACGCAAATGAGGGTATCACCCTCCCCTCCTCGCAGGAAGAGATGGCTCTAGCAGTAGATGAACAAGAATAGAAAGGCGCCTGGCCCGGACGGGATGTACGCAGGAACATTGAAGAATGCCAGTACATTAATCACCCCATATTTGACTGACCTCTTTAATGAAGCCCTTTGCAAGGAAGAATACCTACACTCTGGAAGGCGGCAAATGCAGTTATTATTAAAAAGTCTGAAGACAGGTATCCAACAGACCTGAAATCATATAGACCTATCTGTCTCCTGAACACACTTGCCAAGGTACAGGAGAGGCTCCTGTGTAGTAGATTATAGGCACCTCTATGGCCTAACACCCCATCAATATGAATTCAGAGAACGTAAATAAATAGAAGACGCCATAAACCGCGCCTTATAAATTGTCGGGAACACGAACGAGAAATATGCAGCCGATTTACTTATTGACATTGCTGAAGCTTTTGATAATCTCTGGTGGCCGTCACTGTTTGCTAGACTAAGGGAAATTCGACTGCCAACTGCTCCATATGACAGCTTCATGGGCCACTGCAGGGGACGAATTGTAGAATGGAAGGCAGGGATACAGAACGTGGCTAAGAAAATAACCAAGGGATGGCCACGTGGATCAATATGCGGGCACAAAAGGTGTCGCCGCTTATGCGGACGACCTTCTGGTTGTAGTTTCTGTACTGTCCAGGCTGGAATTAGAAAACAAATGTACACAAACAATGCTGACCTCCAATCACTGGTGCAATCATAACAAATTGAAAGTATCAGGAAGCAAAACAGTTTACTTATTACTTAGTGGAGCACTACTGAGGGATACAAATATAAAACTGGATAACGTTAATATACAGAAGAGGCAGGTTAGATGAAAATGTCTCCTGTAATTAATGCGTAAAACTGACTGTACACAAAGCCGCTAAAATCATGCATAAACTTGCCAGATTAAATTCAATACTCTTTTGACTAACACTACTGACGATGCGGACTTATCTTACAGCGTTATTTGAATCCATTGCATGCTTCGCTGGTAGAGCCTGGGCACATCGCCTATGCCTAGCGAACAACAAAACAATAGCCAGGAGAGGACAAAGAAGTATGCTACTTAGGATGCAGGGAAAATTTAGCACAACAGAAGTAGATGCCCCTATGTAGTTTTAGGAACATGTCCTATAGACCTCACTATTCGTTATAGAGCTGCCTCATATTGGTTGAATCAAGGTAGACTAGAAACAGTGTTACAAATTACAGGGGAAAACATAAGAACCAAACAACACTTCCATAAATTGAAAACTGACATGTAGCAAAGAGGATGAGAGCCATCAGACGAAGGGCGTCGTGTCTTCTTCTTTCCAAATATATCAGGTAGGTTAAGACTAAAACATGTGGATCCTAGTCAGGCATGGTTCACTACCTGACATGATATGGACCATACCCAACATATTGGACTACGGCAAACCGAGATATGCACATGTGGCAATCCAGGAACAAGTGAGCACATTGTACTAAGGTGTAATTCACTTGACCACGCAAGACAAGTTATGGGATCCTAACAAATGGAATATTCTTAATAGTCTGGCTGGTGCAGTGTGAAGAACATTGCTTGAAATATATAAAAATCAACTTCCCAATGCCAGAATAAAAACACAGACAGAAGAAGAACACAACATAACACATGGCAAGACACAAGTTCCGACACAGACAGGGACACAGGAACAGATTCAGTCGAATATACCGATATAGACGCAACAGAACATTGTGACAAGCGGCAGAAGATCATAAGATTGACTAACACACACAAACTGACATACATCCAGAATTAGAAAAAGAACTTATTTATATGCAGGTTCCCTTTCTCTCGACTAACAATCTTGTAACTTGACTTGCTAGATGTACTATCATTGTACCATTGTACATAAACCATCATTTATATATAATCATTTGTGTACACACACGTTTGGTGCATAAATATAACATACAAACCTATTAACAATGGATTAACCATTGAATTTAGATCCATATAGCAACGCGAACAACGTACTACATTAGGTGATAGGGGCTCGAAGATTTTCCACGGCCTTCTCACCTGAAAACTACTGGATTTTTACTTTATATTGTATTGTACTGCATGCTGTCTTCTACTTCCTCCTCATATTTTGAAGTAATGAATGCTTTTGCTTTTCTAAACATACATTGTACTACTTTAATAAATACAGAGAAGTAGTTTTAATTATGGCTTGAAATATTGTACCTTGTATCTAAATTACATTTGATGTCAGACATTTTATCAGTTTCCTTTTCCAGTACACTCAGAGCATAAAAGTTAAATTATTTACACAGGAGCTCCATTACTTTCCCTATGTTTGTGATATTATTAATCATTTTCTTTCTTAAAATTACATGTACCTTTATATAATGTTTTATAAGACATCTGTATTTTGATATAATCTTTATTTTTGAACACTGCTGATCTTGACATTTTAACGACACATTTCATTCATAATTTCATACAGCGAAAATGGTCATGTTCAGTTCGCATTTCTGCAAACAATACTTTACACTTAAAACTATATGCAAAGAAATTAAGTTAATTCTAAAACATTTTCAGATTTTATATTTTTGTTTTTAATATATTATTATTGTTTTATTAATTATGTGGCGTTAAAAATATCGCATTCTGCATGAAAATAGAGTACAGGACACTCAGAAAAACAGACACAGCAGAACGATCAGAAACAGGCCCACCTCTTCGTGGCTGGGACGGGCGCTTGTCAAGCTAACATGACTTGCGAGCAGCCATGGCGGCTAAGTGGCCCATATGCTGTTTGGCTTGTTACTTGTACGAAGTAGCACACGGCCCATCTTAGTAATCTAGGTGGTCGGTTACTCCGTAGTGTTTGAATGAAAAAACAAAAAAGTCCATTACTTGTTCTCTGATGGCAGCTGTGCACATGAAGGGGTAACGATGTGCTTTGTACAGAGTACGGTGATCCTCCTTCGAGGGCTCAGATGTGGTCGACCAGAACCTCAGCGATGAGGATGCTGTCCTCTGGTTCCCATGCAGTTCAATACTGGGCCACTGTCGTATCCAAATGCCCACAAGTCTGGATATTGCGCCATTCAAAGTAACCGGTCAAATGGAGCCCAACAATGAGATCCCTTTCGAACGCTGATAGCGGATGATAACACTGTACACACGAGTATGCGGCATCTCAGAGTCCTTCAGAGTGAACACACATCTGACGCTGTACACCTCACTTACGTTTCTTATCAGTCGTGGTGACAGCACTAAATACGAACAGTAGTAACGCGCTCTGGTGTTTGTTTTACTTGTTCCACAGAATTGCAACTCTGATCACTCAGTAGGGCGGCCGGTGTGGCCGAGCTGTTCTAGGCGCTTCAGTCTGGAACCGCGCGACCGCTACGGTCGCAGGTTCGAATCCTGCCTCGGACATGGATGTGTGTGATGTCCTTAGGTTAGTTAGGTTTAAGTATTTCTAAGTTCTAGGCGACTGATGACAGATGTTAAGTCCCGTAGTGCTCAGAGCTATTTGAACCATCACTCAGTGGTATGTACGCGTACCAAGTTACTCTGGCGTCCGATCATGTCTTCTTAGTGCTTCACATTTTTTGGCAGGCAGTGTATTGTAAAGCCAGCATGAGATAGTCCTACCCACCCAATATCTGTCTAAACGGTATATGTATAGGCTTGAACTGTGACTTCGTAGGCTTTCCTAGCGTAATAACTCTTGAAACTCTCCTTGGGTTTGCTGCCGGATTCTAAAATTAACTCGATTCAATATTTCGCCATCTTCAGGAGAACGCTGCTTCTGCTGCTGAGTCCCGGCGAGAAATAATGCCAAGGCTGCAAATCGACGTCCTATATAGGCGTCTGTATCGTACACGGCGCCTGCGCCGCCCATCACAGTTGCTGCCTTCCAAGACTGGGCAGGTGGCGCTGCCCTTACTAGAACACCGGCGGCAACGATATATCGCACTCTGAGACGATTTTCGAGCACTCGGACTGGCCTCACCGAAGAAAGTTTTGTTTTGATGTGGTATAGTACGGGTTTCCACGCCCTGCTAATAGGAAACCCATTGTATCTATTAATCAAATTATCTGCGAACCTAATTTCAATTGCCTCTTTATAAATACTGTTCCGAAAACCGGAAGTGTTGGCAACTATCATAGTTTCGTCAAATTTCTCCCGTGTCCCTCGTTTAAGCAATGTCCTGCTACCGCCAATTTTGCCGGTTGATGTAGCCTCGTGTGACGGCGATGTCCCACATACAGGGCTATTACAAATTATTGAAGCGATTTCATAAATTCACTGTAGCTCCATTCATTGACATATGGTCACAACACACTACAGATACGTAGAAAAACTCATAAAGTTTTGTTCGGCTGGAGCCACACTGCAGGTTTCTGCCGCCAGAGCGCTCGAGAGCGCAGTGAGACAAAATGGCGACAGGAGCCGAGAAAGCGTGTGTCGTGCTTGAAATGCACTCACATCAGTCAGTCATAACAGTGTAACGACACTTCAGGACGAAGTTCAACAAAGATCCACCAACTGATAACTCCATTCGGCGATGGTATGCGCAGTTTAAAGCTTCTGGATGCCTCTGTAAGGGGAAATCAACGGGTCGGCCTGCAGTGAGCGAAGAAACGGTTGAACACGTGTATCTGGACATGCTGGAAAATTGGCTCATACCACAACTGGAGACCGACAGCGCCGACTTCATCTTTCAACAGGATGGTGCTCCACCGCACTTCCATCATGATGTTCGGCATTTCTTAAACAGGAGATTGGAAAACCGATGGATCGGTCGTGGTGGAGATCATGATCAGCAATTCATGTAATGGCCTCCACACTCTCTCGACTTAACCCCATGCGATTTCTTTCTGTGGGGTTATGTGAAAGATTCAGTGTTTAAACCTCCTCTACCAAGAAACGTGCCAGAACTGCGAGCTCGCATCAACGATGCTTTCGAACTCATTGATGGGGACATGCTGCGCCGAGTGTGGGAGGAACTTGATTATCGGCTTGATGTCTGCCGAATCACTAAAGGGGCACATATCGAACATTTGTGAATGCCTAAAAAAACTTTTTGAGTTTTTGTATGTGTGTGCAAAGCATTTTGAAAATATCTCAAATAATAAAGTTATTGTAGAGCTGTGAAATCGCTTCAATCATTTGTAATAACCCTGTACCTGCCCTGAACCTGCCCTGAACTGTGTGAATCGAACGGACGATGTAAGCCTTCCCACATACACGGGATTTTATGCCTGGCTACCTAAGTCCTAAATCATCTTTCACAGATTTGAATTTTTTCCTGTTTAATTACACTACAGGCCATTAAAATTGCTACACCAAGAAGATATGCAGATGATAAACGGGTATTCATTGTACGAATATATTATACTAGAGCTGACATGTGATTACATTTTCACGCAATTTGCGTGCATAGCTCCTGAGAAATCAGTACACAGAACAACCACCTCTGGCCGTAATGACGGCGTTGATACGCCTGGGCATTGAATCAAACAGAGCTTGGATGGCATGTACAGGTACAGCGGCCCATGCAGCTTCAACACGATACCACAGTTCATCAAAAGTACTGAATGGCGTATTGTGACGAGTCAGTTGCTCGGCCACCATTGACCAGACGTTTTCAATTTTTGAGAGATCTGGAGAATGTGCTGGACAGGGCAGCAGTCGAACGTTTTCTCCATCCAGAAAGGCCCGTACAGGACCTGCAACATGCGGTCGTGCATTATCCTGCTGAAATGTAGAGTTTCGCAGGGATCGAATGAAGGGTAGAGCCACGGGTCGTAACACATGTGAAATGTAACGTCCACTGTTCAAAGAGCCGTCAATGCGAACAAGAGATGACATAGACGTGTCACCAATGGCACCCCATACCATTACGCCGGGTGATATGCCAGTATGGCGATGACGAATACACGCTTCCAATGTGCGATGGGGACATGCTGCGCCGAGTGTGGGAGGAACTTGATTATCGGCTTGATGTCTGCCGAATCACTAAAGGGGCACATATCGAACATTTGTGAATGCCTAAAAAAACTTTTTGAGTTTTTGTATGTGTGTGCAAAGCATTGTGAAAATATCTCAAATAATAAAGTTATTGTAGCGCTGTGAAATCGCTTCAATCACCGCAATGTCACCAAACACAGATGCGACCATCATGATGCTGTAAACAGAACCTGGATTCATCCAAAAAAATGACGTTTTGCCATTCGTGCATCCAGGTTGGGTACACCATCGCTGGCGTTCCTGCCCGTAATGCAGCGTCAAGAGTAACCGCTGTCATGGTCTCCTAGCTGATAGTCCATGCTGCTGCAAACGTCGTCGAACTGTTCGTGCAGATGGTTGTTGTCTTGCAAACGTCCCCATCTGTTGACTCAGGGATCGAGACGTGGCTGCACGATCCGTTACAGCCATGCGGATAATATGCCTGTCATCTCGACTGCTAGTGATACGAGGCCGTTGGGATCCAGCACGGCGTACCGTATTACCCTTCTGAACCCACCGATTCCAACGCCCGGGTTCGATTACCGGTGGGGTCAGGGATTTTCTCTGCCTCGTAATGACTGGGTGTTGTGTGATGTCCTTCGGTTAGTTAGATTTAAGTAGTTCTAAGTTCTAGGGGACTGATGACCTTAGAAGTTAAGTCCCATAGCGCTCAGAGCCATTTTTTTTTGGTAGCACGTCATCTTCGTGGTGTAGCAATTTTAATGGCCAGTAGTGTAATTATTTGATTCATTCATATTTCTCAAACGTAATGCAAATCATGCAAAGTGCAAAAGCACTAATGCTAAGCATTTCAGTGCAGTTTATTATCTTTTCTGTAGTTTTATATAAAAAGCACCCGTGTGTGCATAATTTACATTTTTATTAATATTTTATGTATAAATTTACTTAGAACGTCGCGAGGAGTCGGAAAATGACGAGAAAAGTGAGGCAGTGCTACCGACGGTTTCAAAATGGCTCTGAGCACTATGCGACTTAACTTCTGAGGTCATCAGTCGCCTAGAACTTAGAACTAATTAAACCTAACTAACCTAAGGACATCACATCATCCATGCCCGAGGCAGGATTCGAACCTGCGACCGTAGCGGTCGTTCGGCTCCAGACTGTAGCGCCTAGAACCGCACGGCCACTCCGGCCGGCCCGGACGGTTTGTTTGTCGCCTTAACCAGCCTTTAATTTGAATGACGGTAATTTTTATTAAATTCAGCGGGTTCGTCGATGTCTGATGAGCAACAGTGAGCAATGACGTGCTACAGATCTATCGTGAGTTGCTCTGACGTAAGAGAAAGGACCTGCATTAGTCGGTGTAACGTAAAGCTGATCGAGGTGGGCGGCTAGTCGGGCGCGCAAGTGTGTACTTAAACTTTTTGCGAGTGTTTGTGTTCGGACAACACCGTGATAGAATCTCATCGCCAGCCAGTATTTTAACTTTTCCTTGGTGTTTGACTTATTTAGCTGCAGTTCTGAGGTAGTCTCTGGCGCTTTTCACAGACTAGTGTGTTTTTTCTTGTAGGTGGAGATTATGGTATACTGCTGATGGTCGTAGCAAGCCTAGGTTTACTTCACGAGGCAGTCGAGCGGGTTCTACAACAGACATAAAGTACCGTTATTAGTTAACTTTAGTGAAACAATGAAATTCGAATATTTAACTTTGGTGCACTTCATCTCCGCTTGAATGACTACATTGGAACCAAAACAACTGGCGTACCTACCTAATAAGGGGTAGGGTACACGCAAGCACGCAGACGTGCCGCAACACGACGTGGCATGGGGTCGAACAATGTCTGAAATAGTGCTGGAGGGAACTGACACCATGAATTCTGCAGGGCTGCCCATAAATCCGTAAGAGTACGAGAGAGTGGAGATCTCTTCTGAACAGCACGTTACAAGGCAGCCCAGATATGCTCAATAATGTTCATGTCTGGGGAGTTTGGTGGCAGGCGGAAGTGTTTAAACTCAGAAGAGTGTTCCTGGAGCCACTCTATAGCAATTTTGGACGTCTGGGGTATCGCATTATCCTGATGGAATTGTCCAACTACGTTGGAATGCACAATGGACGTGAATGGATGCAGGTGATCAGACAGGGTGCTTCGGCTGGTCCCGGCGGAGGTTCGAGTCCTCCGTCGGGCATGGGTGTGTGTGTTTGTCCTTAGGATAATTTAGGTTAGGTAGTGTGTAAGCTTAGGGACTGATGACCTTAGCCGGTAAGTCCCATAAGATTTCACACACATTTGAACATTTTTGAAGACAGTGTGTTTACGTACGCGTCACCTGTCAGAGTCGTATCTAGACGTTTCAGGTGTCTCATATCACTCGAACTGCACACGCCTCACACCATTACAGAGCCTCCAACAGCTTGAACAGTCCCCTGCTGACATGCAGGGTCTAGGGATTCAAAAGGTTGTCTCCATACCTGTACACGTCCAGCCGCTCGATACAATTTGAAACGAGACTCGTCGGACCAGGCAACATGTTTCCAGTCATCAACAGTCCAATGTTGGTGTTGATGGGCCCATGCAAGGCATAAAGCTTTGTGTCGTGCAATCATCAAGGGTCCACGAGAGGGCCTTCAGCTCCGAAAGCCCGTATCGATGTTTCGTTGAATGTTTCGCACGTTGATACTTGCTGATGTCCCAGCATTGAAATCTGCAGCAATTTGCGGAAGGGTTGCACTTCTGTCACTTTGAACCATTCTCTTTAGTCGTCGTTGGGCCCGTTCTTGCAGGATCTTTTTCCGCCCTCAGAGATGTCGCAGATTTGATGTTTTACCGGATTCCTGATATTCATGGTACACTCGTGAAATGATCTTACGGGAAAATCCCCACTTCATCGCTACCTCGGAGATGCTGTGTCCCACCGGTCTTGCGCCGACTATAACACCACGTTCAAACTCACTTAAATCCTGATAACTTGTCATTGTAGCAGCAGTAACCGATTTAACAATTACGCCAGACACCTGTTATCTTATACAGGTGTTGCCGACAGCAGCGCCGTATTTTGCCTGTTTACTTATCTCTGTATTTGAATACGCATGCCATACCAGTTTCTTTGGCGTTTCATTGTATATTTATTTATTACTGTCGCTGAACACAAGAATAACTGTTACAACGTTGTATGGCACCGAATGACAGCCACTTTAACTACGAACTTTGATGCACAGTTCTGACTAGTAACACTGGCGCTGCCGGATCTGAGCTGTGATGACGCTGATCACGGAGTAGGGCGAGCAGCGCTGCGCTCTGACGTAAGTGGTTTTCCAGCGGCAGCGGCGTCTGGAACCTCTGGAGGGCGACTGTCTTCGGCTTGTAGTTCCGTCGTCGGGTACCAATGCAACCTGGGAAGACACTCTTCGGATGACATACATATTTGTAATACAGACGAAAAAGTTTCGTGGCTTAGTGTTTAATTTTGTCAAGTTGCGTGTGTGTTGGGGTTTATGGGCGCTCAACATCGAGGTCATCAGCGCCCTTGTCAAGTTGCTAGCGCCAGACTTTTTTTATTTTTTATTTATTTATTTATTTTTTTTACAATCGTATTGACCAACTAGGATTACGTTAACAACTTCAGTTCCTCTTCTTCCTTTGTTGTTGTCTCCTATTTTTCCAGTATTCCCTCATTTTCTTCCCATGAAGTCTCTTCCTTTCTTCTGTCCAAGTTGTTCCCGATTTTTTATTTCTTCTGCTTTGAAAGCCTTCCAAATTTAGTATTTTGTTTTTAAAACGGTTTCTTTCTGCTATTTCTGGTTCTTTGATATTGTTTCTTTGTTAGTCTATTTCCATCCATTCGGTAGAGATGTCCAAGAAAGGTTAATCTTCGTTTGGCCATTACTTCAGATATTTTCTCTATATTTTTGTAGATCTCCTCATTACTTCTTATTTTCTAACCATCTGCAGTTTTCATTGTACCCATTATTTTTCTAATAATCCTTCTTTCCAGTACCTCTAGTTTGTCCATCTTATAGTTCATCGTTAGGCATTCAGATCCATATAAACATTCTGGTCGTACCACTGTGGTGCAGTATTTTAGTTTTGTTTTTCTAGATATACATTTCTTGTTGTAAATATCTTTGGTCAAACCATATGCTCTTTCCATTTGGTTAATTCTTACATTTATTGCAGATTTTTCTAGTCCATTCTGTTGTATAGTTTCTCCAAGATATTTAAATTTATTTACTCGCTCTATTTCACCTAGTTGTGTTTCTATGTATTTTGGTGCATTTTTTATATTTGTCATGAATTTTGTTTTTGCAGCTGAAATTTTGAGACTAGTTCTGTTTGCTAATTTTTCCAGAATGTTTATTTGAGTAACTGCTTCTGTCAGGTTTTCTGAAATTATTGCGAAATCATCCGCAAAAGCCAATCAGTTTACCTTATTCCATTTGTTTTCCTTCCCAGAGTTATTGGTTCAATTTTGTAACTTTTTAGCTCCGAATTCCAGATCCTTACAATTTTTTCTAGAACACAGTTAAACAGTAAAGGTGATAAACCATCACCTTGTCTAACACCAGTTCTTATTTCAAAAGGCTGAGATGCTTCTCCCATAAATTTGACTTTAGATACTGTACCTGTTAGTGTTTCACGAATTATGTTTGCTAGTTTTGATTTAACACCAAATTCTCTAATGACCTTATCTATCGTTTCTCTACCTATACAATCAAATGCTTTCTTGAACTCTATAAATGACACTAGTATTGGTTTGCTGGTTAACATTCTATGGCGAATTATTGACTCTGTGTTAAAAATTTGTTCTGCACAGGATATTCCCTTTTATTTTTTATACATTTTTCTTTTAGTCGAATATTTAATCTGCAAACAGGTGCTCCTTCCCACGCAATGTGAACTGCTCTGCTCTTGTTTTATTGATTTGTGTAACATGTCTTCAATTTGCCCAAATGTTTGTGAAATGCATCCTTTGTCGAGAATCAGTTAGATAGAATAAATTAGTGATTTGTTTACCCATATTTCACTGTAACTGGCAACTATTGATAATCCTTCAGAATTCAATTAATGTTTTGTTTAAGATTCTCAAACGTGCCTGATGTATTTTGACCAGAGGATCCTCTTTAAGATCTTCTTTTCTGACAGTGAAGATAACGGCCTGAATGTAAGGATGTACGACAAACTCTTAAGACGTTATGAACGAGCTACACCGTTAAGCACGATCTACGTTTAAATCTACATGGATACTCTGCACGTCACACTTAAGTGCCTGGTGAAGGGTGTACCGAACCACCTTCAGAATAATACTCTGTTATTCCACTCTCGAATAGCGCTCGGAAAGAAACGAACATCTATATCTTTCCGCGACAGCTCTGATTTCCCGTATATTATTATGAAGATGGTTTCAAACTATGTAGGTCGGCGTCAACAAAATATGTTTGCATTCGGAGGAGAAAGCTGATGTTTGAAATGTTTGAGAAGATCCTGCCGAAACGAAATACGTCTTTGTTTTACTGGTGTCCACCCCAAATCCTGCATCATGTCCGTCACACTCTCTCCCCTATTTCGCGGTAATACAAAACGTGCTGCCCATCTTCGAACTTTCTCGATGTACTCCGTTAATCCTCTCTGGTAAGGGTTCCAGACCGCGCAGCAGTACTCCAAAAGCGGACGGACAAGCGTAGTGTAGGTAGTCTCCTTAGCAGATCTGTTACTTTTTGTAAGTGTTCTGCCAATAAAACGCAGTCTTTGGTTTGCCTTCCCTACAACACTTTCTGTGTGTTCTTTCCGATTTAAATTGTTCGTAATTGTAATTCCTAGGTATTTAGTTGAATTTACGGCCTTTGCATTAGACTGATTTATCGTGTAACCGAAGTAACGATAAACGACAGCATCATCTGCAAACAACCTAAGAGGGCTGCTGAGATTGTCTCCCAAATCGTTTATATAGATAAGGAACAGCAGAGGGCCTATAACACTACTTTGGGGAACGTCAGAAATCATTTCTGTTTTACTCGATGAATTTCCGTCAATTACTACGAACTGTGACCTCTCTGACAGGAAATCACGAATCCAGTCGCATAACTGAGACGATATTCCCGTAAGCACGCAATGTCACTACAAGCTGCTTGTGAGGTACAGTGTCGAAAGCCTTTTCGAAATCTAGAAACACGGAAACAGTTTGAAACCTTGTTAATAGCACTCAACACTTCGTGTGTGTATAGAGCTAGTTGTGTTTCACAAGAACGATGTTTTCTAAATCCGTGTTGACTGTGTGTCACCACGAGATAGGTAAAGTAAAATCAAATGGCTCTGAGCACTATGGGACGTAACATCCGAGGTCATCAGTCCCCTAGAACTTAGAACTAGTTAAACCTAACTAACCTAAGGACATCACACACATCCATGCCCGAGTGAGGATCCGAACCTGCGACCGTAGCGGTCGCGCGGTTCCAGACTGAAGTGCGGAGAACCGCTCGGCTACTGCGGCCGGCATAGGTAAAGTAACATGACGTCTTAACTACTTGGTGGAACTGAACGAAAGTGTCGGAGCACAGTGCCAGTGATCTCCCAGTCTTGCAGAGAAAGCTGGGCGCTACATGTGTGACGTCAGCGTGACCTTATCACGAAACTGGGCTTTCCCCGTAACGCGAGCGCGAGGCAGTTCAAGCAACGGGAAAAGACGTGTGTGCGTGTGCGTGCGTGCATGTGTGTGTGTGTGTGTGTGTGTGTGTGTGTGTGTGTGTGTGTGTGTGTGTGTGTCATTCACCATGCACTTACGTTGCACTGTCACGGTGTTCTTCACGGCAGAACGGCCCGAAGACAACATCTGGATGATTTCGCACGGGGAAGAAAGTGGAAGAAGGACAAAGTGTGACGATTACAGCCCAGGAGTTATGTGCTGCTCACAGCATTGTTTCACGTGCGTGGGGATCGTTGCGAAGCGCAGACAGTGCTGCTTGAAGAAGAGAAAGTGCTCCAATACGGTCAACTACAGCAGCAGATGATCGTTACATTGTGGAACAGACAAGAAGGGACCGCCGTCAGGCAGCGGGTGCACTTGTAACCACATTTAATACGGCTGCAAGGGGTGCAGTTGTAACGCGCCGACTGGCGGTACCAAGATCATTCGAACTTACGACAATGGACCGTACTGTACCAACGTCGCTATATTTGGGTGAACCAATCGACCACTACAGCTTTAATTAGGTACAGTTTTTAATTTCACAGTAGATGTTATGAGTGCGGATCGCTATCTGATTTTAGAAGATTCCAGTCGTAGTGGAGCGCCTGGCGACTACTCGAAGTGTAGATCGTACCGTAATCGCACTCTCAAGGAACAAATTGAAGACAGATCACCCTTAGTATAATTACTACTGCGACAACATCAACCACTGACTATGCAGCCGGCTCGAATCTCGAATAATGAAAGCCAGCACCCTTACTTTACACAACGTCGAGATCGAACAACGACACGATTACACAACGAATAGACATATCCAAACATTCTAATGACAATGATCGCCAATATCAAGCAGTAATTACGAGATAGGCCGATTTAGATAACAACTCTCGTTACCTAAACTACTGGTCGAATCCAAGCATAAAATCTCTTTAAATACAGTACCTGTTCATATTATGTCGAGATAAATGCCCCATCTAGCTTGCAATTGTTCTCCCACACAACGAAATTCTCACAACGCAGTACATTATCTCTGGAAAAGACTCCTAACTTTTTAAGTACTTACAAAATTCCTATTCCATGTACCATCGTGTTATGACCAGTTTGTATTAAGAAGCTTCCACCAATATCGATAAGAACTGAAATAGTTTATGCTACCACTAAATCTCTTTCGACT
Organism: Schistocerca cancellata; assembly: GCF_023864275.1. NCBI lineage: Eukaryota > Metazoa > Arthropoda > Insecta > Orthoptera > Acrididae > Schistocerca > Schistocerca cancellata. Next base: position 277,569,310 of record NC_064632.1, on the reverse strand, counting down.
TAGCCCAGAGTTGCTATGTAAATAATACGACGTCACGTACTTCACAGATTTACTAATCTTTGTCGTTGACCTTTCCGTAATAAACTACGACAACTTCAATTCTACTTGCATTTACTTAGACACTCTTTCCATCAATGAGATCGTTTTGACTTTTTAGAATATCTACCCTCTGCAGGTTTATCGTGGTTTCACTCAATCAACGAACTTTTGGTTAGGCAAACTTACAAATACCAGCGTATACTTGTGTCCTGCAACGCGGTATTAAGATGTCTGGAATTTACCCTTTTCTTTTCTCGTAATATATATATACACACAACAGATACTAATTAAATACACGTAAGACTTATGTTAACCCAAGAAAACTTGAATTTATTTTCTCTAGGTATTTAAATACAATTTCATTCACGTAAGTGAGAGAGTGCCATCGAAGACTACACCCCACATCACGGAAATTCAGTAATAATAAAAAAATTAAACAATAACCCTAAGTGCCACCGCCACTCTAAATCTAACCTTAAGTGACAATTTAAAACAATTCTGAACCACTTCAGGCGTTACAATATGCGACCCGCTAAGTTCCCACTCCCACACCCGCTAAGATCGGCCACTCGTCACTTGGGCTAATCAAGTCTTTGTGTAGCTGCGTGCTGCTTGTAAAATGGTTCCCTTATTGTCTCGTCGCTTATCCACTGAACTACAGGTGCACTCTATCACAATATAGCGAAACAGTTCGTATTTATTCGAGCCCATTCTCGGTCCGCTGTAAGATAGTGGTATTTAAACAACAACTATGAACATGTGTTCGAGGCTTTCCCTTCTCGACACACACACCAACCACTACCGAACCACTTCAACAAAACGGCTGACAACACAATTACTTCTGGGCGAGCCGCGACCACTAATCGTACAACACGGACAGGATATCGGTTCCACCGATTCCCAAAAACTCAGCACCTACAAATCTACTTCTCTCTCTAACCAGGCTCACGCTGGGTTTACCACAGCAAACTTTAAGACCGAAACCGTCCACAAGACGACAATCAATTGATTGCTCGTGCACTTAAATTCGCCAAAACCAGTGTATCACCAGCGACTATTCATAAAATCCCACAGAATCTCTGTATATTCTGTTGATCAGCGTTGGGAGGAAACAACCGTCGCAGTGACGTATATGAACAGGGGCCTAACAGACTAAATAGCCACGCTGCCTCCGTGAACTGCAACAAATTAAAATACTGGTTCTACCAATCAAAACTCCTTTCCCTCTCCCATGTCTTAAACGCCAGTTGCGGTGCCTCACTACACCACGCAGTGGGTCGCTGTACTATCAGACCTAGACGCACACCGATATATCCACTTAGTCGGTGAGAGGTCTAAATGGGAACTAACTAACTCTTTATGCCATACCATAGGAACCATTTAAAACTAACAAACACGCAGCGCCACGCCAACTTTTGACAATTAATTATTCGTTGCTGCTGTCGGTTCTCCACGACAACGGCCCGCTGCTGCGCGTCGCTCAAGCAGCATCTCTGGACCCAGCGATGGCGAGTTGTTGCATCGCTGAAGTCGCGCGCGCTCACCACCTGTTTTTCGTCGACGTTTGCGGCTCATCTACAACATATTTTTTTTCTTAATACATCGTACACGTATATTAACAGTAACCACCAGGTGTTATTATTACACTACTGGCCATTAAAATTGCTACACCAAGAAGATGACGTGCTACAGACGCGAAAATTAACCGACAGGAAGAAGATGCTGTGATATGCAAATGATTAGCTTTTCAGAGCATTCACACAACGTTGGCGCCGGTGGCGACACCTACAACGTGCTGACATGAGGAAAGTTTCCGACCTATTTCTCGTACACAAACAGCAGTTGACCGGCGTTGCCTGGTGAAACGTTGATGTGATGCCTCGTGTAAGGAGGAGAAATGCGTACCATCACGTTCCCGACTTTGATAAAGGTCGGATTGCAGCCTATCACGATTGCAGTTTATCGTATCGCGAGATTGCTGCTCGCGTTGGTCGAGATCCAATGACTGTTAGCAGAATATGGAATCGTTGGGTTCAGGAGGGTAATACGGAACGCCGTGCTGGATCCCAACGGCCTCGTATCACCAGCGGTCGAGATGACAGGTATCTTATCCGCATGGCTGTAACGGATTGTGCAGCCACGTCTCGATCCCTGAGTCTACAGATGGGGAAGTTCGCAAGACAACAACCATCTGCACGAACAGTTAGACGACGTTTGCAGCAGCATGGACTATAGGCTCCGGAGACCATGGCTGCGGTTACCCTTGACGCTACATCACAGACAGGAACGCCTGCGATGGTGTACTCAACGACGAACCTGGGTGCACGAATGGTAAAACGTCATTTTTTTTCGGATGAATCCAGGTTCTGTTTACAACATCATGACGGTCGTATCCGTGTTTGGCGACATCGCGGTGAACGCACATTGGAAACGTGTATTCGTCATCGCCATACTGGCGTATCACCTGGCGTGATGGTATGGGGTGCCATTGGTTACACGTCTCGGTCACCTCTTGTTCGGATTGACGGCGCTTTGAACAGTGGACGTTACATTTCAGATGTGTTACGACCCGTGGCTCTACCCTTCATTCGATCCCTGCGAAACCCTACACTTCAGTGGGATAATGCACGACCGCACGTTGCAGGTCCTGTACGGGCCTTTCTGGATACAGAAAATGTTCGACTGCTGCCCTGGCCAGCACATTCTCCAGATCTCTCACCAACTGAAAACGTCTGGTCAATGGTTGCCGAGAAACTGACTCGTCACAATACGCCAGTCAATACTCTTGATGAACTGTGGTATCGTGTTGAAGCTGCATTGGCAGCTGTACCTGTACGCGCCATCCAAGCTCTGTTTCACTCAATGCCCAGGCCGTTATTACGGCCAGAGGTGGTTGTTCTGGGTACTGATTTCTCAGGATCTATGCATCCAAAATGCGTGAAAATGTAATCACATGTCAGTTCTAGTATAATATATTTGTCCAATGAATACCCGTTTACGGTCTGCATTTCATCTTGGTGTAGCAGTATTAATGACCAGTTGTGTAAGTTATCGTGTAGGATGCTCAGCACTAGTAAGGGCGAACGAAACCCGTGCGTTTTGACACAGCACACAGTCTCACAGCTCACCGCTGTCTGGGGCATCTCTGGACACGGTTTCGCTGGTCATCGGGGCTCAGATCGACAGAGCTGGGGTACCAACCGGACTGTCGCCCTCCATACGGCCCAACAACCAACAGTGATGGTCTGGACCGCCATTCCCTTTCATAGCAGGACCCCTTTGGTTGTCATTCACGGCTCCATTACAGCACAGCGGTACGTCGACAACATTGTACGCTCGGTTTTTGTTCCCCTTCACGGCAGACCATCCAGGGCTTACTGTTCAGCAAGATAATACCCACCTGCACAGGAAAAGCGTTTGTACTGCTCGTTTTTGTGTTTGCCAAACTCTATCTCGGCCAGCGTGATCGCCAGATCTCTCCACAATTGCGAACGTTTGGAGCATTATGGGCAAGACCTTCCAACCATCTCAGGATTTTGGCAATTTAGGGCACGAATTTGACAGAATTTGGCACAATATCTCTCAGGAGGACATCCAACAGCTCTGTCAATCAATGGTAAGCTGAGTAAATGCTTGCATAAGGACCAGAGGTGGACCAACGGTGTATTTTTTTTTGCTCCATTTGTGAAGCTCTTCCTCCTGAATAAATCATCCCAGTTTCCTGAAATTACGAGGGTGAGTCAAATGAAAACCTTAAATTTCTAATAACAAATCGAAATTTCGCGCCGTTACCCTGTAAGTTGGTAAGCGTGCTACAAACAGTGTGCAGAATGGCCTGTAGGTGGCAGCATAGTGCAGATGCACACACATGTCGCAGTATCAGTATAAAGATGGCCGCCCCGCTTGCGACTTGCACCAGGGAAGAACAGCGTTCTGTTATTTGGCTTTTGCGTAGTGAAGGTGTGAAACCTATTGAAATTCATCGACGAATGAAGGTTCAGTAGGGTGATGCATGTTTGTCACAGCAGCAAGTCTACGAATGGAGTAGGAAGTTCGCAAATGGTGTGACCTCAGTAGAAGATGCTCCTCGTCAAGGTCAGGCATAGCGAGTTGTGATTCCACAGAACATTGCAGCAGTTGAAGCCATAGTGAAGGAAAACTGCCGAATGACACCGAATGACATTGCAGCGTGTCTACAGATTAGTCATAGGTCAGCACATCACATTGTGCATGATGTGCTCCAGTTTCACAAAGTGTCTGCAAGATGGGTGCCACGGCAGCTGACTCCTAAAATGAGAGAACGATGTGTTGATGCTTGTGAAGAGCTTCTTCGACGCTTTGAACGAGAAGATGATGGCTTCCTTGCAAGAATCGTTACCGGGGACGAGACCTGGGTTCACTTCCGCCAACCGGAAACGAAGATAGCGAACAAGGAATGGCGCCATTCCTCATCACCAAAACCAAAGAGATTTCGAACAGAACCATCAGCAGGGAAGGTAGTGCTGACTCTCTTTTGGGACGAAAAAGGCGACATTTTGGAGCATTACATGCCTAGAGGGTCCACTGTCACCAGTGCATCATACACAGATCTCCTAAAAAATCATCTGCGGCCAGCAATCAAATCAATGCGACGTGGATTGCTGTCAGCAGGTGTCCTTTTGCAACATGACAATGCAAGGCCTCACACTGCTCGTACAACAGTTTCACCAATCACAGACCTGTATTTTGAGCGTCTTCCTCGTCCACGATGCTCACCAGACCTGGCACTAAGTGATTTCCATATGTTTCTACCACTCAAAGACGCAATGGGAGGAAAGAAGTTCCGTTCTGATGAAGAGGTACGCCACGCGGTGCGTGAGTGGTTGCGCCGACTACCAAAAGAATTTTGTACCACTTCTGCACAATAAATAATATTTTTAAAAAATTTAAGGTTTTCATTTGACTCAGCCTCGTATAATCATGTGTTTGTCTGTGTATGTACATCACAGCTATCGATTTCCGCCCCATTCGGATAATTCGTTCTTTTTTTAAATTTTTGTTTTAGAGTATATTTCATTCTCGTGTCTATTCGTTCACACACACTTATACGGTGAAGTGGGAATCAAATTGGCTATGCAGATAGGAATAAACAAACAAGACTGCTCCTCCAGGGGCTGCGTGTAGTCACAAAAGAATGAAATGTTAAGTGGACTAAACACTGCCAGTATGCTAGGGGCCAGATGCACCTATCGCTCATGAAACGGTTCAAATGGCTTCTAAGCACTATGGGACTTCTGAGGTCATCAGTCCCCTAGACTTAGAACTACTTAAACCTAACAAACCCTAAGGACATCACACATATCCATGCTCGAGGCAGGATTCGAACCTGCGACCGTAGCAGCAGCGCGGTTCCGGTCTGAAGCGCCTAGAACCACTCGGTCACAGCGGCCGGCTCATGAAACGGATTCACCAACACGTTTCGAGGTTACAGCCTGAACGCAATTTTTGAAACGTCGAAAACGAAAGCTGAGTTTGATGTCGAGATGCCGTGTGTCGTTTAACACTGACATCTTACCATAGGAAAAAGATAGGCGCATGGTGAGCGGCAATCTCTGGCGTTGAGCTATGAGTCCCGCTTCAGTTCATGGCGGTAAGATTGACGGTAACTTGTCCGTAGAAGACCTGTTGGAAGGTCACAGGGAGCAGCGACCCTTGAGCCTCACAACTCTCCAGCTCCAGGAATCACGGTGAGGGGAGCTACTGCATACGATAACGATACTGGTGTGGTAAATATTGAAGGGAGGCTGAATTGTCGCCAGTATGCGGCTGCAGTGCTAAACCCTGTTATAATAGACATCACGACAAGGACACCAAACGGCATATTTCAACAAAAGCATGGAAGATGCCACGCTGCAAATCACACCACAAACATCTTGAGGGAGATGCGGATACTTGATTAACCTACCTAGTCCCCAGTTTGTCACCTGAAGAACATGCCTGGAATGTGAATGCTTTCATACCAACCTGCAATCACAATATTCATGAATTGACACAGTATGTGTTTCAGGTAGGGCAAGAAATGCATGAAGATGACATCCGAAGGCTGTTTGCTTTCATACCACAACGAGTACAGTGTGGGTGCGCCCTCAGCGGTGCCACATATCATATTGGTCCTGTGATGGACATCATTTCCGAATGGAATGGAAGTTTAATCATTTAATACCCATTCTCTGATGAACATCTTCATGGTGTAACGATTTCCGTTTCCGTTAGAGTAATAAGCTCGTCTGCCATTACTGGCTGCGCGAGTCCAAGGGATAGGTTCAACCGCCTAGTTGGAAAGATCCTCTCTCTTCACGCTCAATAGTGCCTTGTCTGTTCAAATAACTTACGGGTTTGCTGCCGGATGACGTCGTCGACCACCGCTGATATTTCGACAGGTGCACACCCGACCATTCTAAAGGCACAAATGCAACGAGGAAGAAATGTGCAAGGGAATTTAATACTTCGGTTCACAGAGGAGAAACAAGGAAGATACCACACACAGAACAAGTGTCTACACAAACAAAGATAACCAACATCAGAAATATCGATAGTGTCTATTAATCAACAGGTGAGGTAGCACTAATTCTGTCCCTCTTCAAAATGGCTCTGAGCACTATGGGACTTAACATCTATGGTCATCCGTCCCCTAGAACTTAGAACTACTTAAACCTAACTAAGGACATCACACACATCCATGCCCAAGGCAGGATTCGAACCTGCGACCGTAGCGGTCACGCGGTTCCAGACTGAAGCGCCTAGAACCGCACGGCCACACCGGCCGGCTGTGTCTCTCTGTTTTTTGATGAGAGACAGAGCCGGATTCCAAGCAGCATTTAAACAAAATCCACCATCTCTGTTTATACGGTTGCTTGATAGTTTGATTTCAACAGCTTCCTTAATAACACTATCCAAATAGCTGGACATTCAAGGCAGAATCTCCGTGTTGTTGTATTCCATAGGATGACCGGTGTCAAGGCAATGTTCTGCAATAGCGGATTTGCTCGGCTGTTGTAAGCGTGTGTGACGCTTATGTTCAATACACCGGTCTTCCACAGTTCTGATTGTCTGACCAATATAAGACATGCCACAACTGCAAGGAATACGATAGACACCAGCATTACGCAAACCAAGATCATATTTTACGGACGCCAACAGGGCCTCAATCTTAGAAGGTGGTCGAAAAACACATTTCACGTCATATTTCCGCAAAATACGGCCAATCCTGTTGGAAATGCTTCCTGCGTAAGGCAAAAAGGCATTTGACTTAGGTGCCAATTCGTTGCTATCGTCACCCACTCGTTGCACAGAAGGCTGATAGCGTAACGCACGTTTGATCTGCCTCTCACTATAACCATTCTGACGAAAGGTGACTTCGAGATGTGATAGCTCAGCTGCCAAACTATCAAGCAACCTCATAAACAGAAATGGTGGATTTTGTTTAAATGCTGTTTCGAATCCGGCTCTGTCTCTCATCAAAAAACAGGGTGACAGAATTAGTGCTACCTCACCTGTTGATTAATAGTCACTATCGATATTTCTGATGTTGGTTATCTTTGTTTGTGTTGACACTTGTCCTGTGTGTGGTATCTTCCTTGTTTCTCCTCTGTGAACCGAGGTATTAAATTCCCTTGCACGTTTCTTCCTCCTTGCATTTGTGCCTTGAGAATGGCAGGGTGTGCATCTGTCGAAATTGTTGTGACTTGGCAAGACAGCCAAGCCACTATGATTGGTAGCCGAAAAGCACGCGTTAAGCTCACGCAGGCTGGCGAGAGGTCTGGAACAGTTAAAGGAGTTGAGTCTAGTAAAAAAAGAACGGAGCTTCTGGAATACTTAACTTTATCCATAATTGGTGAACATCTCTCTTGACGGTACATGCATCACAAGATAAATAGCAATTGATAAAGGCGCCTTGCTAGGTCGTAGCAAATGACGTAGCTGAAGGCTATGCTAACTATCGTCTCGGCAAATGAGAGCGTAATTTGTCAGTGAACCATTGCTAGCAACGTCGGCTGTGCTGGGGCGAGTGCTAGGCAGTGTCCCTAGACCTGCCGTGTGGCGGCGCTCGGTATGCAATCACTGACAGTGGCGACACGCGGGTCCGTCGTATACTAGCGGACCGCGGCCGATTTAAAGGCTACCACCTAACAAGTGTGGTGTCTGGCGGTGACACCACAGAAATATCGGCGGTGGTCGGCGCTAGAATAAACTGAACTCTCTGACAGAAGTAAACCACGTTGATACCTGTCTAAATGTTAATTACGCTTACTCCTTCTGGAGCATATAGTGGGCAGACATTGTATCAAGAAACAAAGTACACGCTTCAATTCACTACTACCTGGAAGTATCGTTCCGACAATTCATATTTCTCAGTAAACAACATACAGCAGTGGACCAGGAACAAATGGTATCTCACCTTGCAAATTTTCCTTCTGAAAGTCAATAATTCTACTTGCTAATACAGGTCGCCTCGTTCTGAAGCAACGAATTTTGAAACTAGTGTTCATTCAACTTAGAATAGATGATGACAATATAATTCCAGTAATGTAGTTGTAGCCTTTTGCGTCAGAATGAAACTAACGAGATCTTAAATGACTTTCTTTTCAAACATTTCTTTACGTTCGTTCAAACCTAAGTATGAAGTTAGCAATTCTCATTTGACTGAAGTTCCTTTAATCTTGAAACTTCTATTACTATTAAATGGGTTTAAACAAACGACATTTAATCAAGTTCTATAACAGAGCGATCCTTCAATGTCGCATGTCTCTACTTTCTTACTGTAATAAACGATACAATTATGGCATTCGCTGCTGGTACTTTTCATACAACAAACAGTGATTTTAAAATAGAATTTAAGTAAAGTAAATAGTTGTACATTACATGAAATGGTAAACTGGTTTAAGTAAATCGACAATATGTTGAACTAAAAGTACCTTTCAACACAGTCTATGTTGATACAGTGTAACTTTCCTGTTCACGATTGATGATAGAAATTTCGATAATACATTACGTGAATGCAAAGTGACACTGTTCCATTATAATGCACGACACAAGCCCACACACTGCTGCGGCGTGATCTGTGAGTTAATACACGTACTACTAGCAGGGCCGGCGCCTCTCCTTCCCTTCTCGAACAGAAACTGCCGATGAAAACTGCTTCCAGCGTCAGGAGGGTTCAAAATGTCTGCGAGTGGAGAGGCGGCGCAGAAGCATGTTGGCAACGCCAGCTGCGGTGTTGGGTGGCTTCGTGAAGAGCGGCAACCGGAGCTGTTCGGCCTTGCCCGGCGCGCTGCGACCAAGGTCGGAAAGCGATCCCTGACAAGAGGTCGCTTACCGTTGTTCAGCTAGACGAGCAGTTTTGCCGCCACTTGTCGGCAACACCGGTTCTGCAAAGCAGCCCTAGGAACGAGCGAGTGAAAAATCACTCTATACTGGCTCCTACTTTTGACCCTGAAAGAGCGTTTGGGAATATTATCATGATGTCCTAGCCGTGTACAGGGTGAAATGCGGGTGTTACATTCGAATCCTTCGATATTTAATTTGCTACTTTTACCAATTAATTATTTGACCTATTAGCTAACGGAGGTCTTCTGCAAAGATGCGATTATGTACCTAGTTATCGATGACGAACAACTTGGTTATCTTAGGTAATAATATTACGAAAATGAGATTGCTTCTCGCCGTAAAAAAACTGCAGCAGTTTTGCGATTGTTTCAAGCTGTTTCAAGCGTCATCAACGTCAGTCAGGATGCATTATCTGAAGATGGCCTACTACTAGAGGCCGAAACAGGTCACATTTGTAATAAATGACTGTACAATCGAGACTAATATTTACTGATTTTACTTAACTGACAGATCAAAAAAAAAAAAAAAGGCTCTGAGCACTACGGGACTTAACATCTGAGGTCATCAGTCCCCTAGAGTTTAGAACTACTTAAACCTAACTAACCTAAGGACATCACACACATCCATGCCCGAGGCAGGATTCGAAACTGCGACCGTAGTGGTCGCGCGGTTCCAGACTGAAGCGCCTAGAACCGCTCGGTCACACCGGCCGGCTAACTGACATATCGCTGTTCCCAATAATGTTATCTAAAATTGTGAGTCTGTGAGGTGTTCGGGAAGTATTCTTTGAACTCCGTCTTTGCCGACCAATCGGGTGAGGGCCCATCTCGCTGGTCATGCTGTGTCGCATCTGCCTTCTTTGGAAGTGTGCGGGTATGTCTCATTTCTCATACCTCTTGCATATCACGTGGAATAGTTTTTTCATGGTATTTTCTTCCAGGGATTGCAGTAAGTCTGAGGGGATATCTAGCGTCTACTCCAGATGCCTGTTTTGGCAGAGGTCTTTCATTGCTCTGTTAAATGCTTCTCATAGCATAGCATGTCTCGTCTAGCCTGCTTCCTCTCCTCTTTCTAGGAATAACACTGTTTTCAAGTTACTTTCCCGCGAAGAGCCGTTCTTTATATCCCTTCAACCTTCCAGCCCTCCCTTCCAGTATTGGCTTGCCATTTGAGCTCTTGGTATTCATATAGTTTCTTTTCTTTTCTCTAGCGGTCTCTTTCAGTTTTCTATATGCGGCGTGTCTTTCCAGTAGTCGTGCATGTTTCTACAGTCTTGTATTTCTTCTATAGCCACTCCTCCTTTGCTCTTTTTCACTTTCTGTCGATCTCACTTTTTAGATTACTTTCTTTATTATTATGTGGATCCACAGCCTTGACTTAACTTCTGAATGATGGAACCATTAAAAGAACGCCGTCGACGATCAGTGCTATTGTCCAAGATTCCTTTATTGCGCCATGTACCTATATGACATTACTGGCCAATTTCGGCCTGTGGCCATTTTCAGATGTATTGCGTCGGTGATGCGTGTGTCATATTTAAACTCTGTTTCGTACTATGTTTCCTTCATTCGCTGTACTTTTATATTTTCTCCTTAGTCAGTTAAATTCAACACCTCTTGCATTATCCAATGATTTCTGCTGGGATTTGGTCTTTTTTCTTGTTTGGTACTCTGCTGTCTTCACTATTACATTTTTCAAACCTACCCATTCGTCTTCGATTGTTTTCCTTTCCCCTGTTTCATTCAGTCCTTGTCTAATGCTCCCTTTGAAACTTTCCACAACCTCTGAACCCCTGATTCTTACAATTTATCCAGGTCCCGCTCCTCAATTTCTTACTGTTTAGCAGTTTCTACAGTTTTTATCTGAAGTTCATGACCAATAAATTATGGCCAGAGTCCATTTGTGGGCTGGGATGTGTTTTGTAGATCGAAATCTGGTTTCGAAATCTCTGTCTTAAAATGGTTCAAATGGCTCTGAGCACTATGGGACTCAACTGCTGTGGTCATAAGTCCCCTAGAACTTAGAACTACTTAAACCTAACTAACCTAAGGACATCACACACACCCATGCCCGAGACAGGATTCGAACCTGCGACCGTAGCGGTCGTGCGGTTCCAGACTGTAGCGCCTTTAACCGCTCGGCCGCTTCGGCCGGCAATCTCTGTCTTACAATTATATAATCTATATGAAGTTTTCAGGTGACTCTAGATCTCTTCCATGCACACAACCTTCTTCCACGATTCTTAAACCAAATGTCAGCAATGATTAAATTGTGCTCTGTGCAAAACTCTTTCCCTTTCATTCCTTTTCCCAACTCCATTTTCTCTGACTATTTTATCTTCCCTTCTTTTTCTCCCTATCTAATTCCTCTCCACCATGACAATTATATTTTTGTATCCATTAATATCTTTCAGGTCATCACACATTTCTTTTCAATTTCTTCGTCATCTACTGAGTTAGTAGGCACATAAACTTGTTCTACTGTGGTAGGTGTTGGCTTTGCGTGTATCTCGTTTGTTGTAAGGGCTCCAAGGTTTCATACCCAAAGATAATAATATTTTACTCGCACAATTCGAGGTTACGTCAAGAATCTGTTGAGTGGTACTTAAGTAAATAAATTAGTGAAATCAAAGTGAAGTAGAAACTAGAATATAAATGAAAAACTTGGTTTAGTTTAGAGAGTTACATACTGGCAAACAGCGGGCAAAACAGCAGGACAGAAGAGACAATGACCATGAAGTCAGCAACTTCCACATAAGCGGGCGCTGTCGATTCAGCCGTCAGGGCATCGCCCGACCGGCTCACGTGTTTCTCAGTTGTCGCATGTGAGCAAAGGCCCTCGCCTACATTCCAAGACCCAATGACCGACGTTAAGAAGATTCTTCGAGAAGCTTTTCAACGTGACAGAAGAGGCAATGACCGTGAAGTCGTTTACCTCCAGTACACTGAAGTGAATAAATACGCGAGACGCAGTGGGCCCGACAGACGGGGACGAAGACGAAGACGAGAGACGAAGAAGACGAAGAAGTGAAGAAGCGTAGCAGTTGTTTTCAGTCAGTTTCGGTGCTGAAGACCGTCATGCAAGAAGAGACTACATCATGCACAGACGCACCAAGTCCGCCGCTGTAATGGAATAGCAAGCAGCAGCCTCAGCGCCAGAAGACAGAAGTTAAAAGGTATTTGAAGTCTGATTTTTACGTACCCGGGTGACTCGTGAGGACGGGAAGGAGACGGCCTCACATCAGCAGTCACCTGTGAGCTGGGATGAGGATCTGACAGCCGAAGACTGGCAAGCGGGAGTCCGTTGTTCGAGTCCGGGACACTGGCCTTCCCCCGCCGCGCCGCTCCGCTGGCCGACGCACAACACACGCGGCCGCTTAGAGAAGAGAAACACTGGGACGCCACATTCAAGGTATCACCATCCGATGCACGACTTCGCTCGCAATAATTAAACGGGCCACCTCGGGCTGCGCGTCTCCAGTCAGCTGGGCGAGACGGCGACACGATATACACACTGCTACGCGTAATCAGACGCCGCCGCCGCCGCTGCCGCAGCAGAAGGCTACGCAAACGCCACAGCTGCCGCTCTCCGAACCAGAACATTCAGTAAGATACAGTTGTACGAAACTTTCAATAAAAGTTATCTTATGTAAAAATGCTGTTTCATTCTACCTCATACCCGAGCCAAGGAAGAACCCACCCTGCCCACACGTTGTTAAGAGAGAAAAGTTAATTTATTTAATATTTTCACCCTGACAGAATGCTTTAGAATGCTCATCCTGACAATTGACAGTATCAAAAGAGAAAACCCAGTTACATTTAGTATCAGAACTGTTACAAACCGATTGCAGAGTGTCAAGTGCTCCAGTGAATGCTGTTGTTGTCAGATGCAGTTGAGTCAGTAAGAGGTTGTTATAATGGCGCAGTGGGAGGAGGCATATGAGAGCGGTTAAGTGTGTCTCCCCATCGCCGTGGGTTGACCCCCCAGCAAACCTTAAGAATTATACCGAACGATGACAAAGAGTTTTACCAAAAAGTGATTAAAAATACGAAGTGCCTTTATTACGTGTTAGCCTCTATGGCGTTGTCCAATGAACTGCAGCGAGGATAAGGTCAGCGGATTATTACAACAGTATATAGCGATATAGGTTGACTCTTACACAGAATATTACAGCAACCAGTCACTTTTTACAACGTTATTTATTTATTTAAACAGCGCCATCACCTTTCTGGGGGTGGTGATGCCCTACAACCAAGATAAGATGTGAGACAACGTCTTTTTAGTTGTAATTGTGCCTCACGACGATTTTAAGTGATGTTAAAATCGTCGTAGGCACAATTACAATTAAAAAGACGTTGTCTCACATCTTGTCTTGGTCGTAGGGCATCACCACCCCAAGGAAGTTTTGTCAGGTGGGGAAACAAAACACGAAATGTAATGTAAATCGTGAATTAGCCGTCTGAAGATGAACCTATTTGTTCGAAACTGGTAACGGTACTGTTTAAATAAATAAATAGCGTTGTAAAAACTGGCTGGTTGCTGTAATCTTCTGTGTAAGAGTCAACCTATATTTTGTATATATCCACGGCCTCAATATGTCCGTTTTTGACAAAATAGCTGTATATGACAATATTTCAATGTATTTGACCTATACTGAGATTAAACGTGAATTTGTGCGTATGAAAACAATGCTGAATGTGTCCAATTGTCTTTAAAGTGAATATATAACTTTGATTAATATAGAAACCTCTATTACTTGAATATAGCATTACTGAGCAACAAAAACCTGATTAAAGCAATTTCTGTACCAGTTAAAACTGATTAGCACTGACCCACTAGGTCATATTATTAAAATAATGGTTAGACTGTTACATTACCGCTAACAATAGCAAATTGATTCGGGGGTATCTGATCTTGGCTACCGTGCCAAAGACCTGTTCCTAGGATCGAACAATAATGAATATTAAACTGTGGAGAGTGTAATATAACGTAAGTTTGAAATCCAAAACTCGCAGAAAGGAACAGTATCATTTGGGCTAATAGTGCAATAATACGTTATATGTCGTGAACAAACTTGTTTTCATCACACCAGAGAGCAGAACCAGTGTTAATAAACGGTGTATTAAAATGCAAATGTTAAAATTAGCGTGAGAAACTGTGGAGTTAATATCCTAAGGAAAGCAGTGTGTGAACTTATTGCGACGAAACAGGTCAAATATGCGTCGCAAACGCAGTTGGGAAGTGTTTTCTAGTGATTTTGCTCCAAAAATTGCGTTTTGAACGGCTAAAATCGGTTGATTTTATATGGACCTATGAACTATGATGTATTCGTATATTAGGATGGCGGCACAGTTGTTAAATGACGTCACACACACACACACACACACACACACACACACAAACAGAGATCCAAAGAGTAGGAAGTGGCAAGCTGATTCTACACACCACTAGACCTGATACACGCATGAGTTATGGACATCAAAGACGAACTGTACTGCACCGTGTCTTAGTAGCGTCTTCAAGTGGCAAGATTGGAAACTACAAGCGCCGATCTTGATATCTAGTGGCGAAACTCCCAACTATAGAGCAGTTGTGCCACCCCGCAGCCAGCCAGTGAATTCCAACATACCACAGCTCCACTGGGCGCCACACAAATGGACTCCCATCACCGTGTCGAACGACGACTCTAACAGCTGGTGTGGCATCGAACCACACTGCCAATGCAGTCAGCTGGCATGTGTGTGGCCAGAGAAGGCACACCCACATCAGATGTAGGAACACCACAACTTGCGCCAGCATCAATGGGCGCGTGAAGACCATCTGCTTGCACTATAATGGCGATTGTTACACAATCTTCAGAGCACATAAATGGTTTCAGATTGTATTTTGCATTAACACAGAGAATTATAAACAATGTTTTCAATATTTCTTGAGATTTTGCTCTGAATTATTGTATGCTTAAGTGCGCATATTTACACAACCAAGCGGTGACTGTAGCAAGCAACAGCAATTGAGATGTGCTGTTACTGTGAACTTCAAGTTTATATGATTATTAATTTATTATGTAAATCTTATTAAATGTTTTGTGTAGAATTATGACTTGATGTTAGTGTTTGGTTTTAGTAGGCTTGTAAGGATTACTGTATCAGTAGCGTAGCTGTTTTGTTAACTTTGGTTAATGGAAGTGAAACAATGAATGTTACTTAGGAGGAGTTATGGATTACCAGATGGTTCTTTAATAGTACTTGCCAGTGGATTGTGAACAGTCGAGATGTCTTCTGAGCCAAAACCAGAGGATGAAGATATAGTATCTGGAAAAATGGAGGTAGTGCTGGGGCAATTAGATGATTCAGGAATCAGTAATTGCGGACCTTCAGGTGGCAGTCCATTAAGCCATTCAGCTGAATACACTGAAACACCAGTAAAACCAGTGAGAGACAAGCAAAGTATAAATTTGGATCAGATACTATCAAAATTAAATTGATTTGTGGAGAAGTTACTCCAAGAGAATAGAGAAAGCTGGGAGAAATTATGGCAGGAGGATGAAGAAAGCAGGAAAACAGACCATGAAGAAAGAGATTTCACACTGCAGGAGACACCAGATAAACTCGGAGACACTGTGAATAACACAAGGGTTGAGGTAACGGAAGAAGCACAGAAAGATGTTATGGGAGCTAAGACTGAGATACAAGAGGAGATTCAAGAAGCTGAAATCTGTCATGACCAACACAATGAAAATGTGACAGAGGATTCACAAGACTGCAGTAGCTCTACTGAACGACTAGAAAGTACAGGACAGCTTTCATGAAAAAAGGAAAGAAAATTAAGGAGGAAGATAAAATCTACTTCGAAGGAGATGGTTGAGGTAAAAAAGAAAGAACAGAAACTTGCTACAGAAGATACTATGGCTAAAATTCCAAAACTAGAAGAAACAAGAAAAAGACAAATCAAAGGAAGTTGATAACAATGAGAACTCTACTCAAAAGGAAGTAGTTAAAGACGAAACTAAACAAGAAGAGAAAATTGATTTGAAAGAACAAGATAAACTTTTGTCCACAAATATAGGTAAAGAAAAGTCAGAGGCAAAAACGGGAAGAAGAGCTGGACAGACGCCTCAAAGGACTTTGAAATGAGGGAACTAACTAGCTGTGAATTTCGGGCATAAATAGCAAAACAGAGGCAGGATGACGTTCAGCAACTCAAGCAAGTCATAAACCGTTTTCAAGAAGGTATACAAGAGCAAGAGGACAAAATTAAAGAAACTGGTCAGGAAATTAACGTTGAAACTTAGACAATGAGGGAAGGTCATGTCATTGTGGCAACAAATAGAGATAATAAGTACATCCAGGCTAATATTGGGCAGAAGTATAAACCGAAAATGGCATCGCACCCAATGATATTTCCCAGTTGGTTAAAGGGTGTTTTCATATCACACTTCAAAGATGAGCACAAAGTACAGTCTGCACTAGACAGAGTGGAAGACAATCTTTCATCTGGGAAGTTATGAAGAAAGAAGAACGTAATGATTACAATTAATTTGAAGGGGAATTTCTGAAGAAATATTGGCCCAAAAGTTATCAAGATTCAATGCTGAAATATGTACCACATTACAAACCTGTTAACATATGTAGGGGTATCCAGAGTAGAACCAGAGAAGGTGTAGGGAACCAGCAACGCTTCTGCTGTTATACCTGTTGGCAACTGGTACACTCCTAGCTGTGTGAAACTTTACTTCAAGTTTCATTCTTCTTCCATCTTTCCTATCCCTAGATTAAGACAACTGCAGAAAAATGAATTATAGTAAGCAGTGGATGTCCACATACTTCAGTTAAGAACAGTTTAGTAAGACCTGTGTACTTTCATCTTAAAAGTTTGAAATCAATGTTAAAGTAGTAACTAAGATGTTAAAAGATCTGTTATTTGTTTAATTGTTCAAAGTCAGCTGTGTGAAATTTTACTTCAAGTTTCACTCCTCTTCCATCTTTCCTATCCCTAGATTAAGACAACTGCAGAAAAATGAATTATAGTAAGCAGTGGATGTCCACATACTTCAGTTAAGAACAGTTTAGTAAGACCTGTGTACTTTCATCTTAAAAGTTTGAAATCAATGTTAAAGTAGTAACTAAGATGTTAAAAGATCTGTTATTTGTTTAATTGTTCAAAGTCAGCTGTGTGAAATTTTACTTCAAGTTTCACTCCTCTTCCATCTTTCCTATCCCTAGATTAAGACAACTGCAGAAAAATGAATTATATTAAGCAGTGGATGTCCACATACTTCAGTTAAGAACAGTTTAGTAAGACCTGTGTACTTTCATCTTAAAAGTTTGAAGTCAATGTTAAAGTAGTAACTAAGATGTCAAAAGATCTGTTATTTGTTTAATTGTTCAAAGTCAGCTGTGTGAAACTTTACTTCAAGTTTCACTACTCTTCCATCTTTCCTATCCCTAGATCAAGACAACTGCAGAAAAATGAATTATATTAAGCAGTGGATGTCCACATACTTCAGTTAAGAACAGTTTAGTAACCCCTGTGTACTTTCATCTTAAAAGTATGAAGTCAATGTTAAAGTAGTAACTAAGATGTCAAAAAATCTGTTATTTGTTTAATTGTTCAAAGTCAGCTGTGTGAAACTTTACTTCAAGTTTCACTCCTCTTCCATCTTTCCTATCCCTAGATTAAGACCACTGCAGAAAAATGAATTATATTAAGCAGTGGATGTCCACATACTTCAGTTAAGAACAGTTTAGTAACCCCTGTGTACTTTCATCTTAAAAGTATGAATTCAATGTTAAAGTAGGAACTAAGATGTCAAAAAATCTGTTATTTGTTTAATTGTTCAAAGTCAGAACCAAAAAATAGTAGAACCAAAAGAATAGAGATGAGTGTCCAGTCTGAAAGGAAACAACTGTTTAAATTTTGAGTGAAGTAATTGGTATTAATAGAGAGTTCTATGTAATCTTGCATATTTGTTTCATGAGTCATGAATAAGAGGAAAAAGTATAAGAACTTGAAGGAAATAATATGTGATGATTGTGATAAATAGGAACATGTGTAAAATAATATCTAGATGAGTAATTAATTATTATGATGAAAAATATGTAGTGTAAGGGTGATTAATGTAACAAGGTCAGTGTTGAATGGAGAAGCTAAGGGGCATGGAGGAATTTTTTGTATTTATTGAAGTGAATAGGGGTGATTAATGGATGTGAAAGGAGTAAATATTTCAGTTGCGAGCGTTATATGTACTGGCGGTTTATGTAAGTTAAAAGATGTAGGGAATATAAAATATTTCAGAGCTAGAAACTGAATAACGTCATTTATTTTTACTCAACTTGTCCTACTAGTATCTATATCTATATTTGTAAGTATAATTGATGATGGGAGAAGTAGGATGATAACAATTAAAGTGTTACTCGTGAATGGTAAAGAAATAATAATTTAATGATCCAGTTAGCTGTCGAGGCTGACAATACATGTATCTATACTGAGCTTCAAGGGTAGAGTTCTGGCACTGTTTAATGATGAGTGATAATATTTCAAATATTGAGTCATATGTCAGTATAATAAGTATAAGCACGATTAACAACCTACAGCAGAGCAAAATGACCATTTCTTGTAAAAATTGTTTTTGGACAAACACATGAGTTATAATTGTGTCTAGTTATGTAAGATATGTTTAGAGCATTAAGTTAGCATTTACGTTTTTAAATGGTCTAATAAAAAGTAAAGAAATGGAAAAAAAATGAGAGAGAAAGAAGAACAGAGAGGCTGAAGAGATAAGAAGGAAAATATGCTCTTTTGCTAGAACCTCTTCTCCTGAGAAATTTTGCTTATATCTTTTTCAAATACCCATTTACTGACAAGAATAAATTTTCAAACGATTCTTCCATGTCCTGTTGTGCACAGAGGCTCTTCGTGAGGTTTCTTGTGACTGAAAGCTCTTTATTTCCCTGTTCAAGTTTT
Organism: Schistocerca cancellata; assembly: GCF_023864275.1. Classification (NCBI taxonomy): domain Eukaryota; kingdom Metazoa; phylum Arthropoda; class Insecta; order Orthoptera; family Acrididae; genus Schistocerca; species Schistocerca cancellata. The sequence continues at coordinate 277,549,942 of NC_064632.1, read as the reverse complement.
TAAAAATATTTTTAACTAGCCGCGCGGGATTAGCCAAGCGGTCTAAGGCGCTGCAATCATTGACTGTGCGGCTGGTCTCGGCGGAGGTTCGAGTCCTCCCTCGGGCATGAGTGTGTGTGTTTGTCCTTAGGATAATTTAGGTTAAGTAGCGTGTAAGCTTAGGGACTGATGACCTTAGCAGTTAAGTCCCATAAGATTTCACACACATTTGAACATTTCTTCCACGTAACTCTGAAAAGGGTCAGTGCATCGAGACACATTCTGGGAAAGTGCTCGCTTCGAGTAATGCGATATTCGTAACCACACTGCAGAAATTGTATATGACTCTTACCATACGACTGCGAGAGGTGTCACCGTAGTTATGACCGTGCACTCACATCTGCGATGACCTGGATACCATCCTCGACCTGCCATCTAAATTTAAATTTCCTTAAATCACTCAAGGCGAGTACAGGGAAATTTCCTAAAAACTAGGTCAATGTTAATACCTTCCTGAGATGAGCTGCAACTCTCTCTCTTGTAACCTAGCTGGTGGCAAGACATTAAACAACCTTACTCCCTTTCCTCAGTTGAAAAACTTTAAATCTATTTTTACCTGTCGTTCTGTTCCTCTAATATCATGGCCTTATTTCACTTGAATGAGAAGCCCCTGTGATTCTTACCACGGAGTGACGAAAAACACGAGACTGTCATTACCATCTGTACCAGAAGATTTCATTAGACACACAGAATACAAAACAGAAGGTGCAAGAACTGTAAAGAAAAGAAAAGTCTGGCCGAGGCGTGGTCTCTGCCGCTCGCCCCAGGAAAAGTTTGTGTGTTCCTTGGTTCGAATTTCAGTCTTCTCCCTTCCTCATAATGAAACTAGACGTAGACTACGTTTGTTTAGAGTCTGAAGACGTATCTTAAGAGATATTTCTTATAAAAGCAGTGACAGGTTATTTGTACTATAGCGACGTATTTCAGTTTCCTGAGTATTCTGACCCTTTTTACTTACATTACGAAATATTATTCACAAAACTATTTCTCGCTTCATTTGCAATGCATGTACCATACGTTCGTCATAAATTTTGTGTGTACTCGGGTGTAAAACTATCATTCGCCGTAAAACTAGATGGCACTTACACCCCAATAGGCTAATAATAGTATCATTTTTCATGACCATGTTTGGTCAGTATCTAGTGTTTAAAGTTTCGCATTAGGTCGCAGATTGGTTTTCCATTTCACATTTTACATGAAGTTTACAGTGGAATTTTATAGAAAATTATGACGAGTAACGTTATTCCAGTCATTTTTAATGACAACAGAAATAATTTAAACTGCTCATTGTCACTAGTATAATGCAGTTTCATCGATAATAGAAGTAATTACAAATGGTCACTGTCAGCAATGCAGTGTGATTAAAATTCCAATATTTTCGTAACGCACTTTTGGAGAAAGTTGGCATTAGCTCAATCTAAGTCAAAATTATTGCTTATACTTTCAATGATGTACACATTAAAATTATTTGATTGTAAAGGAAATATAACTACTATTTATGAATGAAAGGAAATTATGTAAAAAACTGAAGTATTATAAAACACACAAATACTCTGGACCAATTATCGTGAGCCATATGTATGTTTTTCACGACAGTTCCATTCCAAGTTCCGTGCAGACAAGATGCCTAGGGCTTTTACGTCATGAAAAGGATGAAATTTTGTGAAACAGACAACGTTAGCACAGTCTGGATGTTGTAGAAACGAATGAAATTTGAGGATGAAATTTTGTGAAATAAATAATGTTAGCTGTAGTATTCTGCCCACTCGTTTAAGACAACAATTCAAGCAAATCGTATTAATGGAGTTTTTCACAGTAAGTTACATTGACAATACTTAACTTAGCAATTTCACAAAGGTATATCGCAAGCAATTGGCGACATGCAAATAATCAGTGTCCTTTGGTATATACAATTTCACTGCAAGCAAAACATAATAGTACAAAAGTCACACCGTTTGTATGACGGCTCGTAGTCCACTCCGGCCGCGGCTAGCCGGCGCGGTGCTTACATTTTCATGTACGAGGGTCACTCCAAAAGAAATGCACACTATTTTTTTAAAAAATTTTCACTCTGCAGCGGAGTGTGCGCTGATATGAAACTTCCTGGCAGATTAAAACTGTGTGCCGGACCGAGACTCGAACTCGGGAGCTTTGCCTTTCGCGGGCAAGTGCTCTACCACCGAGCTACCCAAGCACGACTCACGCTCCGTCCTCACAGCTTTACTTCTGCCAGTACCTCGTTTCCTACCTTCCAAACTTAACAGAAGCTCTCCTGCGAAACTTGCAGAACTAGCACTCCTGAAAGAAAGGATATTGCGGAGACATGGCTTAGCCATAGCCTGGGGGATGTTTCCAGAATGAGATTTTCACTCTGCAGCGGAGTGTGCGCTGATATGAAACTTCCTGGCAGATTAAAACTGTGTGCCGGACCGAGACTCGAACTCGGGACCTTTGCCTTTCGCGGGCAAGTGCTCTACGACCGAGCTACCCAAGCACGACTCACGCCCCGTCCTCACAGCTATACTTCTGCCAGTACCTCGTCTCCTACCTTCCAAACTTAACAGAAGCTCTCCTGCGAAACTTGCTTAACTAGCGCTCCTAAAAGGAAGGATATTGCGGAGACATGGCTTAGCCACGGCCTGGGGGATGTTTCCAGAATGAGATTTTCACTCTGCAGCGGAGTGTGCGCTGATATGAAACTTCCTGGCAGATTAAAACTGTGTGCCGGACCGAGACTCGAACTCTGGACCTTTGCCTTTCGCGGGCAAGTGCTAGTTCTGCAAGGTTTGCAGGAGAACTTCTCTTAAATTTGGGAGGTAGGAGACGAGGTACTGGCAGAAGTAAAGCTGTGAGGACGGGGCGTGAGTCGTGCTTGGGTAGCTTGGTGGTAGAGCACTTGCCCGCGAAAGGCAAAGGTACCGAGTTCGAGTCTCGGTCCGGCACACAGTTTTAATCTGCCAGGAAGTTCTTTTGTTCTAAATGTTTGAAAGTTTTACAGTGTGTAGTTACATCCTTTAGGAATAATAGTTTCATTTCTCCACATAATTTCCATCCCTCTCAACTGCCTTACGCCATCTTGGAACCAGTGCCTGTATACCTGCACGGTAAAATTCTGGACCAAACTGTTGGAGCCACTGTTTGGCAGCGTCCACAAGGGAGTCATCATCTTCAAACCTTGTTCCACGAGTAGAGTGTTTCCCAAAGAGATAACAGTCACATGGAGCCAGGTCGGGACTATAAGGCGGGTGTTTCAGTGTTGTCCATCTGAGTTTTGTGATCGCTTCCATGGTTTTTTGACTAACATGTGGCCGTGTATTGTCGTGCAACAGCAAAACATTCTGCTTTTGCCGATGTGGTGGAGCACGACTCTGTCGAGCTTGAAGTTTCTTCAGTGTCGTCACATATCCATCAGAATTTATGGTGGTTCCACTTGGCATGATGTCCACAAGCAAGAGTCCTTTGGAATCAAAAAACACTGTAGCCTTAACTTTTCCAGCTGAAGGTGTGGTTTTGAATTTTTTTTCTTGTGTGAATTTGCATGATACCACTCCACTGATTGCCTCTTCGTCTCTGGTGAAAAATGATGGAGCCATGTTTCATCACCTGTCACAATTCTTCCACGAAATTCATCTCCACCATTCTCGCATTGTTCCAAAAGTTCGCTGAATACCGTTTTTCTTGTTTCTTTGTGAGCCACTGTCAACATCCTCGGAACCCACCTGGCACAAGCCTTTTTTAACGCCAACACTTTCAGTATTCTGCAAACACTTCCTTCCCCTATCTCAATGTAGCGTGACAATTCGTTCTCTGTGATGCGTCTGTCAGCAGTCATCAATTCGTTAACTCTCTGCACATTATCTGGAGTGTGTGCAGTACGAGGCCTGCCGTGGCGAGGACAATCCTCAATATTGCCGTGCCCGCTTTCGTCACGTAACCTGCTTGCCCACCGACTAACTGTACTGCGATCGACAGCAGCATCTCCATACACCTTTTTCAACCTCTTGTGGATGTTTCCCACTGTCTCGTTTTCACAGCACAGGAATTCTGTGACAGCACGTTGCTTCTGGCGAACGTCAAGTGTAGCAGCCATCTGGAAGACATGTTGTGACGGCGCCACTCACGGGAACAGGTTGAACTAAGTTTGAAAACAAGCGGGAAGTATGTTTCTACACACTGTAAAACTTTCACACATGCAGAATGAAAACTGTATTTTTACAAAAAATATTGTGCATTTCTTTTGGAGTGACCCTCGTAGATGCCGCTCCTGTCGTGGTGTCGTTCTAGTCAGCGTCTCACAGCCCTCTCTGCTCTTCCGTTCTTCATCATCGTGCTGGCGCTTGTCGTTATGCCGGAAATTAGCAATCTTTGAATGTTGTGGAAGCGAATAAACTTCGAGGATAATTTAAAGATGAAACCTAAGGCTTTCCATTTATGCCAAGAAGTTATTGTGTAAAAGATCCAGTGAATCTCTTTCAGCAAGGAATCATTACCCAACAAAGGAATTCTCGACAATAATGCCTAAGAAGGATGAACCAAAAATTTTCAGGTAAGCGGACAGCTTTTTCTCTTATCTTGATCCAAATATCTGTTAACAGTTCTAATTAGTCTTCAAGACATATCTCATTTGCATATACCCACACACAACAGGATTAAGTGCCAACGAGGATGGGTTAGACTCTCACGTTTCATTTGTATGAAAAGTCGCCATTTTCCACCTATAGCTGAGAGTTTTTTTCAAATCCATTTGATAGTTAACTGGCCAGTTTTGATCCTTCGCCATTGTCAAGCACTATCACCGTAATTGAAACGTTAAAAACTACACTCCTGGAAATGGAAAAAAGAACACATTGACACCGGTGTGTCAGACACACCATACTTGCTCCGGACACTGCGAGAGGGCTGTACAAGCAATGATCACACGCACGGCACAGCGGACACACCAGGAACCGCGGTGTTGGCCGTCGAATGGCGCTAGCTGCGCAGCATTTGTGCACCGCCGCCGTCAGTGTCAGCCAGTTTGCCGTGGCATACGGAGCTCCATCGCAGTCTTTAACACTGGTAGCATGCCGCGACAGCGTGGACGTGAACCGTATGTGCAGTTGACGGACTTTGAGCGAGGGCGTATAGTGGGCATGCGGGAGGCCGGGTGGACGTACCGCCGAATTGCTCAACACGTGGGGCGTGAGCTCTCCGCAGTACATCGATGTTGTCGCCAGTGGTCGGCGGAAGGTGCACGTGCCCGTCGACCTGGGACCGGACCGCAGCGACGCACGGATGCACGCCAAGACCGTAGGATCCTACGCAGTGCCGTAGGGGACCGCACCGCCACTTCCCAGCAAATTAGGGACACTGTTGCTCCTGGGGTATCGGCGAGGACCATTCGCAACCGTCTCCATGAAGCTGGGCTACGGTCCCGCACACCGTTAGGCCGTCTTCCGCTCACGCCCCAACATCGTGCAGCCCGCCTCCAGTGGTGTCGCGACAGGCGTGAATGGAGGGACGAATGGAGACGTGTCGTCTTCAGCGATGAGAGTCGCTCCTGCCTTGGTGCCAATGATGGTCGTATGCGTGTTTGGCGCCGTGCAGGTGAGCGCCACAATCAGGACTGCATACGACCGAGGCACACAGGGCCAACACCCGGCATCATGGTGTGGGGAGCGATCTCCTACACTGGCCGTACATCACTGGTGATCGTCGAGGGGACACTGAATAGTGCACGGTACATCCAAACCGTCATCGAACCCATCGTTCTACCATTCCTAGACCGGCAAGGGAACTTGCTGTTCCAACAGGACAATGCACGTCCGCATGTATCCCGTGCCACCCAACGTGCTCTAGAAGGTGTAAGTCAACTACCCTGGCCAGCAAGATCTCCGGATCTGTCTCCCATTGAGCATGTTTGGGACTAGATGAAGCGTCGTCTCACGCGGTCTGCACGTCCAGCACGAACACTGGTCCAACTGAGGCGCCAGGTGGAAATGGCATGGCAAGCCGTTCCACAGGACTACATCCAGCATCTCTACGATCGTCTCCATGGGAGAATAGCAGCCCGCATTGCTGCGAAAGGTGGATATACACTGTACTAGTGCCGACATTGTGCATGCTCTGTTGCCTGTGTCTATGTGCCTGTGGTTCCGTCAGTGTGATAATGTGATGTATCTGACCCCAGGAATGTGTCAATAAAGTTTCCCCTTCCTGGGACAATGAATTCACGGTGTTCTTATTTCAATTTCCAGGAGTGTATATTGTGGTATGTAACTGATAACGAACAGAAAGGCATCCTGTTCAGACCCTGCAAAAACGTACTACGTTCTAGCGCTGTTATGTACTGCTGCTTCGCACTGACGCTACCGTTGAAACTAGGCAGTAATAAATAGATCTGAATTAGCAGGTGTACGTGAAAAATGATTTTTAAAATGATTATCGAGGTTGTGTGCCCATTACATCAGAGTTAATGTTGTAACAGTTGGGTGCCAGCTCGTTCCGTAATCTCTCCCTGCCCATCCTCGAACGATCGCTGTTTAAGATCACACACTCTCTACTCGGTAATCGAAATGAAATCAATTTCAGTGCTGTGAACAAGTTGCGAGGATTTTCTGTTCACTCCGTATCACGGTATATGTGTATATTTTTATCTTTATAACTATACATTTTACGATTTTGGTTGGAGTGACACTAAATACTATGGGCTAGCATGAGACTTTTAAATAACTTATACCGCGATAACACTGGTACGGACATCGGCTGCCCCGAAGTACGTACGATATAATATTTTTTAAACACAGCGCGCGACTCACCGCCTTCTAATAAGTAGTTTGCGTGAGCGCTGCTATTTAGAAAAGAAAATATGCGTATTTTTACGTAAACTGTAATTATTAATATGTGTCTCAGGGGCTACTGGTTATTGATGTACCAAAATACATAAAGATAACTGAGATATTGCGGAATGTAATGATTTTCAATATTTCTTGTTCATTATTTGCAAGGCAAAACTGGAGAGAATCTCATCTGCCATTAGGCGGCCAAAATGAAACATACTGAAGTCATTCAGTGCTGTGGATTTTAGTAAATGATGTTTATCACTGCTGTCTTTAACTTTGAAATTAATGAAAGGTCAAAACTGAGAAATCTCTCGCATTTACATTTAATATTGGGATATGAAATTTTAATTAAATAATACAGTCAGCGTAATGGTCGACTAAATCCTGCTAGGGGAGATGAGCTCCCTGCACTACGAAGCTCTGTAAAAACTTTGTTAATCATAATTAATGGTTCCAATCATGAGAGGTGACAACTAAGTCAATAATACACACTTTCTAATAACAATTTCTATTATGTTTTTCAAAAATACAGATAAAACTTACGTTAATTATCAGACAGCATTACAATGGCGGCCTATCGCTAGACGAAACAAAAACAGGAGAGATAGTTCAATCAAAGCATTGTCTCTGATCTTCATGGCCTATGTTACACAGAGTTTATACCAAAAAACTGTGTTTTGTTAATTACATCGATATTTGTGTTTTGATAATAATAACTTAGTTCTTTACTATTTGTTGTACATCGCGCACACGTACACAGTCTTGAAATAATTTATAATCCACACGTCTCATAACAAAAACTTCCTTTCCCTTTCTCCAAATGCCATTTATGTGACGCACCGTCACATCCTCCATCTTAAATTCTATTGTTTTCGTGCCATACATTCCGTACGCAACTGTGCAACAAGAAAGGCAACTAGGTAACAATTTACCGCAATGGATTTGAAAAGCTCAGTACCAAGTTCTCAACTCATCAAACAACATATTTCCTCAAGTTACGATGCTGCACTCCAGCATAAGACATTATTACTGTCTGCAAACCTCAACAACTTCTCAAATTATTTTCAGGCTAGTAGAAAAGTCACTCACTTTTAAGTAGCATAAATTGTGAAAATAATTTGACAATAAATTTACTAAACAACCACTGTTGTCACCGTTGAATTCGACCGTGATGCTCTCTTAGAATTCAGATACGAGAACTTTGAATGAGGGGTGCTCGTGGAATATTCTACGTTGGCTAAATACATTTCAACGGAGAAACAAGCAAGATGAATTTTAAAACAGTTCATCTCAAGAGATGTTTATTCCGAAACGGGTGGCGCAAAGATGAATGACCTGCATTTGCTATGAAAGGCATTAGTTGTACCTCACTTCTTGTTTTGTTAAATTGACTAGGGCGTATGAATGAGAAACAGTGTCTGAGGAAAAAAGCAGTAGACAGAGCAAAACTGAATCAGAGGCGAAGTGGCAGAGAATAATGAAACTGCATTTGTGAAAAATAACGACGGCCTTGAATATTAATGTCATTCGTTCCGTAACAAGTCGCGCCAGCGGTCGAACAAGCTCAAGCTGCGTCTGAATTCATGAATGGAATAAGAAAGGAAATAAATTTCGCCCGAACCCACGAACAGAATATGCAAATAAAAGTCCGTTGTATCTACACTGAAACAGAATGTCACCTAAAATAATAGATAACTGCATGGTAGTCTTTGAAGTTTGTGTTATTAGTTCATGAAGACCAACTATATTATTGTAGATACTTTACATTAGAGAATTTTGGCGCAAAACTGGAACAGCGTCAAATAAATCCATCAGCCACAATGCGATTATGGAAAATGATGGAACTGTTGTTGCAGTCTTGAGTCCGATGACTGATTAGATGTAGATCTACATGCTAGTCTGTTCTGTGCAAGACTCTTTCCCTCTGCATAACTACTGGACCTTCGTCCATGTGAAACTGCTTAGGGTACTCATCTCTTTGTCTCCCTTCACCATTTCTACACCCCACACTTCCCTTCATCACGAAACTGACGGTTTACATCTACATCTACATCCATAGTCCGCAAGCCACCTGACGGTGTGTGACTGAGGGTTCTGGCTTCTATTCCTATCTATTCTATCGGTTCTCCCTTCTATCCGTTGACGCCTCACCATCTGTCTTGTCAATTGCTCTCTTCTTTTTGTCAAGTCGTGCCCTAAATATCTTTTTTCCCCAGTTAGATTCAGCACATCCTCTTAGTTGTTTCATCTACGAATCTAATCTTAAGCATTTATATTTTTAGCTAAACTGTTTATCGTTCATGTTTCACTTCCGTACAACGCTATACTGCAGAGAAATACATTCAGAAATGACTTCCTAACGCCAAAATTTAATTCTATGTTAGTAGGTTCCTCTTCGTTAGAAACGCTTTCCTTGCCATTGGCAGTCTACATTTTGTACTCTCTCTGATTCGGTCATCATCAGTTATTTTACTGCCAAAACAACACAACTCACCTATTACTTTAAGTGTCTCGTGTCCTAAATAATTCCCTCAGCATCACCTGATTTAAGTCGATTACATTCCAATTATCCTTGTTTTGTTTTTGTTGATGTTCATCTCGTATACTCCTCTCAAGACACTGTCTCTGAGAATTTCACTGTCATCGGGAAATCTAAAAGTTTTTATTTCTTCTCCACGAACTTTAATTCCTTCTCCAAATTTTTATTTCATTTCCTTTACTGCCTGCTCAGTGTACATATTGAATAACATCGGCGATAGGCTACAACAATGCCTCACTCCCTTCTCAACCACTGATTCCCTCTCATGTCCCTCGGTTCTTATAAATGCCGTCTGGTTACTGTATAAGTTGTAAATAGCCTTTCGCTGTCTGTATTTTATCACTGCTGTCTTCAGAATTTCAAGGATGTATTTCAGTCAGCATTGTCAAAAGCATTATCTAAATCTACCAATGCTATAGACATAGGTTTTGTCTTTCTTTAAGGTCTCTTACGTCGTAGGATTACTATAGCCTGCTGTATTCCTACACTCCTCCGGAAACGAAAGTAATCTTCCGCAAGGTAGGCTTCTACGATATTTCAGTGTTCTGTAAGTAATTCGTGTCAAGATTTTGCTACAATGACATATTATTCGGTTAATATTCACACGTGTCAGTGCCTGCCTCCATTGAAATTTGGATTGTTACGTTCTTCTTGATGTCCGATGGTGTATCGCCGATGTCATGTATCTTGCGCACCAGGTTGAATATTTTTGCCACGTATGGCTCTCCCACGGATCTCAATAATTCTGATGGAATGTCGTCTCCATCCGGTGCCTTGTTTGGACTTAGGCCTTGCACAGCCCTGTCTAATTCTCCTCGCAAAATCGCAATTCTCATCTCATGTTCATTTACTCCCTCTCCCCTTTCTATAATATTGCCTGCGAATTCATTTCCCTTGTATAGCCCTAATATATATATATTTCTTGCAATTTTACGTTTTTCTTCTTTGCTTAGTAGTGGATCATCATCTGGGTTCTTGGTATTCATATAGCTGCTTCTAGTTTTTTCCAACATCCCCTTAATTTTCCTTCAGGGGGTATCTATCACATTTTTACTCCAGCCATTCCTGCTTAGTTATTTTAAATTTTGTATCGGTCTGTTTCTTTAGACATTTGATTTCCCTTTCGACTGCTTGATTTGCCACATCTTTAAATTTTATCTTTTCGTCAGTAAAAATCAGTGTCTCATGTATTATCTAAGGATTTCTATTAGGACTCGTCTTTTTGCGCATTTGATCCTCTGCTACCTTCACTGTCTTGTCTCTCAATACTTCACTATTCCTCTTTTATAGTGCTGGTATTCGTTTCAGTTGTTACACACAAGAGTTACCTAACGTTGCCTCTACAAGTATCAACAACTTATGCTTCTTTCAGTTTATCCAGGTCCCATTCCATAATGATCTACATTTTTAAAATTTCTTCAATTTGTAGCTCATAGCCAATAAATTTTGGCCAGAGTCCACAGATTCCCCTGAAAATATTTTACAGTTTAAAAACTTGTTTCGAAATCTCTCACCACTATACGGTGCCTGAAAAAACGTGAAGCACCCAGAAGATATGGTCGGATGTAAATGTAACTTTAACCCCCACACAACGTTGGCGGATTCGTAAATGATTACAGAGTTGCATTTCTCTTTGACAGGTAGAGCGGGACCAGAGTGCATTAATGTTGATCGTGTTTAGTGTTATTACCAGGCCTTGTAGGGTGCGTAAGGTGTGTAAACAGCATCAGATGTTGAATGACCAGCGTGAAGGACACGGAGATGCCGCGTACTTGTATGAGACAGCGTTATCAGCATATGATGGAGGTTGAAAGGGGTCTCATTGTGGGTCTCCATTCGGCCGGCTGGTCGAATGGCGCAATATTCAGATTTATGGCGCATTCAGATATGACAGCGGCCAGATACTGTACTTCGTGGGAACGTGAGGGCAGTCACGCTCGTCGTCAAGTTCCAGTCGATCAGAAACAAGAGAAGATCATCGTACTGTGCACCTGAGCGTGTCATTCGAGAACCACTGGTTGGAGACTAGCAGCACCCAGACTACTGACCCAATTATAGGTTGCCATTAAAACCACAGTACAAATGGCTGCGTCGGGCTGGGGAATACGAACTGCTGATGAATAGCGTATCATTGCCGTTCAGCGATCGGGGGAGAGGTCCCGTTCTTCCAATGTTTTGGGGAGGTACAGCGGTGTTAGCTCTGCTGTGGGGAGCCATCGAGTATGACTGCAGGCTACGACTGGTAATGAATGAGAGATCTGTGACGGCAGAACGAAAGGGCGCAGACATCTTGTGTCCTCAAGTGTTGTCTTTAATGCGACAGTACCGTGATACCATTTTTCAACATGAGAATCACCGTGCACACGTGCCACGTGTCCCTATGAACTGTCTGCGTGATGGTTCAAATGGCTCTGAGAACTATGGGACTTAACTTCTGAGGTCATCAGTCCCCTAGAACTTAGAACTACTTAAACCTAACTAACCTAAGGACATGACACACACCCATGCCCGAGGCAGGATTAGAACCTGCGACCGTAGCGGTCGCGTGGTTCCAGACTGTATCACCTAGAACCTTGCGGCCACACCGCCCGGGTGTCTGCGTGATGTTCAGGTTCTCGCGAACCCATAAAAATCCCCAGATCTGCCCTCGATAGATCATGCGTGAGACCAGCTCGGACGTCAGTGTGGGCCAGTTTCCTTCAGGAGAGAATACAACAGCTCGATGACACCTTTCCCAACCGAATAAGTCCGTGCATCCAGGCCAGAGGAGGCGCAACTCATACAAGTAAGTGAGCCCATACGGCCAAGTTCTATGTAAATTTGATTTGATTTTGTAATCACTGAACTATCATAAATCCTCTCAACCCGTGAAGTTACTTCCTCGAAATTTCTATAGCAAATCTCTAGATGAAGCACGACATCTTTTTTTGTAGCGTTTGTCCTCTAGAGTTTGTTAAGTATCTCTGTAACTATGTTATGGCAACTGGACGATCTCGTGACGAAATACGCTGTTCTTCGTTGGAGTCAGTCACTCGTGGTAATGATCCAGATTAATGAACAGTAGTCAAGAATCTGTTGAACAAGCGCCTTGTAAGCCACTTCTTTCATGGATGAGTTACATTTCCTTAAGATTCTTCCAATGAATCTCAGTCTGGTATTTGCTTTTCCTACTATTTGTTTTATGTGGTCATTTCACTTAAGGTCGCTCTGAATGTGTGAATACGATGGATGAGAGAAATCCCAGCAACGTGATGGCCTGGCAACGAATCAGCGACTAAAACGTCTCTACAAATCCAAGTTCGAAGGTGAAGTAATATGTTTAAGTGGGAGGTCAACGGAATAATCATGTCATGAGGTCGAGGTCGAGGTCAAGATCAGAGATCACAGGCCAAAGGCCAACGTCAACTGCCAAAGGTAACTGACCCCTGCTTCTGAGTGTAGGTGACAAAAAGGTCAAAAGTTAAGTCTGACCCAGAATCCTCATTGCATTCCTACTTGTGAACAGTTATTCCTCTGTCAATCAGTAAAGCAAACGTTCACATCTCCTCGCAGTTAAGCTTGTTGGTCTTTCATTTCTCAGTCAGTAACGCCACTTTCTTTTCCCCTGTATTCACTACTTATTTTTTTATGACATTCCCCTTATTTTCCCTCTACAGCCTTTTCTCTCATGTGGAGTGCTGCGTCCTATAATTTTTCTTTATTGTTGTGCATCGTAACAACGAATTTAAAGTGTTGTTCTGTTCTTTCTGTGCTAAAGTTGTAAATATTGTATAATTTTGTGGATTATGAAATGGGACTACCTTCCCAACCATATCTTAAATTAATTCCTTAAGTCAACATTCTCTGAAGAGATCAGTTTAGCCCGAATTTTTAAATATCTGTACTTGATACTGTTATGTCTATACCCAGCTACAGCAGTAAATTGCCCTTTAAAAATTAGTACAAATCAGTTTACTGTCTTAGATTAAATTTCACAATAATTTGTTACCCGATTTATATTAGCAACTAAGGGCAGTAACCCGTTTGTTAATAATCCAACTTTTAAATTTCGTGATATGAACTGTGCAGCCACATATCCTTCTAAATTTACTTCTCCTCAGTTTCTGAAAAGCTACGATGTTTATTCATTACGATTATTTAAAATGATAGCTCTACCCTGAGAGCTATTCAGAATAATCTTAACAATATCTTATTAAAAGTAATTTGTTTATAATTAACTAAAACGTAATTTAAATTGTTGTACTGTAAAATCTTTTGGAATTATATATGAAATGAACTAAATTCTTCCAAATTGCGTATCAGGACATGTATGACCCATTTTTTGGTGTAAGTAACGAAATTCGTTTAATGGTTTAATTGTCATTTTGTAAATCTTACATTTAACAATGTATTCAATTTTTTAGTTTTATACGAGGGTTGGAACTTTAATAATGGCAACTATTTATATTCAGCTTGTACAAAATAAATACGTGTTTCGAAGTTTTACTGTAGTCACCAGAATTGTGTATAACCCGTTACTAGCGATGTGGAAGTCGTAGGACACTCTAAGCAGTGCCAGATGTGTTGACAGTTCGAGCGGCGCAGTCTACTGCCCGACGAATTTGTAGCAGTTCTGAAGCGAATGCCGTGAAGCGTTTCCTTCAGTTTAGAAATAGAGCTGAACTGACGAGGGCTTAAGTCAGGGGAGTGCAGTGGGTGGTATAGCACTTAGCAGCCCCATCAGTCAAACAAATCAGTAACAGCTTGCACTGTACGTGCTTGAGCATCGTCCTGGAAAATGATGGTCAGGTCCTACAGAAAGTGTCATCACTCCTATCTCTAAGCGGGTATTAGGTTGTGTACCAAAAATGGACACGTATCTACTTTGTACGAGCTGTAAATAAATAGTTGTCACTATATACGAAATATGCTGCTCCACAAAACTTAAGCACGAGATAGGTAAAGAACCAAAACATGTTAACTACTCGCTGGAAATGAATGAAAGCTGGAAGTCACATGGTCTGAAGTCATCGTGATTATAGCGTCAAACGGGACTGGACCCACAACACAATGCAACTGAGGGAATGGCAGGAGACACCGTGTGTCAAGCAGTAAGCAGTTAAGGTGCACTGTGGTGGAGTTCTTGACCACAACATGGGCCAGAGACGACATATGGATGAATTCACGCTGGAAGAGTCATCGTGAAACTGGAAGAAGGACGAAGTGTGGCTAGAGTAGCCCAAGAGTTTGGTATTGCTCACAGCATTGTTTCCCATGCATGACGAGCGTTCGAGCCACAGGAATTGATGCCCGAAGGAGAGCAGGTGGTGGTCCATGGTCAACTACAGCAGCAGATGACAGCTACATTGTGCAACAGGCAAGAAGTGAGCCATGTCAAACAACGGGTGCAGTTGCAACCACATTTAAGAGGGCTTTTAGGCACGCAATCGTACTCTCTTCAGTGACATGGCGACTGCATGTGGGTGGTCTCTTTGCCTGACGATTAGTGAGTTGTGTTCCATTGACACCTGCACATCGGCAGCATCATTTGCCATGGTACCAAGAGCGCAGGGACTGGACCAGTGAGCAGTGGGGTCGTGTGTTCTTCTCATACGAGGGGACATCCACTGTGAGCGTTGCTTCTGGATGTATTCTCATATGGCAGGAAGTGGGAATGATTAGTGCACACAGCGCAAATGCTGAATGTGATCGTTTTACTGGTCTGTTGTTGGGAAGGCATAATGTTGCACTGTCTCAGTGACTTCCAAATCTTTGGACATGGTGCACTCACTGATCAACACTATTGTGTCACTGTACTTCTACTTCATATCTGCCTTTTCAGAGGTGCATTGGGCCGTGACTTCATTTCTATGCATGACAATGTGCGACCGCTTCAAACAGGGCAGGTGGAAGAACAACTGGAATGAGAGGATGTTTGGCGATTTTTTATGGTATCAAATGTTCAAATGTGTGTGAATTTCTAAGGGACCAAATGTAGTGGATGGGTGCCAGGAGGTGTTGTATTAAAACTCGGCGAGGACTTCCCAAATGATTTATTTGTTTTCACTACAATGCTCCGTTCACCTTGGTCTGCATCACATGGGCCCCGCAACGCTGAGGCCACTGCCCCAGCGACCCAGTGCAACGAAATGCTATGTCGAGCCGGCCTTGTACGCCAGCAGGGTGCGTCGTCGTCAGGATGCCACGGTTGACTCGGTGGTCTGCGTGCCTGCCTACTCAGCGCCGCTCGGTGTGAGCTGCAGGCGGCCAGCTGCGTCCTCCTTCTCGCCGGCGTGGCTGAGATTGCGGTGACGATTAAGTGCCCGCTATCTGGCGTCCGCATCTGCGGCCCGCGCCTCGGAAGTCTCCGTCGTGTGTCAGGAGCCGAGACGACTGCCTGCGGCAGCGAGCCGAGGAGTGGCCCGCCCTGGCTGGCTGCGGACCCGACGTTGGCCTCAGAGGGTCGAACCAACGACCTGCCGTGGACTGGGATGTTGTTGCCCCATCTGTTGCTGCATGTAGCCTGGTGGTGTGACACGCGCCGCTATCTAGGAGAACTGCCACACTTGAATGAATCTCATTAGAAAACAGCACCTGTTGTGCCTCTGTTTTGCCAGGTGCTAGACCGCGTCACGTGCGTGTAACACTTAGGTTGGCCAGTGGCTCTCTTCTGCCTGTGACTTGCGCCATGGAAACTGCTGTGTGTGCCCTCTCTGGCAGTTCTTCGGTAACATACTTCTGTAGTCCATTAGTTGTGAGTTAGTCGAACGGCTGCTTACTGGACAATTTCTGCACCCCCCCCCTTCCCCTCATCGCTTCCCCACAGTCTTCCTCTTCCCGCCACCCGCGGGCAGTTCGGCAATCTCATCTCTCATCCCTGTCCCTCTTTCCTATCCTTAGTTATACTTTTCCACTCTGCTTCAGCAATCACCTGCTGTCCATTCCGTAGCGTAAAATCATCTACCTCAGAACAGTTTTTAATAAACTTTTTCGATTCGCGTACCAAGTTCTCCTTCTCTGCAGATCTTTAACACTCTGCCTGCCAATCCAATCAATCGACAGGCGTGAAAATTTCGGTAGATTGCCGATTGCGTCATCTGACATGGATGATTTACCCATATTTTAAATACCAAATCACATATACTGAAGGGCTCGATCGGTCTCCATTATATTACAAGGGACACGAAGTTTCTAAAACAGGTATAAATATGGGCGCAGTTCTAAGGAACGGCGAGGTATACGTGGCTGACAGTCAAAAGGTTAAAGAGCATGATCTTGCACCATGCCCTAGCCATTCCCTTGCTTAGGTTCTTCTGAAAGTGGGATTTTTGCAGTGGCGGGAAAATTCGTAAGCTACAGTAGGCATTTTCTCCCAGCAAATGGTAATCTTATGAGCCCTCCTAGAAACCTCTAATCCGCTACTCTAAGCTGGTTGGAACAGCTGCAAGCTCTTCTGCGAGATCCTCTGGACACCCCCCAATGGCCGGCCGAAGTGGCCGTGCGGTTAAAGGCGCTGCAGTCTGGAACCGCAAGACCGCTACGGTCGCAGGTTCGAATCCTGCCTCGGGCATGGATGTTTGTGATGTCGTTAGGTTTAACTAGTTCTAAGTTCTAGGGGACTAATGACCTCAGCAGTTGAGTCCCATAGTGCTCCGAGCCATTTGAACCATTTTGAACACCCCCCATTCGTTGCTTTCCATTTGCCATTGTCGTATCCCGGCACAGGACACAGGAAGCGTGTTAGAGCTTAAAGCGAGGGCCGGGGCAGCACGCAGTTCCAGAGCAGTTAGGAGCAAATACAGAGAGACAAAATTCCAGTGATTGCAGGTGACTGCTTCGATCAGCGCGAAGCACTGTCACGGGGCACCTGCGAGAGGTGTGGATCTTCGGACTTTATAAGGATACTTGCGAGAGACTCAGGGAATCAACGAAATGAGTAAAACTTGCTTATTGTAACCAGAGTAAACTACTACTCTGAAGGCTAATTGTTAAGTACTAGAAATAGCAAAGGATTCGACCGTTGGTATAGCAGACGTCTAATGTCCGAGTCGCAGGGGTGAGAACTAACAGTAGTAGCAATCACTAGCAGCACCGTAAAGTACAAACGGTTCATCAGCACTCCGAGTGAGACAACAGACTTAAAATGGAGCTTAGCGGAGCCTGGTGACGACTGACACGGATTTGGCGTCCCAACGATCTGACTGAACTCCGCTGAATACGAAAATACGGAGTTTTTAAAGGACAGTAGTAGCGCACTGTCTGTAGTGCGCCCGCCAGCCCGCTGACGCGCGGCTCGCTGGTGCCTATGGCCAACCACTTTCAGGTCCATTCCCTTCTCCTACTCTGCAGTTAGGGACGTTCCTGGCCTTTACACGAACAAACAGTACCCAACGGTTACTCCTGAGTGTTGTTGCTCCTAAAAGCATCCGATACGAGCAGAAACAGTTGCGTCTTTACCTGTGGTTACTCGTACTTTAGGTACTTGGTCTATGACCGTCTCTATTTTAAAAGAATAGCTCAATGTAGTCATAGGGTCGCCCCACACACGTCTGCTTTCATGCCCCGCAGGTAATTCGCTGCAAACAGTAAACTGCAGTCGAAAGAGCTGTGCACTGGATAGAAAAATGGTTCAAATGGCTCTGAGCACTATGGGACTTAGCATCTGAGGTCATCAGTCCCCTAGACTTAGAACTACTTAAACCTAACTAACCTAAGGACATCACACACATCCATGCCCGAGGCAGGATTCGAACCTGCAACCGTGGCGGGCGCGCGGTTCCAGACTGAAGCGCCTAGAACCACAAGGCCACAGTGGCCGGCCTCTGGATAGAATTTCGAGTTAATAAATTACACAGAAAGCCGAAATAAAAGCTAAATTAATAGTTTAATAACAAGGATAACAGAGAATTGTGTTGAATAATGTATATTTAAGAAAGGACATTTCTGATAAACGGGAAGTGGTCCTACAATATTCAGTTGAAGTACACGCAAAACAATATCTTTATCAAATGCACTAAAGTTACGTTGAATGTGTTACGACAATGGTAGGAAAATCCCCAAATTACATAATCATCAAAGATACGCGGAAACTAAATCCATCGTGTAATCACAATACATTAAACATTCAATAGCTCATAATAGTTCAGAGTTCTACATAATGATTTACAAATTAACACACGCGATACAAAGAATAGTACTAATATTCTGTCTATGCCCAGTACTGTGTCATAAGCGGAAAAAGTTACTGTCCTGCTCTGTAGCAAATTCAGAGCTCTGGAATTATAAAGTCCCTTCAGACGTATGATAACGGCCGTTCATCGCCCAGAATCGAACACCTCCGAGATAAAATCAAGCACGTTACCGCTGGCATGTTTGCTTTCTCCAAGAACTCGACACAAAGTGTCAGAATCGCTCCATTGAGCTCTTCACTCAAGAAGTCCGGTCTTTACCTCACTCCTATAGTGTTCCACTACAATGGTTGCAGGACGTCATAACCGAAAGTACGTCATACTTAAGCTCTACAGACATTATTTGATTCAAGGTGACCACTTTCCCCGCACTAAACTGGTATATTACAACAATATTCAATTAAAGAAATGCTATAAACACTCTGTCACACACGGATAATTTTCAGTAACTATAAATAAAGGTTTGCCCATAAGTAAATAGTTGGTATTCTCGTGCAGGTGTGCTCACGATAAGTGACAACAGACTGTCGTTTTTTGCATTATTTAAACATTTATTTATGCCTTCTTGACAAAGGCGTCGTTTGGTTCTCTTTTCAGCTGTGATGTCCGCTAACACAAGCGATTGAACACTTTCAAATTAGTTCAGTTTTTTAATAGCACTTGAATAAAGTTGTTGACAAAATATTAAATGTTCATTAAGTAACTACAAAAGTATGACAATGTGGGATATTGATGCTGTGTTAATTTACAATGTAATTGTGGCGGATGCGATGTTCTGACAAACATTTGGATAATGAAAGAGATATAAAAGACCAGGTCGGATTGAAGAAAGACATCAAAGCAATTCAGAGGCGAGCTGCGAGATTTGTTGCTGGTAGATTCGAACAACACGTGTTACGGAGGTGCTTCGGGAACTCACATGCGAATCCCTGGAGGTAAGGCGACGTTGTTTTCGAGAAACACTACTGAGAGAATTTAGAGAACCGGCATTTGAAGCTCACTGCCGAACGATTCTACTGCTGCCAACATACATTGCTCGTAAGAACCATGAAGATGCGATACAAGAAATTAGGGCTTGTATGGAGGCATATAGATAGTCTTTTTTCCCCTCTCTCTATTTGTAAGTGGAACAGGAAAGGAAATGACAAGTAGTGGTACAGGGTACCCTTAGCCACGCATGGTGCGGTGTTTTGCGTAGTATCTATGTGGGTGTAGAATTAATAAATAAAATAGATTACAGATACATATCTTTCAGGGATGACAGCTATACTGCAATGTTATCATCTGAGATATCGTTTGCTGAGATTGCACGAAGCGATTAAAAGTTGTTAATTCAGGGGTTCCTTGGGTAAATGTATATTCGCTGTGAAATATTAACTTCGCTGTTTTAAAGATGTTGAAATATTGTTGTTTCATTGTGAGACCTGGTTTCTCAGGAAGGGGCAGGATAAGGCTACTATTGTGGACAGGGCCGTAATCAGTTACTCTCGGTTCTACAACAAATACGTAAACTTTATTTAAGAAATTAAAATTTTAAAACTATCTCTTAAAAAAAAAAAAACAAGTGACTGTATAACAGCTGAAGTCCTGTATTAGAAGTCAGAAGAACAATTCCAAATAGCACCTTTAAAATAGCCGGCCGGAGTGGCCGTGCGGTTCTAGGCGCTACAGTCTGGAACCGCGTGACCGCTACGGTCGTAGGTTCGAATCCTGCCTCGGGCATGGATGTGTGTGATGTCCTTAGGTTAGTTAGTTTTAAGTAGTTCTAAGTTCTAGGGGACTGATGACCTCAGATGTTAAGTCCCATAGTGCTCAGAGCCATTTGAATCAAGCCTTTAAAATAAATACCTTGCTTTCAAAACGAGTTTGCTTAAAAAAAAAAACTTACTGTAACACGGCTGAAGGCCTTATCACGAAAGAAGTGAAATTTTGGCTCGGCTAAAGGCCACACACAACTTCAAACCACAAACGACTGAAGGCCGGAATTAGAAGTCAGAAGAACAATTCCAAATAGCACATGTTAAGATAAATACTTCGTTTTAAAACAAACTGTAACACGGCTGAAGGCCTTATTAAAAGAAGTGGAATTATTGCTCAGCTGAAGGCCACAAACAATTTCAAGTAACAAAAGGCTGAAGGCCTGAATTAGAAGTTAGGAAAACAATTCCAAATAGAACTTTTAAAATAAATCCCTTGCTTTTAAAACAAGTTTGCTTAAAAAAAAAACTGTATTACGGCTGATGGCCTTATCACCAAAGAAGTGAAATTATTGCTCTGCTGAAGGCTACACCTACAGTAATCAGAAAATTACAAATATCCTTAAAACAAACATCACAATCTACGGAATCAGAACAAGCAGTTCTCAGCAAGTGTTACAAGGGTCGGCTTGGGAAGGTAACTCAAACATAAGGTAAAGTGAGACAAGCAGCCAAGAGTTGTACTCACGTAACAGGATGGCAACTGAAACTAGGGGCAGCTTAAGCGCCGACAGACCGATTAACCAATCTGCCTAAGGACCGATCACCGGTACAACGATGGAATATTTTTAGGCAAGGGCAAAAAGACAGACAGCACTACGTCTCCAGAAAACACTCAAGGCCGAAGGAAACACTAGAACCAAGGTAGACCTCCCCAAAAAAAATATGCACAGTACAGTACAAGAGATTGTCGAACTACACGCCGTGTCAGTCAGCGTCAACACGATGGGGAAAGGTACACTGCCGGAAAAGTACACTAACCTCCAGGGCAGGTAACTGGGGCGTTAGCGGCCACAAGGCAGAAAATATCGCTGGTTGCGCTTCACTAATAAGAATAATACTAAATTCAATGATGAATAACAAATAGAGAAAGATGGCTGCAATACTTCATCGCCTCGAAACACTTCACTCGTTGCCGCCAGGCTCAGCAGCCCTGGGAGCAACAATCCATCGACCAAAGGCGAGATCTCAGAATAGTCGAGGCTGCATTAGCAGTTAACTCTTCCCTCAACTTAAACGTCCAGGGTTCCGTGTGCAACGAAGTCGTCTCTCTGGCAGCTACGCCTCGATCCGGCCAGTGGCCCCGGCTTGCCCTCGCACTGCACGGACCTGCTCGCTGCTGCGCCCCAACCGAACCCATCTCTGTTCGCAACTCTCACAAAATCCAGTGCGCAGACAGCATTAAAATAACTGCTCATTCGAAACCACAGGATACACACAGACCCGGGAAAACAATTCCACCAACAACTCACAATACTAAACCAGTCACTGTGAAACAACACGGACGAGTTATAAGTCGACACAAACACAGAGAAGCCAGAAGCGGTCGGAACACCAAATGCACGTCGTCCGCCGCGACGACCGACCGAACGACCAACAAACGGTCGTCCCACTCAAGTCAGGCACGGAAAGGATCCCAGTATAAATCGTCTACTGACAGCTTATTGCCATGAGGTCACTTCGACAGGCGGACACACACACACACACACACACACACACACAGGTGAAAGTTGCACTACTCCAATATCACGGTCTATTCAACTAAAACTCGCTAACACTAGTTACTGACCGCCATCCATGTGGAGCACGTGCTGGTCTCACTGCGGACTGCTAGACTGAGCCACACAAAACTGATTTCATCAAAGTGTACAGGCCTGAAGATGGCGTTGACGCAACGTCGAAACTAATAGTGAAGTAAATATAAAACCTTAAGTACAGCTGGAGGAATTTCATTTTTAATAAAAATTATACCAGCTGTGTCCCACCTTCATCCAGTTTAAATATGGATGGACGAAGAAAAAAAAAAAAAGCTCGCTGAATCTGGTCCATGACATGGCCGTGCTCTCTCGCGACCACATCCTTCCGCCGGACAGTGCACGTGTGTCGCCAGCGGTCGGGCTGTCCGGACCTCACTGCTGCTCCGTCCCAACTCAACTAGCTCGACACACGACGACCCGGAAATACTAGAGGCCGCTCCAAAGATGGTACCACAGTACGCGCTATCGATAAGCGCTGCTGCTACCACTCACGGACAGACAAGGCGAGCAAACGTAGTGGCGCCAGTGAACACACTAAGAAAACGAGATGCCACTACCGCTAGTACGAGATGCCAAGCTATGAACGGCATCAACGCGAGCCGCACACGGCTCACATTGGACGTACCTCATTTTTTCTGAGATCGCAGATGTATTCGGATTTGCACTAATATTTGACTGTGAGTTATTGTCGAATCTCAAAGAGCTGTAACTTTGGCATATTTAAGATTCTCTGAGACTCTCTTGGATCATCTCTGTGCGAAGGCCATGCGAGTAACAGCCGTCCAGATTCCCAGCTTGGGGATTTCCTTCATAACCGGCGACGCTGCTAGCCCTTTTGTGCGTGGATTCGCTCGTACCGGTCACCTGGTCGGAAACCGCCGCAGCGCGCCCGTATACCTGGCCAGCTAGCGGTCACCCGTACAACAAATTCATCTTACTTCGTACCAGTTGTGGGTGGCCGATTAGCTCGTCTAAATACGCGGAACGTTAACAAACTCCATGTTTGCTGGCAATGGCGTTCAACTGAAAGCTAAACACCGTTCCTTCCTCTTATGGCTAGCGTCATTCTGGCCTGCCGTATGACTGGAGACTCGGCACAGGGGATCGTGTTCAGCGCTTTTGCTCGTATCCCATCTCACTGTAACCTATATCAGTCCAGAGACGTTGCTGTTGTCGGGAGCTTGCTGTGTAAGCTAAGACGCGCCTGTTCTGACTGCCACCTAATGCGACGCTTCGCAGCAGCCTCTAGAGCTCTAGACAGTGTTTGAAGTTAACAGTTAATTCCTGAAGTGGAGCCCCTATCCTGGGAGAAATGCCCGGAGCGTCAGCAAGTTCGCACGCACCTACCTTTACTGTTTATCTCCTGTAACGCAAATGCTATCACTAGCACCTGCCCTCTGCATTTTGTCTCTGGCTTCCTTTCTCGGAGAATCCTCGGTTGCTTCCAACAGCATCAAACTTAACAGTGCATATATGAGACCGTTGGTAGATTCCTTCTCGTTGCCTGAGGCACCAGGTGCTTTGTCTCCGATGTAGTGGAATTGAGATATTACGATCCACTGTGTACAGAGAACGACTGGAGGATTAATGATCGAATCTGCTGAGATACCAGAAACATCTGTCTTTGTAAACTGCAGGCCATTAACACTGCAGTAACAGGAAGGACAGCAAATAATGAAATTTTACTTACTGTGCATATACAGAACAGCAGAAACAAAACACGGTTAAATTTATAAATGATTTGGAGGCATATGGCGTGTGAAATTCAGTACACAGAGTTACCACTTCTGGTAGTCGATCTGAGCTTGCATGACAGAAACGGGTGAGTCACTCCATGCTGCTTCATCTCCTATGACTGAGTTTGTCAGTCGTAGCGGCTGGTGAATGGTGGCCCACGAGTCTGTCAGCAACTCAAGACCAGGTGGGAGAGCAGTCTAGAGGGCGGGAACAAACAGACAGCCTTTGCATCGAGGTAGGGCAGGACTGCACGGGTAACGAGTGCTCTTGCATTATCTTGTTGGAAGATAACGTCACAGATATTTCGAAGTCATGGTACAACCATCGCCCTTAAAACAACAGAAATGTTAACAGCTCCTAACCAAATGACCCGCTATGCGTACCAGCGAAGTTCTTGCTATGTCCCTAATGTCACTCCCCTATTTCACCCAATACCATCATGCCAGATTTTTGACCCGTGACGGTGACAAATGCAGTCTTTCATCGTTAGTTCCCCCCCTGAGACTCTACACTTGGATATAATGCTATACACAAACCCAGGACGCGCCTGAAGAGACTAAGTGGTGTCTGCCGCTACTCTCTACAGCTGTGTGAAGGCATGCTGCAACGATGGCCGCCGTGCTGACAGTACAGGTTGCTGCAGACGTCGTCGCACTATCCTGCAAGAAAACCCATTTCATGATTCAAGGCAGGTAACGTCGCTGTACGATTCTGTACGGCAGGGCAAACAATATATTTGTGCTCTCGGGCGCCAGTCACGTGGGGCAATTGATATCGTGCGTAGTGATGAGTATGATCTTTTTGAATTCAACGATTCCATATTCGTATGGCAGTCACGGGATCTCGAACAACGCAAACAGCAACGTCATCGAACGATACTCTGCAATTTCGATAGGCCGCGATCTTGCCGATGTCGAATTCGGACAAGTCGTTCTTTCTTATGGGAAACCTAACACAATCTTCTCGCAAACAACCAAGAATGAAACGCGATTTCTGATTGAGAAACCCAGTGTGTAATCTTTCCTATACAGGGTGTAACGAAAGGTATGGCCAAATTTTCAGGAAACGTTGCTCACATTTAGTGAAGGAAAATGTGTTACACTAATTGAGGACCTGGCGTCTCCTGGGTTTATATTTATTTCAATTCTATTAGTCCATCCGTTGCTCTCCCAGCTCTCTGTGTCCAATTTCTTCTCCCCCTTGTCTCTGTCCAACTTGTCCACCCCCACTCTCTATCCATCTCCTCCTGCCCCTCTCTCTGATTGTCTGCTACTCACCACTCTCCCTGTCCATTTCCTCCTCTTTTCCTCGGTCCTTTTCTTGTCCACCTCCTCCTTTTCTCTGCCCATCTCATCCTCTTTCCTTTCTCTATCCGCTTCCCCGTCGCCCTCTCTCTGTCCATCTGCTCCTCTCCCCTATAGGTGTACATTTCCTCCTTCCCTCTCCCTGTTGCCGGCCGGAGTGGCCGAGCGGTTCTAGGCGCTTCATTTTGGAACCGTGCGATCGCTACGGTCGCAGGTTCGAATGCTGCGTCGGGCATGGGTGTGTGTGATGACCTTAGGTTAGTTAGGTTTAAGTAGTTCTAAGTTCTAGGGGACTGATGACCTCAGATGTTAAGTCGCATAGTGCTCAGAGCGATTTGAACCCTCTCTGTGTTCATCTCCTGCTCCCCCTCCTCTGTGCGCATTATCGCCCCCACCTTAATGGAAGGTCGCTGGCTCTTACACTCACAGTATATTTTTCCAGATAATAAGTAATATGCATATCTACTTTCGTTGAAATCGATCCAGTGGTTTAGGAGGAGTGCCCGTATAGGCACAAGTCACAAATTAAAATATTTGCATACAATTTTCACCTATATCTCTTTCAAATTTGGCCCTAGCCTTTCGTTTTCACGCCTCTCAATGTTTATGACGTCGTATCTCCTGAACCATGCGTACTACAATGATTTAATCTTGTAGGTACATTCAGCGGTATACACTATGTGAGCAAAAGTATCGGGGCACCTGGCTGAATATGACTTACGAATTCGTGGCGCCCTCCATCGATAATACTAGAATTCAATATGGTATTGGCCCACCCTTGGCCTTGATGACAGCTTCCAATATCGCAGGCATACGTTCAATCAGGTGCTGGAAGGTTTCTTGGGGAATGGCAGTCCATTCGTAACGCAGTGATGCACTGAGGAGAGGTATCGATGTCGGTCGATGAGGCCTGGCACGAATCGGCGTTCCAAAACATCTCAAAGGTGTTCTATAGGATTCAGGTCAGGACTCTGTGCAGACCAGTCCATTACAGGGATGCTATTATCATGTAACCACTCCACAACAGGGCGTGCATTATGAACAGGTGCTCGATCGTGTTGAAAGATGCAATCGCCATCACCGGATTGCTCTTCAACAGTGGCAAGCAAGAAGGTGCTTAAAACATCAATGTAGGTCCGTGCTGTGATACTGCCACACAAAACAACAAGGGGTGCAAGCCTCCTCCCCGCCCCCCACCATGAAAAACACTACCACACCGTAACATCACCGCCTCCGAATTTTACTGTTGGCCCTACACACGCTGGCAGATGACGTTCACCAGGCATTCGCCATACCCACACCCTGCCATTGTGTACCGTGATTCGTCACTCCACGCAACGTTTTTCCACTGTTCAATCGTCCAATGTTTATGCTCCTTACACCAACCGGTGCGTCGTTTGGCATTTACTGGCGTGATGTGTGGCTTATGAGCAGCCGCTCGACCATGAAATCCAAGTTTTCTCACCTTCCGCCAAACTATCATAGTACTTGCAGTGGATCCGGATGCAGTTTGGAATTCCTGTGTGATGGTGTGGATAGATGTCTGTCTATTACACATTACGACCCTCCTCAACAGTCGGCGGTTTCTGTCATTCAACAGACGAGGTCGGCCTGTATGCTTTTGTGCTGTACGTGTCCCTTCACGTTTCCACTTCACCATAACATCGGAAACAGTGGACCTAGAAATGCTTAGAAATCTCGCGTACAGACATATGACACAAGTGGTACCCAATCATCTGGCCACATTCGAAGTCCCGTTCTGCTCTCCCACGATGCCTAATGACTACTGAGGAGTCCCGCCGGAGGTTGGAGTCCTCCTTCGGGCATGGGTGTGTGTTGTTGTTAGCATAAGTTAGTTTAAGTTAATTTAAGTAGTGTGTAAGTCTAGGGACCTATGACCTAAGCAGTTTCGTCCCTTAGGAATTCACACAAATTTGAACATTTGACTACTGAGGTCGCTGATATGGAGTACCTGGCAGTAGGTGGCAGTACAATGCACCTAACATGAAAAACGTATGTTTTGGGGGTTTCCGGATACTTCTGATCACATAGTGTATATGGATACTGCCTGTGAAATGTATTCCAGTATAATAGCAAAAAATTAATAAATTTAAACGTCATGCACGATGCAGGAGTTTTTGTCATATAACTGTTTATGAGGTCGTATGTCCTGAACTCTCTGTCGTACAATAATAGAATTTCGCACAAACATTCGATGGTATATTTGGATATTATCTCCAATATGTGTCGAGGATACAGTGAGTACTAAAGAAGCAATAAATTGAAATCTCATGCCCCACCCCCCACCCCTTTGATGGGTAGGTAGTTCTTACCCCCAGTACGACTCTTTGCAGACAGTAAGTGATATATGTACAAAATTTGGTTGAAATCTGTCCAAGTGGTTTCGGAGGAGATATGGAGGATACGCACGAGTACATAAATATTATAGTATGTATGGATATCTCTTTCGCCGCGATCCTGTTTCGAGTAAATAAAGCCAATACCTTGACCCCAGTCTACGCTCAAGGTACTTGTGAAAATCCCATGAAAATCCGCCTTTTAGTTTTGGGGGAATAGCACATTCAAACAAACAGATAAACTACGGTTTTATAGTTTTATTGTTAGTATAGACGGACACAGGCCCAGAAACAATTTATTTCCATATTACAGCGCTGCTTCTGCGACTCTTCAACATACAGGGTGTCCAGAAAAGGGATCCCTGATTTCAAAATTAAATATCTCGAAAACAAAGATCGATAGAGGAATGCAGTAAACGGTATGTTTATTGTGAAAGCTGTAAGAAGTTTATACATCAGTTTGAAATAATAGTTACAAAAGCTGCTAACAGATGGCGCTGTAATCGCCGTACGTAATGCCTAGTATAAATAGTGATCCGAAGCCCAGAGCGATCAGTTCCACTATTGAAACGTGAAAGGAGGTTAGCGTACCGAAGGAAGAGATTAAAACAATGTACTCCATTGAACAACGCGTTTTTCTGGTGCTGGAGTACCACAGGATAGAGTCCTACGGAAACAAGGCGAAGTTTTCAAGCACGATTTAATGTTCCAAAAGGACCCGATGCGAAAACCATTCGCGCGCTCTTCGCAAAATTTCAACGAACAGGCAGCGTAACTGATGATCTAGTGGGGTATGTTGGCCGCAAGCAAACCGCAGTTACGCCTGAAAATATCGCCACAATTTTTGGCATTATTCAGCGAAATCCAATGTCATCCGTCCGTAGAATTGCATCTGAGACTGATTTGAAGCGTTCCAGCACGCAGAAAATACTGAGAAAGAGCCTAACATGTTCCCATTCAAAATTCAAACGCACCAGGCCATACCCGTACGAGCTGTGCAACAAAGGGTTGCCTTTGCTAATCAGATGCTCACAATGATTGATAGTGAAGGATTTGATGTTGGCTGCATCTGGTTTACAGAAGAAGCACACTTCCACCTGAATGGATAAGTGAATAAGCAGAACTGGCGATTTTGGGGTTCCGAAAAGCCATATTGGTGTGAAGCGAAACCACTGTATTCTCCTAAAGTTACTGTGTGGGCTGCAGTATGCATCAGAGGCATTATTGGCCATTTTTTCATTCGAGAAACGGTCACTGGTGCACGTTACATTGCAATTTTGGAACAATTTGTCGCCACACAGCAAGCGTTAGAGGATCGACCAGGTACTGAATGGTTTATGCAAGATGGAGCCCGAGCACATCGGACCGAACAAGTGTTTCGCTTTCTTGAGGAATACTTCGGGAATCGAGTCTTTGCTTTGGAATATCCCAAATTTACTGGTGCAGGCATCGATTGGCCTCCATATTCGCCGGACTTGACTCCCTGTGACTTTTTTTGTGGGGCACAGTGAAAGACATGGTCTACCCGAAGCATCCCGCCACGCTGGACGAGCTTGAATCGGCGATCTCTGTGGCATGTGAATCCATTTCGGTTGAGACACTACGAAATGTGATGGCGAATTTCATTCTTCGTTTGCGCCACCTCTGTAGTGCCAATGGTGAACATTTTGAAAACATTGTGATGTGATTGTTTGCAAAGATTGTTTTAATACGATTATTTCACTTATGTATGCTGATATGAGCTGTACAGCGTACAGCGTCATCTGTTAACAGCTTTTGTAACTATTATTTCAAACTGCTGTATAAACTTCTTACAGCTTTCACAATAAACATACCGTTTACTGCGTTCCTCTATCGATCTTTGTTTTCGAGATATTTAATTTTGAAATCAGGGAGCCCTTTTCTGGACACCCTGTATGAGTCATAGGAATCACACAGAGAACGAACGTATTGGCACAGAATGAAACACTCCCCTAAATGAAATGTTCGAAATGCCCCCTGTTAGGGAGAATACATGCATCCACCTTCCGTCACATTGAATCGATAATGTAACCCTAGAGAATTGCGTGTTTTTTCACAGCGTCCACAATACAGGCACGAAGTCTGTGTACAGCTTGTACCGTAGTTCAGTAAACAAGACCTTTCAAATGCTCCATCGTGCATGAAGTACATTCGTAAAGGCCCATGTTTTAACAAAACGGATAGAGTATTCTCGAGGAAAGGATGGCAAATATCTCCGTTGATCTTGGGTGGAAGAACATGAGTCTCTATCAAACAGCCACCAACAATGTCAGGCCAAACTCGATTACTTCCTGCCCAATTTCGTAAGGATTCTTGACAGTGCGTATGTGCTGATTGTGAAAATTTACAATGTGATCACGTTGAAACGAAACCTCATCCTTGAACGGCACATTTGAACAAAAGTGAGGGTTGGCACATTGTTGAATGAACCATTCCCAGAACTGAACGTTATGCCCGCCCACCCACCGCCGTCGCGACTGCACAGATATCACTTCGCCACCCCCCCCCCTCCTCCCCCCCCACGGCAGCGGAGCTAATCTCAAAAGTTTGTGTACATATTGTCACGGCTAGTCAAGAACCATTCCATGCCGTGTGGTTCGGGCATAAAACATCTCTGAATCACGTTGTGAATCTAGTCGTGTGAGCTAGCAGTTGAAAATTGATCGCGTTTTTCCAATTTCATACACTTTCAACCACGACGTATCCAAAGACAGTTTTTTTATTACTCTGGAGTAATCAATTGAGTTCCAGTCTATTTTTACTAATTTGTTCCCTGAGTAATTTGATTTAGTTACTTTAGCAATCTGTATGCATACGTTGAATCCTATTAAATCTGTTTGTAAAAACGTTTAGCAGCTTCCTTCAATAACCCTTGAATGTTCACAGATATTATTGTCTATGTACTAGCTGATTATGGAATTTAGGAAACACTGGGGATGTCTCGTAGATTTCTGTTTTATTCACACAATTAAGTTATTAAATTAATGAGAGATGGCACTGGGGGATCAATGAAAGGAGAGTTGATCCTAGTGTG
This sequence comes from Schistocerca cancellata, assembly GCF_023864275.1. Lineage (NCBI taxonomy): Eukaryota > Metazoa > Arthropoda > Insecta > Orthoptera > Acrididae > Schistocerca > Schistocerca cancellata. The sequence continues at coordinate 277,519,409 of NC_064632.1, read as the reverse complement.
TATTGTTTCGGTATGATAACAGTCAGTCAGTACTACATTCCTTCGTGTACCTATCACCAAATATATGCTTTCCCATGAAATTGTCCTTTGCCATTAATGTCCGATAAATTATGTCTCTGGGCCTTACAATTTTTAAGCTTGTTAATTCTGACGACACGTTATTAATTATGGGATTGAATCCTTTCAATGTCTGTTCAGCACAAGTTTAGTCTTTTAACGGGCTTTCACTTCTAGTTTATTAGCGGCAAAGATACTAGTGTGATAAGGTCTAAACTATTTTCGGTCCCAATACTCTTTAATAATTCGCACACAGCAAATAAAGTCCTAATTCAATATAAAAGTTTCCGTATTGTCAGTAAATCTCTTCACAAACGTAAGTGTACGATCGTAGCGTTTCGTTTAACACGTACAATCACCATTCACTTGAATATCAATGTTCGTACACCCAAGCACCTCTAATTTACTCCGTCTCTGAATTTATCCCAAAATAATCTATTCTCCACCACTCCAATGTCTAATCCAGTTCCAAGAATGCAATTCAATTAGGCTTCTAATCCCAAAATTCCGACTACCACGGAAGAACTGCGAACACACTCGCCACTGCTGAAAACAAATACTCAAGAGACCTAACAATGCTGCGCATTGGTTTATATGTTACATTCAAAACAAAACGCAGCTCTGTTATGTCTTCCTTGGTTTCCCTTTGTACTACTTTGCGTTACTCTATTTCGAATATCTACTCTTTGTAAAATTGTAAGTAACTATTACTTCGAAATACTACTACCGTTTTTTGGCTCTTCGGTCATTTCGTATTACAGAATTTAATCTAATACTCGTTTCTGTGTAATCATTCCCTAAAGAGCGGTTACAACCTGTGCAGGGAAATCAGATGCTGATAAAGCCTACACACGGTGTAAGTGGTATGGCTACAGCAGGTTCTCATTTAGCACTCTCCAGATCGACATGTGGTCGACATTAGTTGTTGCAGCTACTTTTCTTAGGCTGACACTAAGGTTGTCGTCGACTGTAAAAAGACGTTCCTCCTCCAGTTGAGGTGTCCTCGTCGTTCCAGGCCTCCCCCAGTAGTGAGTAGTAGCCCTCAACGTCCCATGCACCCTAAAGATGACGATCAGTTGCTTCGAACGTCCTCCTGTCGAGGCACCGTCGTTCTGGACACCTCCCTCCACACAAACAGTGAGCACCACGGCCATTACCATCTGCGAATCCATATAGCAAAAAGGCATCTGGCAGCTACGCATTTAAGGACACTTCCATTCCACTGTTCAGGAAACAAAGTTCGTGATGAACAATAAACACTTGATGTTACATGCTTGATGCCAGCAGAGCAATGTAGTTAGTTGCGTATCAACACAAGCAATGAAGGTAGTCAAGCGATGCAGTGAGACAAATGTCGACATTACCTTCATTCAATTGGAACGCCAAACACTGGCGATGAATTGAAGAATTAATACTTACTGCAAAGGCTAACCAAATGTAACCAAGTGGGTATTTTGAACATTTTATGTAAGAAAATGTTTTATGTAACACTGGTACATTCTGTTTCTTTGTGTTTCCGATTATAATTGTGATTACGAAGAGAAGGAGAAAATGAGCTCTAGCAAGGAAATTAACTGCTTCCAGATCCATGTACATGCAACATATTTTGTTCCGCTACGTGATGGGAACGTTCTCTGAATCTTTGGCCATACCTTTTCGTTACACCTTGTAAGCAGGATATGGATGGCGTTAATCCAACCTACTTCGTGTGGTTGCGCTGAGAGGGTAATTATTTAATTATTTACATATAGAAGCATATAGTACACTTAATATTAGTTTAACGTTTGTTGAATGCTCTATAAATAGTGTTGTAATTTTAATGCTTAGAGATGAATGGTCGCTACGTTTTACTCATTACCTTATTTCCCTCATGTGCTATTGTGCGACATTTGTCCAGTAAAATGTACACATATTGATTTCTTGCAAGCAGTTGACTTAAAAGGCAGTAATATTTTATATGCTACAGCTTTTCAAAGATAACAAGTCATATGTTTTACTATTCATTTGTCTTTTTTGAGCCATGACTGTTTACTGTCTAAGGTGAAATATCGTTGGAACTCCAAGTGTTGAATGTCGTATTGTTCAGCTTATCCAATCTTTATTCTAAAGTAGCCTTTTACCTGCAGCCTCGCCTGCACAGCTGTTCGACACATATTTATGTAATACTAGTACATTCTGTTTCTCCCACCCCTCTCTGTGGCCATCTCTTCCTCCCACCTTTACCTGTCTGTCTCCTCCTTTGCAGTCCCCATGTCTCTTCATGTTCTCCTCCTCCTCTCCCCTTTCTATGTCCATTTCATCAACCCCCACTTTCTGACCATATCGTACTCCCCTCTACCTCTGACCCTACCCTCCTTCCACCCTCTCTTTTCATATGCATCTCCCCCTATACACTTACCACCTGCTGCATGGGTCTCTCCCTCCTCTCCTGTCTCTATCGGTTTCGTCCTCTCCTCTCCATCCCCTCCTATGTCCATCTCAACCTGTCTCCGGCCATACTCATCAGCACATGTAGCCCCTGCAATACAGTTCAATAAAGCACGTCGATACTACGCCCACAACATGGCTGTCATGCACAGCAGACTAGACATTAAGAGCATGAAACTCATTTATTGGCCCCTGATGTACAGACCATCATGCAAAACAGGTCGATAAAGCAGGCAGATGCTACTCCAACCCAACACAGCTGTCATGCAGGGCAGCCTATGTGTCAGAGCATGGACATCTACATCTACATGGATACTCTGCAAATCGCATTTAAGTGCCTGGCAGAGGGTTCATCGAACCACCTCCACCATCATTCTCTATTATTACAGTTTCATACATGATGCAGAAAGAATGAACACCTATATCTTTTGGTATGTGCTCTTATTTCCCTTTTTTATTTTTATGAGCATTTCTCCCAATCAAGCTTGTGTCAACAAAATATTTTCACATTCAGAGGAGAAAGTTGGTGATTGAAATTTTGGGAGAAGATTCCACTGTAACCAAAAACGAATATTGTCCACCCCAAATCCTGTATCATTTCAGTGACACTCTCGCCCCTATTTCGCGATAATACAAAACGTGCTGCTCTTCTGTGAACTTTCTGGAAAACTGTTTCTTTTCTGTGTCATTGATTTAGCAGGCTGGTAGCTGGTACTGTTCCCACACAACATGACACTTGTGCAGAGCAAACTATATGCCTGAGGCTGGAAAAACACGTTTTTGCCCATATCTCTGCTCCTATTGGAGCTGGCAGGTTTTAAATCCAACAGTGCTATTTGAACTCATGAGGCCTGCTTTTCGTGCTAAATTTGGTTGAAATCGATCCAGATTTTTGGGAGAAGATCCCAGACATAACATATAAACTTTGCTTATACAGGGCGTCCCATTTATCTTGACCACCCTAAATAACTGTTTGTCCAGATGCAAATTACAAAATGTTTCAAGCAAATGTTGTTTAGCCATCAGGTGGACACCAATCAGCATGATTGCCTTCGTTGTAGCTGTGTCTTTTTTACAAAGATATGAACAGTGGTATGACCTTTTTAAATGGCACCCCGTATATTTTATTTGGTAATTCATTGCCTCTCCTAAAGACCTATTCAAAAATGTATCACAGTGTACCATTCACTGAAACACAATGTTATTAATTACATAACACAACATTGACTTTAAGCCCAGGATAAAAAACGCGTCCACTTGCTGGAGTTGTCAGAAAACAAATGAAAACCAAGTAAAAACATAAATAAAATTGACTTTTACTCTCCTGTACCATTGCCCAGGAGTAAAACATTCAAAGGTCCTCAAAGTGGCGACCCTGGACACCGACACACTGGTGCATTCGTTGAATGAAAGAACTATTTACTGCTTCCAGTGTTGCCTGCTGAAGAGAATTACAAGCATACACGATACGTTCCTGCATGTCCTCTGGAGTTGTTGGAATATCGCGATAGACAAAGTCCTTAATGCATCTCCAAAGAAAAAAGTCCAGAGGATTTAAATCAGGAGACCTAGCAGGACAAGTAACTGATCCTCCTCGACCAATCCATCTGACAGGATACCTTCGGTTCAGAACACGACGTGCACGCAAGGCATTATGTGCTGGACATCCATCGTGTTGATACCACATAAGCATTCTGGTTTGTAGCGGCACTTCATCCAGAAGAGGAGGAAGAATTCGTATGAGGAGGTTGGCATACGCTGTGCCTTTTAGACTACCATTGGTGAAATAAGGGCCATTAATTGTCGTACCAAGCATCCCACACCAGACGTTAACTCTCCATTGACTCCGATGCTCCACCTGTTTAAGCCACCGTGGGTTGTCGCTGGACCAATAATGCATGTTCCTTGTATTTACCCGTCCTTTGTTTGAGAAGGAACATTCATCGGTGAATAGAACATTGGAGAAGAAGTTCAAGTTGGCGAGGATTTGCTGTTGTGTCCACTGACAGAACTGTACACGATTCTGGAAATCGTTCCTATGCAATTCTTGATGTAGGTGTTCATGGTAAGGATGGAACCGCTGACGTGTAAGAATACTATGTACACTGGTTTTAGGAATGCGAATCTCGTGTTCAAGCTGTCGTGTGCTCACATATGGATTCATAGCAACGGTAGCGAGAACAGTAACTTCGACAACTTCGTCTGTGCGAGTGCTACGACGATTGCGTTGCCGTAGGTTGAAACTTCCCATTTACTGAAGCGTCGTAACAAGACGAGAATACATCCGTCATCTTGTAAGTATATCGCTCTCTGTACAGTTCCACTGCCTGCGCAGTATTTCGCCTACCTTCAACAACAACAACAACAACGACAATAAAAGAAACGTACGTTGGTGCAGTTTGTAGGAACGACAGCCTTTACTGTATGCCTACCCTACACAACAGTATTTAAAAGGGACTAAACTACTGTACTAAATGTACCTATATATCAGAAAACCGTATTGCAATGGCTGTGAGCACTATGGGACTTAACATCTGAGGTCATCAGTCCCCTAGAACTTAGAACTACTTAAACCTCACTAACCTAAGGACATCACACACATCCATGTCCCAGGCAGGATTCGAACCTACGATCGTAGCGGTCGCGCGGTTCTAGACTGAAGTGCCTAGAACCTCTCGGCCACAGCGGCCGGCCTTATTTTGCAATTACTCTTCTGCTAACTAACATTCTCCATAGATGAGTAGCATTTTTACCTTCTCTTCCTTGGTGTACATTCTACTCACACAACTCTTCAACTGACGATGGTTGACGGAATGACGAGTGTGCATTTTACTTATGTTTAGATTTGTCGTCTGTCAACGTCAGCAGGTGGATGTGTTCCATTACCCCGATTACCTGCACTAAGCGCTGGGAGCGTCAACGTCAATGTTGTCGTATGTAATTAATAACGTTGTGTTTGAGTGACTGGTACACTGTGATAAATTTTTGAATAGGAGAGGAAATGTAATACCGAATGAAAAATACAGGGTGCCATTTAAAAAAGTCATACCGCTGTTCATATATTTGTGAAAAACAAAGATACAACGAAGGCAATCATGCTGATTAATGTCCCCCTGACGGCCAAAGAACATTTGCGTGAAACATTTTGTAATTTTCATCTGGACAAACAGGTATTTAGGGTGATCAAGATAAATAGGACACCCTGTGTATCAAATTTATCTTACTTTATTCACAAATTTCATTGTAACATTTTGTACATTTGATATGTTTGAAACCAGAGAATAACAAAAACGATTGTAATGTGGCTGCATGAACAAATTCTGAAAACCAATAAGGCAAATAAATAAAAAATGGGGAAAAATCTTACAGGAGTAGGAACTGGAGTGGTCAGTTACATTACTGTACATGTAAAATAAATAAAAAATTAAATGTCATGTAATATTTTGTGTAATGTAATATCTTGTATAGACACCTTTTATTAAGCTGACACGTTCCACATCATTACGAAGTATCTTATTCATGATCTATGGAACAAGTACTAATCTAATATAATCTAATCTAATCTGTGAAATTGTACATAAACACTTTCCTCTCATAACACACTACGTTTCCAAAACCACTCAGAAGGCGTGCAAGCAAATGTACTTGTGTGGTAGGCAGTTCAAGGTAACGACACAGAAGTTTTCTAGTGGGAGAATTTAAACAATCTACGTTTTAGCCAGTTCAGAGTACTACATAAAACTCAAGATACTAAATTTGAGGAGTATAAATGAAATCACAACTGTTATACAATTATTAGATGACTTCATATTTTTTCAGAAAGTTTATAATTATTTAAGCTCATTCTTTAGCAATGTGCAGAGAAATCTGTAAGTGTTGGACTTTCGGAAATAAATGGGAAGTGCTTTTGGGTGTGCTTTCCACCATCTAGAAGATTCGGTCGCAACGGCTGCGCCGGGATTGCGGGCTTATTGGAATTACAGTTTACATCCGCTTAAGCGCTGGTTTCTCAGCAAATGAACTAATTCCCAAAGGCTGCAGTTCCCGCAGCTCCGACCAGAGTCTGCTTCTCGGTAAGATTTCAGATAGCTTGTCAACGCTTGAGAAGATATTGGTAGTTAGTGGCGGAACGAGTGGCTACACTAAGTACACCGTAAATCATACCGCACTAACAATTCCAAGTAGGCAGATTAAGAAGTTAACTAACTTCGAGGAATCTGTTAATAATGTGAAGGGAGCAAATCCCTACTGCAGTGGGCACGAGGCGGACCTCAGCTGCTTATTATCGACGCTTGCTGATAGTATCCTTGTTTCACAGAAGTGTGACACCTTCAACGTGAAACCAGATGGTCCATATGCACAAGATCCATGGAACTACAGCCGATGTAAGACATAGGGCTGCCTTCTCTTCTGCTGAAGGGGACATACACCATGAAAATGAGGAAAGTCTGCCTTTTGGTATGTATACTGTAATGTTAGAGACTTTCGTTTTTATAACTACAGACATATTTCGTATTTAGCTTAATTCTAAGTACAGTGAATTCTGTTCCTAATAATATTCTGACACTGATTTGTCTCGGCATGTCTTTGAAAATGTCTGTCATTGAAACTTTTCAGTAATTTCACATAATATAATACATCTGTGAAACATTTTACAACAGTTGGATAAAATGATTCTATAAGCAACAGTTTTCGCTTCCGGCGGCGAGCCTCTTGTTGTTAATTTGTGAACTGTATTGGCACTTCACTGAAACTTTGTCGCCGTACAGTAAACGAGGTTTTAAAAAGAGGACACCTTTAGGAAGGTTCATAAGTTAAAAGACAGTGACAGTTCCTTGTGGTAATGAGAACAATACCACTAACACTAGTGAGGCTCTGTGTGAGGGAAAATGAACGCTGACATCTGGTGCACATAGATCCAAACCAAATTGTCTTCTTCATTTTTTAAATTTCATTTATTTATGTAACCTCTTCTGATTAGGGCCATCAGATTCTCCCTTACATCGGCCAGGGTTTCACACATAGAGTACCTTTTTCACAACAGTTTCCTAAGACATTACAATTTTATATGACAAATAGTATTAAAATGATCTGAGTTTCTGAAGTTGCAATGTGAGTGAGTAACAACGACTATGAACTAATGAAGTTAGTACTGGCAGTACTTGTACTAGTGTAGCTGCTGCTAGGAATAGTGATAATAGTAATAATAATAGTGATATTAATAATAATAATGATAGTGGCAGATAGTTCTGGGGAAAGGAAATTTAAAGAGACTGCACCAGCTAAGAATACTGGGAAAAGAGGGAGATCTGGTGGGAAAGAAGGATGTACACGGGTAACGAGTGCGTACAGGGACAATGGTATTCCTTAATGTTACTTTGGTAGATATGTCATTTCGCCGCGCGGGATTAACCGAGCGGTCTCAGGCGCTGCAGTCATGGACTGTGCGGCTGGTCCCGGCGGAGGTTCGAGTCCTCCCTCGGGCATGGGTGTGTGTGTTTGTCCTTAGGATAATTTAGGTTAAGTAGTGTGTAAGCTTAGGGACTGAACACCTTAGCAGTTAAGTCTCATAAGATTTCACACACATTTGAACATTTTTTGATATGTCATTAACTCTCTTTAGAAGCTGGAGACAGAGTTTTTCTGGGCTACGGATAACAGTTGCATCATACTGCGCGAGCGAAATGGCGCGGCAACCGGAAACGTACTCCAAAACTGATTATGTACGCAGGACACTGCTATTCATACCGGCGAAACGTTTAAATTGCTCGCAGATTATCCGTGACATTCTGGCGGTCTTTGGGCCGAAGGCAACGCCGCGTCCAGTCATAGTAAAATAGTGCACAAAATTTGGCCAGGGCCGCACAAACGGGGTTGATGCTGATCGGGAAGGAAGGGCACCGATATCGACCGCAGACAACAATGCCCAAACAGCCGAGGAACTGATTCGCAACAATAGCAGTGATTTCTAGCATTTGTAGACTTAGAGAAAGCTTTTGAAAGTGTTTACTGGAATACTCTCTTTCAAATTCTGAAGGTGGCAGGGGTAAAATACAGCGAGTGAAAGGCTATTTACAATTTGTACAGAAACCTGATGGTAATTACAAGAGTCGAGGGGTATGAAAGGGATGCAGTGGTTGGGAAGGGAGTGAGACAGGGTTGTCGCCTATCCCCGATGTTATTCAATCTGTATATTGAGCAAGCAGTAAAGGAAACAAAAGAAAAATTCGGGGTAGGAATTAAAATCTATGGAGATGAAATAAAAACTTTGAGGTTCGCCGATGGCATTGCAATTCTGTCAGAGACAGCAAAGGACCTGGAAGAGCCTCTGAACGGAATGGACAGTGTCTTGAAAGGAGGATATAAGATGAACATCAACAAAAGCAAAACGAGGATAATAGAATGTAGTCGAATTGGTGCGGGAATTAGGTTAGGAAATGAGGCGCTTAAAGTAGTAAATGAGCTTTGCTATTTGGGGAGCAAAATAACTGATGATGGTCGAAGTAGAGAAGATATAAAATGTAGACTGGCAATGACAAGGAAAGCATTTCTGAAGAAGAGAAATTTGTTAACATGGAGTATAGATTTAAGTGTCAGGAAGTCGTTTGTGATAGTATTTGTATGGAGTGTAGCCATGTATGAAAGTGAAACATGGACGATAAATAGTTTGGAAAAGAAGAGAATAGAAGCTTTCGAAATGTTGTGCTACAGAAGAATGCTGAAGATTAGATGGGTAGATCATATAACTAATGAGGAGGTACTGAGTAGAATTGGACAGAAGAGAAATTTGTGTCACAACTTGACTAGAAGTAGGGATCGGTTGGTAGGGCATATTCTGAGGCATCAAGGGATCACCAATTTAGTATTGGAGGGCAGCGTGGAGGGTAAAAATCGTAGAGGGAGACCAAGAGATGAATACACTAAACAGATTCAGAAGGATGTAGGTTGCAGTAGGTACTGGGAGATGAAGAAGCTTGCACAGGATAGAATAGCATGGAGAGATGCATGCATGGATTGGTTTAACGACGAGGCCTACTTTCATTTGTAGAGGTTCGTCGACAAGCAATATTGGCGCATTTGGTGGGTTGAGAATCCGCATTTCGCGACCGAGAAGTCTCTTCACCTTCAAGGGGGAACTGTGTGGTGTGCGGTGTCCAGCCAACGGAATAATCGGTGCCATATTCCGTGGCGGTACGGTGACTACCGAACGGTACGTGAAGGTTTTGGAAGACGATTTAATCTCCATTATCCAAAGTGATCCTAATTCGACAAGATGTGGTTCATTCAAGACGGAGCTCGACCTCATCGAAGCAGGAGAGAGTTTGGTGTCCAGGAGGAGCACTTTGGGGACCGCATTCTGGCTCTGGGGTACCCAGAGGCCACTGGCATGGGCCTCGATTAGCCGCCATATACTCCGGACTTCTTTTTGTGGCCTATATTAAAGACAAGGTGTACACCAATAATCCAAAACCCATTGCTGAGCTGAAAACAGCCATTCAAGAGGTCATCGACAGCATCGATTTTCGACAGTTCAACGGGTCATGCAGAATTTCGCTATTAGTCCGCGCCACATCATCGCCAATAATAGCAAGGCATATCGCACATGTCATAACCTAAATCCGAATATCTGTAGTGATGTTTACATGTTGAATAAAGTGTATGCAGGCCGTAATTTGTAAGTAATTTACGTTTTTTTCCTATAGTTCAATAATTGTCACTCTGTATATCCACTAATTCACAAAACAGTTCCGGACATTATTAAATGTTTTTGAAATTTTAACCACTGTTTCCCGCGGATGTGCTTTTTTGCCATTTATGGAAATTTTATAGCGAACTATTAGATATAAAGTCTTAAAATTTATGGTGTTTGTATAGAATATGAATTTAAAAACTTTGTCGTAGCTTTTTCACAACATGTCTGTTTTTGTAATCATGAGTCTTTCGTCTGGTTTCATATGAGCCGCCAAGAATTCCTCTCTTGCAACAACCTTTTCGTCTGAGATTATCAATTGCAACCTAACTCCTAAATTATTCTGTAATTCAGTTTTCAAGTCCCCAATTATTTGTTGGATGTATTCCAATCTTTGTTTTCCTCTACAGTTTTTACCCCCTACACCTCCCTCTAACGCCATGTAAGTTATCTTCTGATGTCGTAACAGATGTTCTCTCATCCTGTCCCTTGTTCTTGTCAGTATTTTCCATATATTCCTTTTATCTCTGATTCCGTGGGAACGTCTTATTTCTCACCTTCTAATTGTAAATAATTTTCAACATTCTTCTGTAGCACCACGTCACATATGCTTGGATTTTCTTCTGTTCCGATCTTTTTACAGTCCATGTGTCACTACCATACAATGCTACCGTGATGAAAACGTACATTCTCAGAAATTTCTTCCTCAAATTAAGGCCTATGTTTGATACTGGTAGACTTTTCTGTTCTCTCATATTGCGTGAATCACCTTCCTGTATTTTTCGACCATTTTTGGCGATGCTAGGAATCAGCGTCATGTGTTAAGCAGTCAAATACGCTGAGCCCAAAAAGACGAGGGAAGACGATTTTCTGAGTTGTTCTACATGACTCTCTTTGAAAGCTTATAGTGGGGACGGATCTAGTGTCGTTTTTAACAGGAACTCACACTGGGACAGCGATATACAGATGGCGGTAGTGTCGCGTACATAAGGTATAAAAGGGCAGTGAATTGGCGGAACTGTGATTTGTATTTATGTGATTCATGTGTAAAGCTTTCCGACACGACTATGTCCGCACGTCGGTAAGTAATACACTCCTGGAAATGGAAAAAAGAACACATTGACACCGGTGTGTCAGACCCACCATACTTGCTCCGGACACTGCGAGAGGGCTGTACAAGCAATGATCACACGCACGGCACAGCGCACACACCAGCAACCGCGGTGTTGGCCGTCGAATGGCGCTAGCTGCGCAGCATTTGTGCACCGCCGCCGTCAGTGTCAGCCAGTTTGCCGTGGCATACGGAGCTCCATCGCAGTCTTTAACACTGGTAGCATGCCGCGACAGCGTGGACGTGAACCGTATGTGCAGTTGACGGACTTTGAGCGAGGGCGTATATTGGGCATGCGGGAGGCCGGGTGGACGTACCGCCGAATTGCTCAACACGTGGGGCGTGAGGTCTCCACAGTACATCGATGTTGTCGCCAGTGGTCGGCGGAAGGTGCACGTGCCCGTCGACCTGGGACCGGACCGCAGCGACGCACGGATGCACGCCAAGACCGTAGGATCCTACGCAGTGCCGTAGGGGACCGCACCGCCACTTCCCAGCAAATTAGGGACACTGTTGCTCCTGGGGTATCGGCGAGGACCATTCGCAACCGTCTCCATGAAGCTGGGCTACGGTCCCGCACACCGTTAGGCCGTCTTCCGCTCACGCCCCAACATCGTGCAGCCCGCCTCCAGTGGTGTCGCGACAGGCGTGAATGGAGGGACGAATGGAGACGTGTCGTCTTCAGCGATGAGAGTCGCTTCTGCCTTGGTGCCAATGATGGTCGTATGCGTGTTTGGCGCCGTGCAGGTGAGCGCCACAATCAGGACTGCATACGACCGAGGCACACAGGGCCAACACCCGGCATCATGGTGTGGGGAGCGATCTCCTACACTGGCCGTACACCACTGGTGATCGTCGAGGGGACACTGAATAGTGCACGGTACATCCAAACCGTCATCGAACCCATCGTTCTACCATTCCTAGACCGGCAAGGGAACTTGCTGTTCCAACAGGACAATGCACGTCCGCATATATCCTGTGCCACCCAACGTGCTCTAGAAGGTGTAAGTCAACTACCCTGGCCAGCAAGATCTCCGGATCTGTCCCCCATTGAGCATGTTTGGGACTGGATGAAGCGTCGTCTCACGCGGTCTGCACGTCCAGCACGAACGCTGGTCCAACTGAGGCGCCAGGTGGAAATGGCATGGCAAGCCGTTCCACAGGACTACATCCAGCATCTCTACGATCGTCTCCATGGGAGAATAGCAGCCTGCATTGCTGCGAAAGGTGGATATACACTGTACTAGTGCCGACATTGTGCATGCTCTGTTGCCTGTGTCTATGTGCCTGTGGTTCTGTCAGTGTGATCATGTGATGTATCTGACCCCAGGAATGTGTCAATAAAGTTTCCCCTTCCTGGGACAATGAATTCACGGTGTTCTTATTTCAATTTCCAGGAGTGTAGATTTGTAACTTGGAATGGTAGTTGGAGCTAGACGCATGGGACATTCCATTTCAGAAAACTTTAGGGAATTCTGTATTCCGAGATCCAAGCTGTCAACAAGGTACTGTGCAAGGTGGTGATGACTTCATGATGGTGTTTTTTTTTAATGGAATGAACTGGGTCCTCAGGTCCAACAGAACCGATCATTGAGTGGAAATGGTTATGTTCGGATACTTGGAGACCATCTGCAGCTGTTCATGGACTTCATGTTACCAAACAACGATGAGATATTTACGGATGATAAAGCGTCGTGTCACTGGGCCACAGTTGTTCGCGATTGGTTTGAAGAATTTTGTGGACAGTTCGAATGAATGATTTGGCCACCCAAATCGCCCGACATGAATCCCATCGAACTTTAATGGGACGTAATCGAGAAGTAAGTCCGTGCACAAAGTCCTGCACCGGCAACATTTTCGCAATTATGGACGGCTATGGAGGCCATACGGCTTAATATTTCTAAAGGCGACTTCCAACGACTTGTTGAGTCCATGAACGACTTGTTGAGTCCATGCCACGTCGAGTTGCTACACTACGCTGGGCAAAAGGGGATCCGACACAATGTTAGGAGATATCCCATGACTTTGTCGTCTCAGTGTATATTCAGATACGTAACATTCCACTGTTGGGGGAAAACGCCACTGCAACTATCGTTGAACGGCTCGAGTTTCTGCTATGGCCGATACGGGCTACTGTCATTTCGTTACTTCTGTGTTTATCTACACAGGGTGATTTTCCTGAATGGGGACAAATTGCAGGGAGCGATGTCTGAGTGAATAAGGAATGTGAATGGTCGGAAATGCATTTCAAGGGAGGCACATCCACTTGAAGGTGGAGATAAAAGATCTTTTTCATTGTAGTTTTGAGTGATGGAAAGCACGCAAGAGAACACAACGGGCAAGAGGGAATGTTCTATCTGTACCAGTTTTCTAGCTCCACACTCAGGTAGCTCCACCATCAGGCAGTGGCCACGTTACTCTACGTGCCACCCAAAGTCACGTCTACCAGCAGCGGAGGTAGGGTCACATACAGATAGTGTACATACGCCTCGGCTGTGAGGCGTTGTGGAAGCGTGACTGGACCCTCGGGCGGTCGCCAGTAGTCCTCGCAGATATACTGAGGCTGAACCGGTCTGATGGTTCGTTGAAGCCATACCGCAGCGATTCTCCGCAGCCCACAGGTGGCTGTTGTGAATGTTGACGATACCGTCCCACGTTAAGGTAGCCTCGTCTGTGAAGAAGACGGATGACAGTAGTCCCAGAACACTGGTGACCTGTGCGACGAATCAGCAACAAAACTGTCGCTGCTGAGGCCTGCACACGTGAGCGGCGCGGATAGTGGCAGCTCTCGTGGAGAATGTCCCAGACGGTCGGCTGGCTTACTTGACGTTGGCAAACCAACTCCCTGCGGTCGCTGTCAAAGATCTTTTATCTCCACTGTCAAGTGGGTGTACCTTCGTTGGTACGCATTTCCAAAAATATTTCCATACGGCGTTTCTTTCGGTCTTGGGTCCTCTGCTGTTCTTAATATATATTAATGACTTGCTATTCTATATTCACGAAGATGCAAAGCTGGTACTTTTCACCAATGATACAAGTATAGCTATCACACCAAACAGACAAGAATTAACTGAATCATTAAATGCCTCTGCAAATGGGCTCTCATTAAACGTTGACAAAACATAGTATATACAGTTCCACACAGTAAATGGAATGACACCATTAATAAATATAGACTTCGATCAGAATTTGGTAGCTAAGGTAGAATATTCAAAATTTCTAGGTGTGTGCAGTGATGAGGGGTTGAACTGGAAAAAACGCACTGAAGATCTGCTGAAACGTTTGAGTTCAGCTACTTATGCTATTAGGGTCACTGCAAATTTTGGCAATATACATCTCAGTAAATTAGCTTACCTCGTCTATTTTCATTCTCTGCTTTCGTATGGCATCATATTCTGGGGAAACTCATCATTGAGTAAAAGAGTGTCATTGCACAAAAGCGTGTAATCAGAATAATTGCTGGAGCTCATCCAATATCATCCTGCAGACACTTATTTAAAGAGCTGGGGATCTTCACTGGAGCCTCACAATATGTAATATTAAAGAAATATGAATGTTTTATGTGGGCCACTTTTTTCGCTTTGTGAAAGATGGCGCTGTAATAGTCACAAACATATGGCTCACAATTTTAGACGAACATTTGGTAACAGGTAGGTTTTTTAAATTAAAATACATAACGTAGGTACGTTTGAACATTCTCTGCTTTCGTATGGCATCATATTCTGGGGAAACTCATCATTGAGTAAAAGAGTGTCATTGCACAAAAGCGTGTAATCAGAATAATTGCTGGAGCTCATCCAATATCATCCTGCAGACACTTATTTAAAGAGCTGGGGATCTTCACTGGAGCCTCACAATATATATATATATATATATATATATATATATATATATATATATATATATATATATATATATTCACTTATGAAACTTGTTATTAACAATCCGAACGAATTCAAAAGTAATAGCAGTGTACATGGCCACAACACTAGGAGAAAGGATGATCTTCACTACTCAAGGTTAAATCTAACTTTGGCTCAGAAGGGGGTAAATTATGTTGCCACAAAAGACTACGGTCACTTACCTAACAGCGTCAAAAGACTGACAGATAGCCATATAGCATTTAAAAGGAAATTAAAAGAATTTCTGAATGGGAACTCCTTCTACTCATTAGATGAGTTTTTGGATGTAGTAAGTGGGTAATTTCCCCACCCCCACCCAAAAAATATTAAGTGTTATGTAATATTCTGTGTAATGTAATATCTTGTATTGACATCTTTTATTAACCTGACACGTTCCACATTATTACGAAGTGTCGTATTCATGATATATGGAACAATAACTAATCTTGCCACTTATCCTCTCACAGGCTGTTTCCTGGTGTCTAAAGGACTCAGCGTAGCGGCCACCACGATTAGCACAAGTTGACCTTCCCCTAATCGCTGGGCCCTTTTCAAAGCGATACGTTCTGTGGCTCCCGATGTTATAATCTAAACTAAAAATTAAATCAATAGCCTTCGCCATATTTTTTTGGCGGATAAAAATTAAAAAGCGGTCGACAGCCTGCACGTCATTTGCTAAAACGGCCGATAACTCACTCGGCAAACCCAAGCGAAAACGTAAACGGTTAACAAGTGGGCATTCCGTGAGGAAGTGGCGTACAGTTAAAAATGTGTACAAAGTAATGGGGTAGCGCTACTTATCAAATGACGATGGCTAAAATGCAGTGCCCAATACGCAGCCAAGAGGGTCGAGAGGAGGTCGGCCAAGCCGCTGGGAGAGGCTTAATAAGCCGGAGGACTATTGGCGATCCCAAAGATATACCACCTCCTGACAGGTGGCAACAGAGAGATCATCGGAGGGAATACAGGAACTAGCAGGCTGAGGTACGAGGACTGCAGCCTTGGCCGCAGCGTCAGCACTCCGGGCAGACCGACGTAACCAGTAACCCACAGAAACAGCACACTGGCTCCACCAAGAGTGAGCAAGTCACAGTTTTCCTGGAACCGCTGTACTAAGGGACTCTGAAGGGCGCTGAGTGAGTCTGAGCAGAGGACACAATTGGAAAGGCTGTGTCACCGGATGTATTCTGTGGCCTGATACAAGGCGAAGAGCTCGGCTGTAAATACTGAGTAGTGTACCGGAAGTCAGAGACACGGGTGCCAATGACAGACACACCCGACCCCACAGTCAGTCCGAGAGCGATCAGTGTATACAAAGGTACTATCGCGAATTTCCATGCGATGGTCGTGAAATTGAAGGCGATAGACCGAGACTGGAGTAGTGTCCTTACGAATCAAATGAAGGTCAAGGTTAACATGGGCCACTTCACGAACCCAAGGTGGTGAAGGGTTCACACCCACCGGGAGAGTTGCAGGTTGTGTGAAGTTAAGCCACCATAGCAAGTGCCAGAAGCGTACTTGAGGAGGTAACAGGCAAGAGGGACCCGCCCCACACTGCCGATACAAGGAATCATCAAAGAAGGAGGCATAGGATGGGTGGCCACGCATGGCAGACAAACGGCATGCATACCTGCAGAGGAGAAAGTCACGGCGGTAGGACAGTGGTGGTTCAGCAGCATCAGCATACAGACTCTCAACCAGGCTAGTGTAAAAAGTGCCAGTGGCCAAACGGATGCCGCGATGGTGGATAGCGTTGAGACAGCGTAAGAGCGATGGACGTGCAGATGCATAAGAGGGATGGACGTGCAGATGCATGAACAAAACACCCATAGTCGAGTTTCGAACGGACAAGAGATTGGTACAAACGGACGAGGGCGGTTCGATCGGCACCCCAGGAAGTACCATTGAGGACAAGTAGGACTGAGGAATCGCTACAGCGGGCTGCCAGGTAAGACACATGGGAGGACCAAAAGAGTTTCCTATCGAGCATGAGCCCCAGGAATTTCGTCTTTTCAACGAACGGAAGGGCAACAGCCCAAGATGTAAAGATGATGGGAGAAACCAATTGCGTCGCCAGAAATTCATACAGACGGTTTTGTCAATGGAAAAGCAAAAGCCATTGTCGATGCTCCACGAGTAAAGACGATCAAGACATCGCTGAAGACGCCGCTCAGTGAGAAGGTCCTGGAGAACTGGAATAGATGCAAAATCGTCAACAAAAAGGGAGCCGGAAATGCCCAGTGGGAGGCAGACCATTATAGAGTTAATGGCGATAGCAAAGAGCACGACGCTCAGGACGGAACCCTGAGGCGCACCATTTTTCTGGATAAAGGTGTCCGACAAGGCAGAACCCACACGCACCTTGAAAAACGGATCTTTTAAAAAATTCTGACGGAAAAAGGGCAGTTGGCCACACAAGCCCACGTGTTAGGAGTACAGAGGATACCAGTTCCCCAGCAGGTGTCGTAGGCCTTCTCCAAATCGAAAAACACGGCCACAGTCTGGGATTTCCGCAGAAAACCATTCATGACCTGGGTAGACAAAGTAACGATATTGTCAGCTGCAGAACACCGAGCTCAAAATCCACACTGTGCATTCGTTAGTACTGCGAACTCGAGCCACCATACCAGCTGGGCATGAATCATACGTTCCATCACCTTGCAAACGCAGCTGGTGAGAGGGATGGGCGATAGGTAGAAGGAAGGTTTCTGTCCTTACTGGGCTTAGGCAGCCCAGTGGTTCACGCTAACGTCCGGGAAATATGTCCTCTGCCCAGATGAAGATGTTCATGTTAAGCAGAAAGTGTTTGCCCGCAAGAGAAAGGTGCTGCGACATCTGAATTTGGACGGCGTCTGGCCCTGGGGCGGGGAATCGGGATGAACTGAGAGCATGATCTAGCTCCCTCATAATAAAGGTGACATTGTAGCACTCACGATTCAGAGAAGAGAAGGGTATCACTCGAGGCTCCTCCGCTCGTTGCCGATGGAGGAAGGCAGGGTGATAGTCGGACGAGATCAAAATGTCCGCAAAATGGCACCTCTTAGGTGTTGAAGATAACAATAGGGTCCACGATGACATTGTCTGATACTGTCAGGCCGGAAACTTGGGAATGGATCTTGGTCCCAGAGAGCCATCGCAGTTGGCCCACACAACAGAGGAAGTGGTGGAACTGTTAAAAGAACTAGTGAATGAAATCCAGCTAACTCTTTTGCTATCCCAAAGAAAGCGACGACTCTTTGCACGCATATGTTTATAATGAATGCAGTTACCCATCGTAGGATGACGGTTAAAAACGCGGAGAGCAAGTCTCTGAGCGCGAATTGCGTCACGGCATGCTTCAGTCCACCAAGGGACAGGGACATGGCGTGGTGAACAGGAAGTGCTAGGAAAGGAACGTTCTGCAGCAGTGAGGATAACGTTTGTGAGATATTCCACCTGGTCATCACAACTGGGGAAATCTTGTCCTTTGAAGGTCACCAGGGAGGAGTAAAGCTGCCTGTAAGCCTTAGTAAGCTGCCATTTGGGTGTGCAAGCAGATGGGGTAGGAATCAGCAAATGTATAGCACACGGGAAATGGTCGCTGAAGTAGGTGTCAAAAAGAACGGACCACTCAAGACGATAGGCAAGCTGGGCAGTGCAGAAGGATAGGTCCAAGAAATTAAGTTGGTTAAGAAGGTCAACCAAGAGGGCAGGTCCTGAGAGAAGGTCACTGTGCAGAAAAAATGGTGAAGGTAGCTGCCCATTAGGTTGAAGGAAGTCTGCCCTGGTGAAGCTTGAAGATGGGTAGTCAGGGACATGGGTTGACTATGAATGTCATTCTGTGTGAGCAGCATGAAACCCTCATGAGATGACATGCCGACCTCAGGGGGAAGGTCAAAACGAACCGGTGAGAAATGTGAAAGCTCAAAGCAATCATGAGGGAGCAATTTCGTTTCCTGAAGGCGGAGTACAAGGGGACGTTGCGATGCTAAAGGCAGCTGTAAATCCTCTTTGCGGGACCGAAGGCTGTGAACGTTTCTTTGGAGGAGAGTCATGATGGGGAAGAGATGTAGAGGTGTCACCTCGGCGGCTGGCGAGTGACAGCCTGTGAAGAGTCGCTACTACATGGCACAGAAGCAGGAGGCTCCTCCTGCTCCATGGGGTCCACAGAAGCATCGGCTTGCTTTCGCAGTCGGTCTGTGGAGTCCAACGCTGAAAAACGGTTGGTGTTGCGCAACAGCGACACAGAGGCCGGCCAGGCTAATGTATCACCTGGCGACACTGTTGAGGAGGATCTTCGAGCTGGCGAAGGAGAAGACTGGTTGCCTTTGGTGGACTTCTTCGAGCCTTTTCAGTTAGCGGAAGATTCGGGTGTTGTTTGGCTGGAGGGATGTAGGAAGTCTTCACAGGAGTACTCCTTCTGTCCTTCCTGGCTTACTGTTGTGTAGCTAGTGGCTTCGCCCCTTGAGGAGATACTCTGATGGCTTGTTGCACAGCTGGACAGGGGGATGGCGATGCTACCTTGACACTGGGCGATTTCACAACCTCAGGAGGTCGCATGTCTGCGTGCCATGTCCTTCATGAAGCGAGGGGTAACAAGAACAAAACTATAGGTGCCAGGCAGAAGAATGCAGCGTTTGTGACTAGTCAGTAACTTGTGAGCGACTGAGTAAGGCACTTTTCCTTTACCCGGATCTCTTGGCAAGCCTCTCATGAAGACACGCGGGACAATCCGGAGAGGAGGCCACATGGCCGCCATTACAGTTGATACAACCGGGGGAAGGAGGCGGACAATGGCCCTCATGCGCATCCCTACCACAGGTGACACATTTGGCTGGGTGTAGACAAGACGTTCTAGTGTGGTTGAAACGATGACACTGGTAGCAGCGCATCGGGCTTGGAATGTACAGCCAGACTGTCATAATTTCATTGCCCGGTTTGACCTTGGACAGAAGCACCACTCTATCAAAGGTGAGAAAAAGAGTGTGAGTGAGAACTAAGGAGGAAACTACCTTTTTCATTACGCTATTGACGGCAATCCTGATCAGAGAGGTAAGATTGGATTTTGGCCTCGGTTAGACTGTCGAGCAGCCTAGGTGTAAATAACACTGTGGGAAGAATTCAAAGTTCTATGGGCCTCAACACGAACAGGGTAGCCATGGAGAAGCGAGGCGGCAAGCAGTTGTGCTTGAGAATCAGAAATAGTCTCCGAAAGAAAAGTGCCATTCTGTAAACAAGAGCAGGATTTCACAGGGCTAGCAATTACATCAACACCTTTCTGAATAATAAACGAATTTACCGTACTTCAGTACATGAGACCACGAGTAACTGTGATGCAGTGGGAAGGGTCTTTGAATCATTAGCCTCATTACGTTTACGTTTTGTAGACATTGATTATGAAGATGATTGACTCATTGTGCGAAAATCCTCCAAGATTGGCAGTGTCTCTGATGGCGCTTTCCTTCCAACCGGGGGCCCCCTTCACAAGGGGGTTAACCCACCTTAGGTGATTGTTCACACCTCAGGTCACACCTCCCGCAGGCAATCATCCATCCCTGGGGCTGGCATGTACCAGGTAGTAAGTGGGAACCCTACCTGTTACCAGGGGACTGGGAATTACGCGTTATCCAGTCACGTGTTATTCTTCTGAAGTGTAGGCCGGCCATAGGGAGGGGAGGAAGAATAAAAAGTGGAACCTCAAACGCAAAGTGGAGGAACGAGAGGAGAAGAGAAACAAAGAAAGGAAAAGGGAGAGAAAAACAATAGTGAGACTGTTCTTACGTCAGTGACAGACAATACAGAACGTTCCCAATAACACCCCAGACATGTTCCCCAAGGGAGGGGAAAAAGAATGGCAAGAGGACAGACATGCAGCACGGAAGGGAAAGTTTTTTGCAAAGGCTGGGGCCCAGTGGTAGCCAAGCACGAACGGCCAAAGAGTGGCGAGCCCCCTGGGAGGCCCCCATGTGTGGGCGCCCTTGACTACATGGACATCTAAAGCGAATGGAGGAATACAGATGAAGAAAGAAGATCCACACATTCTTCGCAGACAGGAAAACAGACAAAGAAAATGGGTGGCTAGACAAGACAAAAAAGACAAGGAATAAATGGAGGTTAAACAGGAGATCTTACTCAACAAAGACAAAATCGGACCAGAAATCAAGAAATTAGAAGGTTTTCAGGACGATAAAACAAACAAACAAAAAAAAAACAACTTTTCAAACGGTCAAACGAGAGTTAATGAACTCATTCTGAGAAAATGAAAGAGCCTTTGAGAAGGATGAAGAAAGGGAGAAGTAATCACTGGTCCTTCTTCGACGAGAAACGAAACAATAAAGCAGTATTCGCTTTGAACATTTTCTAAAACGTTGGGGAATCACAACATTTGTTAAAAAAAAAGTCTGGTCCCAGAACAACACACTGACCATCAATAGAAACATTTCATTCATAAAATCAAAGTTCAGGGCTGAGCAGGTTATAGGAGAAGGTCATCATTTCCAGTTCATCGCCATCTATTGGAAGTTTACGGAACGAATGTAATGTCATGGAAACGGTCCCGGTTTTGGTGCCAAGAATTTGACAGAAGCAGAACAGATGTTTAGGTAAGGTCAGGACGGTCAACCACATCCACTTGAGACAACGTGTGCCGTCTCGAATGGTCGATTCACACCGATCGCCGAATTAACCTGAGGTACGGTTAACACGAGCTTAGCGTCTCCACTGGCAGTGAGGTGGATATCATGCACAACAAATTGGAGACAGTGTCGTTAATGGGTAGCTCAGCAGTTCTCCGAGAGTAAAGTCAAGCGAATGGGGTTGTCTCTCTAGCACATAATGCGGTATAAGGCGGTGGATGTTCCATTTACGCATCGAATCGCCACAGGAGAAGAAATGTGTGTGCATCAAGTGACACGTGACGCCTGAGACGAAAAAGAATCAACGCATGGATTCCCTACCCCCCTCCCCGCCCCAACACTCACCCTTTCTCTTTCCCGTAAGAAGTTCAAAACAACGACATATGCGAAAAAAAATTATGGCCACATACGTTTGGGACTTTGTGGGTGTGCTACTGGATGGTTTACTCACTCATGGTGAGAGGTGGATGTTGCCAGATCCAGATTCGGTGCCATCTTGAATTGCTGCAGAAGGCGATTTGAAGGGAGCAACCGGGACTGTATTCTAGAGGCGTTCGGTTGCAGCACGGCAACTCCCTGTTGTTGTTGTGGTCTTCAGTCCTGAGACTGGTTTGATGCAGCTCTCCATGCTACTCTATCCTGTGCAAGCTTCTTCATCTCCCAGTACCTACTGCAACCTACATCCTTCTGAATCTGCTTAGTGTATTCATCTCTTGGTCTCCCCTTACGATTTTTACCCTCCACGCTGCCCTCCAATACTAAATTGGTGATCCCTTGATGCCTCAGAACATGTCCTACCAAACGATCCCTTCTTCTGGTCAAGTTGTGCCACAAACTCCTCTTCTCCCCAATTCTATTCAGTACCTCCTCATTAGTTATGTGATCTACCCATCTAATCTTCAGCATTCTTCTGTAGCACCACATTTCAAAAGCTTCTATTCTCTTCTTGTCCAAACTATTTATCGTCCATGTTTCACTTCCATACATGGCTACACTCCATACAAATACTTTCAGAAATGACTTCCTGACACTTAAATCTATACTCGATGTTAACAAATTTCTCTTCTTCAGAAACGCTTTCCTTGCCATTGCCAGTCTACATTTTATATCCTCTCTACTTCGACCATCATCAGTTATTTTGCTACCCAAATAGCAAAACTCCTTTACTACTTTAAGTGTCTCATTTCCTAATCTAATACCCTCAACATCACCCGACTTAATTCGACTACATTCCATTATCCTCGTTTTGCTTTTGTTGATGTTCATCTTATATCCTCCCTTCAAGACACCATCCATTCCGTTCAACTGCTCTTCCAAGTCCTTTGCTGTCTCTGACAGAATTACAATGTCATCGGCGAACCTCAAAGTTTTTATTTCTTCTCCATGGATTTTAATAACTACTCCGAATTTTTCTTTTGTTTCCTTTACTGCTTGCTCAATATACAGATTGAATAACATCGGGGAGAGGCTACAACCCTGTCTTACTCCCTTCCCAACCACTGCTTCCGTTTCATGTCCCTCGACTCTTATAACTGCCATCTGCTTTCTGTACAAACTGTAAATAGCCTTTCGCTCCCTGTATTTTACCCCTGCCACCTTTAGAATTTGAAAGAGAGTATTCCAGTCAACATTGTCAAAAGCTTTCTCTAAATCTACAAATGCTAGAAATGTAGGTTTGCCTTTCCTTAATCTTTCTTCTAAGATAAGTCGTAAGGTCAGTATTGCCTCACGTGTTCCAGTATTTCTACGGAATCCAAACTGATCTTCCCCGAGGTCGGCTTCTACTAGTTTTTCCATTTGTCTGTAAAGAATTCGTGTTAGTAATTTGCAGCTGTGACTTATTAAACTGATTGTTCGGTAATTCTCACATCTGTCAACACCTGCTTTCTTTGGGATTGGAATTATTATATTCTTCTTGAAGTCTGAGGGTATTTCGCCTGTTTCATACATCTTGCTCACCAGATGGTAGAGTTTTTTCAGGACTGGCTCTCCCAAGGCCGTCAGTAGTTCCAATGGAATGTTGTCTACTCCGGGGGCCTTGTTTCCACTCAGGTCTTTCAGTGCTCTGTCAAACTCTTCACGCAGTATCGTATCTCCCATTTCATCTTCATCTACATCCTCTTCCATTTCCATAATATTGTCCTCAAGTACATCGCCCTTGTATAGACCCTCTATATACTCCTTCCACCTTTCTGCTTTCCCTTCTTTGCTTAGAACTGGGTTTCCATCTGAGCTCTTGATGTTCATACAAGTGTTTCTCTTATCTCCAAAGGTCTCTTTAATTTTCCTGTAGGCAGTATCTACCTTACCCCTAGTGAGATAAGCCTCTACATCCTTACATTTGTCCTCTAGCCATCCCTGTTTAGCCATTTTGCACTTCCTGTCGATCTCATTTTTGAGACGTTTGTATTCCTTTTTGCCTGCTTCATTTACTGCATTTTTATATTTTCTCCTTTCATCAATTAAATTCAGTATTTCTTCTGTTACCCAAGGATTTCTACTAGCCCTCGTCTTTTTACCTACTTGATCCTCTGCTGCCTTCACTACTTCATCCCTCAAAGCTACCCATTCTTCTTCTACTGTATTTCTTTCCCCCATTCCTGTCAATTGTTCCCTTATGCTCTCCCTGAAACTCTGTACAACCTCTGGTTCTTTCAGTTTATCCAGGTCCCATCTCCTTAAATTCCTACCTTTTTGCAGTTTCTTCAGTTTTAATCTCCCTACGGCACATGAACTCGATTAAGCGTGACATGACCCACAATTCCCGATGGATTGTCTTGGAGCATCTTCCTTACAGAGCGGATCCCGCACGAACCAATTTACTTCTCTTCGGACGATTACAGAGGCACGTGGCCAGTCGCCTCTGCAGAACCGGTGCCGCAGTTCATGAGGCTATTGTTAAGTGGCTCCTAGTCATGGACCTCTGTTCCTTTTATGACAATTTCGACACAATGGTTTACAGATGGAGAAAATGCTTGACAAACATGGTAGGTGTGCAGAAAAGTTGTATGTCAGGTTACCTTCCATTATGAACGCCAGTGCACTCAGAGGCTGTGATCTGATTTATAAATGATTGCTGTGCTCTATCATTTATAAGGTAGTATGTACCAGTGCCTTAGTAAGTTTGTGACCCTCTTTCCTTTCTTGACTTTGCCTCGAAACGGAGTTGTTACCATTTTTTAAAATTATTGTTATACGAACAACGTATTCCTCCTCCTCTATTTTTTTCTGTAGAAATAAAGCTGGAAAGCGTCTGTCAAATATAAAATTTCGCCAACATAATAATCAAAACATGCACAACGTGGTTGCTGTGATTTGGTATTTGCTCATCAATGTAGAGCTAGTGCATTTTATATTTGGCTGTCGCCTTTCGGCTGTATTTTAATTTAACGTACCTATACCATAACATGTAACCCAATTATCTGTCTTTCCTTGCGAAGAAGACGTTTGTATAAACGTAAAAACCATGTTAAGGAGGTTTTAATAAACAAAAATGGTTCAAATGGCTCTGAGCACTATGCGGCTCAACTTCTGAGGTCATCAGTCGCCTAGAACTTAGAACTAATTAAACCTAACTAACCTAAGGACGTCACACACATCCATGCCCGAGGCAGGATTCGAACCTGCGACCGTAGCAGTCACGCGGTTCCAGACTGAAGCGCCTTTAACCGCACGGCCACACCGGCCGGCTTTTTAATAAACCTTCCTTTTTGCTGCTGAATAGCTTTTTATTACTTGTAAAAGAAGCTTTCATCCTACGGTTGCTGCTTCAGCCACGTACAAAATTTTAAAACTTCCTTATTTTCTTCTGAATACAAGACGAATAAAGTTGAAGATTTACTGCTACACAGTTCCCCGATCGTCTCCTCGCAGTGCATTTTCTGCTTATAAGAAGAAAAGAAAAAAAAGTTCTCTCCCTGGTGAAGAAATAGCGTTGGCACTTGTGACTTTCTAGTTTTTTAATTTTGATGCATGCTAAACAATGTGTGCAAGCAGTGTGAGTATAATCAACGAAACACGTTTCTTAACCTTTTCTCATATGTAATACTGGTGGGGGTATTTTGTCCCAGTGAATGAACTGGAATACCGTATGCTCAAAAACTTTTTATTTGTCGCGGAAGGAAATTCGATCAAATTTCACAAAGCCTATTCGTACAAAAAAAGTTGTCAATGTGTTCAGCCACAGTCATACAACATTTTTGAAAAGAGTAAACCGACATTTGGCTGGGGTATTACTATATTGTGTAAGCAGGACTAGCTTAACACATATGACATAAAAATGGTCTAACAACTTCATTGTACTTGATAATGACATAAAAGCCGAAATATAGATAGCACAAAAATAAATAAAGCAATAGACAGTCAAATAGCGGTTTATCCTAAAGAAAACTACTACTACACTTTCTGGCATCAGGAAAAAACAACTACATTTAAACGTGACCTTGTCTTGAAGGTGGTCCACGTCAATTACGGTGTGGCCGGGCGGTTCTAGGCGCTTCAGTCTGGAACTGCGTGACCGCTACGGTCGCAGGTTCGAATCGTGCCTCGGGCATGGATGTGTGTGATGTTCTTAGACTAGTTAGGTTTAAGTAGTTCTAAGATCTAGGGGACTGATGACCTCAGATGTTAAGTCCCATAGTGCTCAGAGCCATTTGAACCACGTGAATTACATTACAAAACTGTAACCATAGACAAAAACAAGCAAAAAATAGACGATCGACAATTAAAATGTATGAAGTATCTGATGCTATAAGGCATATGGGCAGAATTAGTACGGATTGTTTTACATGAAACATAAAACCTGAGAAGGCACTGTTGCAAAGGTGTGTCGGATTTGCTGAATGCTGACCAAAAGGGAATACGTAAATTTATTTTCTCAAGCAAGTTTGGACAAGTTAATAAGAATCAAACTGATACTGTGCTTTTAATTTTTATTTTGGAGACGTGATAACAGGGAATTTTGTGATACCACAAAAACAGAAAAGAAGGATTTAATGTGAATAGATCACTGAACTTTCCTTATCATGTTAAGGCATCCTTCAACTGTACCCAACGCATAACCTCGCATGTTGATGGGCGCTCTCTGATGAAAAGTATCTGAGCACTTCTGTGCAATGCAGAAGTGATCTTTTGATGTCATTAGAGGCCGACACGCCAGCATAAAAAGAGGAGGGGTGTGGTATCGTGTTGTCAGTAGAGAAGCACTGACTGCAGAACCGATCGATTAGTAGAGTTCAGTGACTTCGAACGTTCACTAGTCATTGGATGTCACCTTAGTAACAGGATCGTCAAGGACATTTCAATCCTTCCAAAACTCCCCAAGCCAATTGTTAGTGAAGCGATTGTGATGTGGAAACTGTAACGCCACTGGTCTATCACACGTTTTGTCGTTGATCCCACTTCTAAACACATTCAAATAAGTGTACTACCCAATCCACTGTCATTATTTATAAATCGAAAACTTGTGGTTTTTTATTTATGAACAAACAAATAGTAAGATATTGTTTTATTTATGCGCAACTGTGCAAATGTGTAACTAAAAATTACTTCGAATTGCAAATAAAAAAAAGTGATAAAAATATTTTTCCAAATTCTGAAGATGATGTTCGAAAATTATTATTACGATTATTGTTATTCTATAATTTCCTTGTAAAATATCGCATGAAATCACCAGAAGACATCACTCTTATGTTCCGCAATGCTACCAGCGGGCCAGCTAGAGCAACGAGTGTGCACAGAGAGTAGAATGCCCGTGGATCTGCTCATAAGCCAAATATTTCTGTAGTCGATACTGACCGACACAAGAGGTGGTGTAAAGAGCGATTTCACTGAACAGCTGATCACTGGAAACGAGTGATTTGGTGTCACCAGTCACGCTATGCACTGCAGCAACCAGATGGAAGTGTTTGTGTTCGACGAATGTTTGGAGAATCTCACCTACCATTATATGCAGAGCCAACAGTGAATGAAAAAGGAGGTACTGTTACGATACGGGAATGTTCTCCGTAGTTGGGGTGTGGTCCCCTTATTGTGCTTAAGAAACCTCTAAATGCGGAAGGATTTGAACACATATGACGGCATTGTGTACGGCGGGCAGTAGAGGAGCAGTTCGGAAATGATGACTTTTTGTGTCAGCTTTACAGAGCACACTGTCTTAAATCAGTATCTATGAGGCAATGGTTTGGGGATAACAGCATTCCTGAAATGGACTCGTCTGCCCAGAGTCCCTATTTGAAACCAACAGCACACCTTTTGGATGAGTTAGAATGTCGAATTCACTTCAGACTCCAGTGCTCAACTTCCTTCTCTGTTTTTCTTGTTTCATGGCTCTTCGGCCTCGGGCAAGGATACTTAGAACTCAGTGTCTTGTCCTCGACGCCGGGTGTTCATAAAATACAAGGGTATCGTAAGGAGTGCCCCAGGGAAGTGTGACAGGACCGCTGTTGTTTTCTATATGCATAAATGATTTGGCGGGATGTCGAAGATGTGTGACTGTAGGAAGATGTAAGACGACTTAGACAAAATTTTCAGTTGGTGTCATGAATGGCAGCTAGCGCTAAATGTGGAAAAATGTAAGTTAATGCGGATGAGTAGGAAGAACAAACCTATAATGTTCGGATACAATATTAATAGTGTCCTGCTTGACACAGTCAAGTCGTTTAAATATCTGGGCATAACGTTGCAAATCGATCTGAGGTGGAACGAGCATGTGAAAACTGCGCTACGGAAAGGGAAATCGTCGACTTCTGTTTATTGGCAGAATTCTAGGAAAGAGTAGTTCACAGGTAAAGGAGACCGCATATAGGACGCTGGTACGACCTATTCTTGAGTACTGCTCGAGTGTTTGGGATCCGTACCAGGTCGGATTGAAGGAAGACATCAAAGCACTTCAGAGGAGGGTTGCTAGATTTGTTACAGGTAGGTTGGAAAAAAAAAAAAAACGTATGTGTTATCGGGCTGCTTCGGAAACTCAAACTGGATTCTCTGGAGGGAAGACGGCGTCCTTTTCGAGAAACACTATTGAGAAAATTTAGAGAACCGGCGTTTGAAGCTGACTGCCGAACAATTCTGCTGCCACCAAAATACATCGCGCGTAAGGACCATAAGGATAAGACACCAGAAATTAGGGGGAACAGGAGAGCAAGTGACAAGTAGTGGTACAGGGTACCCTCCACCACCTACCTTACGGTGGCTTGCGGAGTATCGATGTAGATATAGAAGATGAATTATGTAATTTTCATTTGAATTTTGTCATATTCTTCCGAAAACAGTGACTTCTGCACTACCTTGCTGTCAGAAAATCCTCTTGTTCGCTACAGGACAGCCTTATGGGCTCTCGCCTGCTGAGTTTGTCTTTTAAAACTGTGCTCCATCCTTGCTCGGCTGTTCTCAGACTGTTCGGGCAGAGCACTGGCAAACTGGAACCGACGTCTGATCCTTCCTTTTATTATCCATATGTTTTGTCTGAGTCGTCTGATTGACTCCACACGCTGTCGCCCTTGTGCTTGAACCAATATCAGCAGTAAATTTTCTGTCAGTAATGCCTTCATTGATTGAAGTGCAAGCTTGTTTGGATTGACTATTACCTCCTCTTTATCGCTATAGTAGCCTTTTCCCTGTGGTTTCACCTGTGTACGATTTCAGCACACATATTAAAAACATCTCCTCGTCTCCCTCTCTGTGTCTAATGATTCCTCCCTCTGCCCACCTTATCTTCCCACCTCTATCTATCTCCTCCTCGTCACTCTCTCTATCTCCATCTCCCCCTCCCCTCTCTTTGGTAATTTCGTCCTCCCTCTGACCATACCCTCCTCCCCCTGTCACTTTCCAACTCCACCTCTCCCTCTACTTCAGCCTCATGTATTTCCCCCTTCACTCCCCTCTCAGTTCATTCCCTTCCTCACTCTGTCTATCCCCACCTCTGTTCATCTCCCCATGTCCCCAGCCATGCTGACTGGCATATGTAGCCCATGCAATAGAGTTCAATAAAAAAGGCTGATACTATATGTAGGGCAGCTACATATCAGAGGCTTGATAGTTGTTAGGCCAGTGGATAGGCCTTGAAAAACTGAACACAGATCAATCGAGAAAACAGGAAGAAGTTGTGTGGAACTATGAAAAAAATAAGTAAAATATACAAACTGAGTAGTCCATGCGCAAGATATGCAACATGGATGTAGGATCAGATGCGCCGTGGTGCCGTGGTTAGCGTCAGCAGCTGCGGAACGAGAGGTCCATGGTTCAAGTCTTCCCTCGAGTGAAAAGTTTTATTTTTTTATTTTCAGACAATTATCAAAGTTCAGGCACTCACACATAATCAACTTCGCTCTCCATAATTCCAGGACATGTTCAGATTTGCTTGGAAATATGCAGGGTTTGACGGTCTACACACGGAAAAACTTGAAAACGTTAAAAACATAAGTTTTGACAGAGCACAGGGAAAACTGTGCGACTGTGAAACTGTTGCATTAATTTGCTGCAGTTTATGTGACCACTTCATCACTTTTTTGGAGTGGTTATCACATCCATAAGAAAACCTAAATCGGGCAAGGTAGAAGAATCTTTTTACCCATTCGCCCAAGTGTACAAGTTAGCTGGGTCGACAACATATTCCTGTCATGTGACGCACATGCCGTCACCAGTGTCGTGTAGAATATATCAGACGTGTTTTTCCGTGGAGGAATCGGTTGACCTATGACCTTGCGATCAAATGTTTTCGGTTCCCATTGGAGAGGCACGTCCTTGCGTCTACTAATCACACGGTTTTGCGGTGCGGTCGAAAAACACAGACACTAAACTTATTATAGTGAACAGAGACTTCAATGAACGAACGGACAGATCATAACTTTGCGAAAATAAAAAATTAAACTTTTCACTTGAGGGAAGACTTGAACCAAGGACCTCTCATTCCGAAGCTGCTCACTTTAACCACGGGACCACGGCGCTCCTGATCTTACATTATCCTTGATGTTGCCTATCTTGCGCATGGACTACTCAGTTTGTATATTTTGCTTATTTTTTTCATAGTTCCACACAACTTCTTCCTGTTTTCTCGATTGATCTGTGTTCAATTTTTCAAGGCCTATCCACTGTGCCAACTTATAACTAAATCTGAGAGGGGTGCGATGGGGAGGTTCCCTTGTAAGTTAATATTTGTGCCCAAAGGTGAATGTCTATTAATGTACTCCTTTTCTGATAGTTTTTATGATGCAATTACCTCTAATTATTGATTGTCAAGTTCGTTCTCCAAAGTACGTTGTTAACGTGACCGTGACTGTTTGTCAGATCTCTAATATGTGATAGCATAGCATGCAAATATATGATCGTGACTTATATTAAGACACAATTTTTACAGATAATTTATATTGATAATTTATATTGATTATTATAATAAAATGAGAACATCTGCGTTTATTTTATTAAGTTATCACAATCAGCCCTGTGAGTTGGGGCTTCGTAAGGTTTTCTGGGCCTTTCTGTAGGGGCACCATTTTGTTCATAAGATAATCATTATTCTTCAAAATCCAAAGTGCTCGGCTCACAGTGCTTTTAAAAAATAATGGAACAAATAAAACCGTAAAAGTTGAAGTGTTTTGAGGATTTCTGATGAAATTTGTGGCATTTATTAGCCGTTTGAAAACCTACTCTGCCCGAGAGATAGGAACATGGCTGCCAAGTAAACAAGTGGTGTTCTAACGCCATCATTAAGAACGAGGTTATTTGTGGAACTTACAACCGAGTAGCAGCAATAAAAGCGTTTGTGAATTCCTTAAGAAAACCGTGTCTCATCGCGCACAACAGATACACCTTTAGGGAGCGCGATTTTTCAATTCATCGCCATGCTGACGTTCTTCAAGGAAGTGATGCCGAAAATGAAACTAGTCACAGCGATGCAGTCAGCAAACAGACTTCTTCCACAGGTCGCAAAGCCATCTGGAGATCCGGCTGTTGGAGTAATACCGCGTCCGCGCTCTGCTGAGTTGATAACATCATCTCCTTACGTGAAACGACTACAAGAAACTGGACAGAGGGAGTCATCAGCCGAAGCTAAGAATAAAGCAGCCAAAAGTCTATTCGGAAAGCAGAGTGGAAAATCATCATGACGTAAAGCGGAAGAATCATCTAGTGACTCTGCATCCGATGCCTACCCTGATGACAGGGATCATCCAGGCAGCAATGATGACGATGACGCGGAGTGCCTGTTCTGTACAGGGCGCTCTTCTTATGACAAACACGGGGCAAAATGGGCGCACTGCACAAAATATTATCACTGTGCCCATGAAGATTGCGGTGTCGAGGGAGACAATTTTGCATGTCCACAATGTCGTAAAAATAAGGATAAATAGTGTGAAATGCGTGAAGGATAACAGCAATGAATGAAGATGTAAAACGTGTATATTCATAAATCATTTTATTCACTAATAAAAATGTGTTTACTGTCTCATATTAGGAAACTTTTACCTCACTTCTATAAAATGCCTTGACTGTGAAGATTTAATAATTACATTGGAAGTCCGTTTATTATTGCAGCTATGATAAATCCATGGTAAATTTATATAGAACAGAATATTATTACTATGATAAAAATATAGCTGCATTAAACTTTTTGGTCTTAGACATGCGTTTAAGTAAGTGCGTTTCATGTAGGCATATTTTCTCTGTATCCTCAGAAATTTCTTCCTGAGATCAAAGCCGTTGTTTTATACTAGTAGGTTTCTTTTGGGCAGGAAGGCCTTCTTTGTCCTGGCAAGTCTTCTTTCTACACTCCTGGAAATTGAAATAAGAACACCGTGAATTCATTGTCCCAGGAAGGGGAAACTTTATTGACACATTCCTGGGGTCAGATACATCACATGATCACACTGACAGAACCACAGGCACATAGACACAGGCAACAGAGCATGCACAATGTCGGCACTAGTACAGTGTATATCCACCTTTCGCAGCAATGCAGGCTGCTATTCTCCCATGGAGACGATCGTAGAGATGCTGGATGTAGTCCTGTGGAACGGCTTGCCATGCCATTTCCACCTGGCGCCTCAGTTGGACCAGCGTTCGTGTTGGACGTGCAGACCGCGTGAGACGACGCTTCATCCAGTCCCAAACATGCTCAATGGGGGACAGATCCGGAGATCTTGCTGGCCAGGGTAGTTGACTTACACCTTCTAGAGCACGTTGGGTGGCACGGGATACATGCGGACGTGCATTGTCCTGTTGGAACTGCAAGTTCCCTTGCCGGTCTAGGAATGGTAGAACGATGGGTTCATTGACGGTTTGGATGTACCGTGCACTATTCAGTGTCCCCTCGACGATCACCAGTGGTGTACGGCCAGTGTAGGAGATCGCTCCCCACACCATGATGCCGGGTGTTGGCCCTGTGTGCCTCGGTCGTATGCAGTCCTGATTGTGGCGCTCACCTGCACGGCGCCAAACACGCATACGACCATCATTGCCACCAAGGCAGAAGCGACTCTCATCGCTGAAGACGACACGTCTCCATTCGTCCCTCCATTCACGCCTGTCGCGACACCACTGGAGGCGGGCTGCACGATGTTGGGGCGTGAGCGGAAGACGGCCTAACGGTGTGCGGGACCGTAGCCCAGCTTCATGGAGACGGTTGCGAATGGTCCTCGCCGATACCCCAGGAGCAACAGTGTCCCTAATTTGCTGGGAAGTGGCGGTGCGGTCCCCTACGGCACTGCGTAGGATCCTACGGTCTTGGCGTGCATCCGTGCGTCGCTGCGGTCCGGTCCCAGGTCGACGGGCACGTGCACCTTCCGCCGACCACTGGCGACAACATCGATGTACTGTGGAGACCTCACGCCCCACGTGTTGAGCAATTCGGCGGTACGTCCACCCGGCCTCCCGCATGCCCACTATACGCCCTCGCTCAAAGTCCGTCAACTGCACATACGGTTCACGTCCACGCTGTCGCGGCATGCTACCAGTGTTAAAGACTGCGATGGAGCTCCGTATGCCACGGCAAACTGGCTGACACTGACGGCGGCGGTGCACAAATGCTGCGCAGCTAGCGCCATTCGACGGCCAACACCGCGGTTCCTGGTGTGTCCGCTGTGCCGTGCGTGTGATCATTGCTTGTACAGCCCTCTCGCAGTGTCCGGAGCAAGTATGGTGGGTCTGACACACCGGTGTCAATGTGTTCTTTTTTCCATTTCCAGGAGTGTATGTCCTTGATTGGTCCATCATTTGTTATTTTGCTACTAAGTTATCAGGATTGGTCTTCTACGCTCTCCCAAATTTTGACGTTAAGTAACACACTAATTCCACTTCTCCTACTCCTCATTACTTTCGTCTTCCTTCGGTTTACTCTCATTCCCAGTTTTGTGCTCAATGGACTATTCATTTGCTCCAGCATGCCCTGTAATTCTTCCTCACTTTCACTGAGGATAGCAATGTCATCAGCAAATTTTATCACTGGTATTATTTTACTCTGAATTTTAATTCCGATCTTGAAACTTTCTTTTCTTTCTATCATCGCTTCTTCGATGTATATTGGGTATTTCAAAAGTGATGGTCAAGATTCAGGGATAGGAGAACAATGCTCATAAGAAACAAAAAAATCAAGTAAACATGGGCTCTGAAACGCATACCTTAAGAGCTATGAGCAGTTCTTGATATTCGATACTGTGAAACAATTCTCTTTGTCTGAAAACTCTTTTCTCGCCATATTTTGGGAAGTTTTAGTATGGACCAAAACAGAAAAAAGTCCAATAAACATGTGCTTTAAAGAGCATACCTTAGGAGCTATGAACACTTGTTCATCTTCGCTACTCTGAAGCACAACTCTTTCAATGAACAATTGCTCATAGCTTTCAAGGTTGACGTTTTAGGGCGATTGTTTACTGGGTATGTTTTTCTTGTTTTGGTCCATACTACCACTTCCCAAAACATGGAAAGCAAAGAACTTGCGGTAGAACAGAATTGCTTCACAGAATCGAAGGTCAAGAGTTGCTCATAGCTCTTAAAGTACCCATTTTAGAGCCCATGTTTACCTGACTTTTTTTGTTTCGAATGATCATTCCTGTCATATCCCCGAATATTGACCATCACTTCTGAAATACCCTGTAGATGCAATAGTAGGGACGAAAGACTGCAACCATATCTCACACCAAGTTTAATGTGAATTCATCATTCTTGGTTTTCCATTGTGGCTGTTACTTCTTGTTTCTTATACTATATAACCCGTCTTTACTTATAGTTTAAACCAATTTCTCTGAGAATTTCGAACATCTTGCACTACTGTACTTTATCTAATGCTTTTCTCAGGGTCACAAAATCCCTTTGAAAGTGTCTTCATATATTTTTGGTCTTGCTTCCATTATCAATGCTTTTCTCAGGGTCACAAAATCCCTTTGAAAGTATCTTCACATATTTTTGGTCTTGCTTCCATTATCAAGCTCCTCTACACCGAATCCAAATGACGTCACATGGTAGAGGATGACACGGCGGCTTGTTGTTCCCGTGTGGTCCTCTGAATCTAATCGCAGAGTTAAGTTTTTATTTTGTTTCAGGTTCATATAATTAGTTGTTTACATCCTACGTAGTTTTCATCGCAAAAGTTAGGACACGGTGTGAATACGTCTTTTGGAAGGACTGCACTTAGAGAATGTAAATATTTTTCTCCTTCACTGTTTTCATTATCCCTTCCAGAAAGAGTGTCTTCCATGCTTGCATGTCGTATAGATGAGTCTGTGTCTGTGTTTTCACTATATTATCAGCATACGGCAGAAGCAAAATCGTTACGCATTCTTGGCGGGTCCCAAGATGGTGTATGAATAATGGAATGAAATGTAAAAAGTATTTAAGTTATGTCGACTGAAACTGTTAGAATTTCCAGTCTAGACATCCAGATGAATGGAGTTGTATCTTTAGGCTAATAAAGTCTTGGGATGTAGAAGGAAGGCTAGATACGCAAATAGCGGGCGCAGAGTGGGGGAGAAGTTATACGCACTGAAAAAGATTTCATTCCTGCGACTCTGAGAAAGGCTCCAGCAATTACATCTTGAATGAAGCAAATGTCAGATATAGATAGCACAAGAGCAGGAGAAACGTGACTTGTGTTCTGTCACCACGCCAGTATTGTCTAGCAATTAACTCTTGAAAAGAATATGGCGACAATAGGCCTTTAAAAATTTGTGATCCCTGTATCACTTCGATTTAGTGTAACACGCACTTGCAACTGGTCCACACTTCTCGAGGTTCGTGCCTGATAGTGAACTTGTTAAGTAATCAGCTTTCTAGTTTATGGTGTCTAATGCTCTTGCCTCCCTGTGTATATGATAATAATGGCCCTTTCTTACGGCATGATAAAGACTGTCACTAAAATAAGTGAAATTCACTTTTTACACTATGTGATCAAGAATATCCGGACACCCCAAAAACATATGTTTTTCATATTACGTGCCTTGTGCTGCTACCTACTGCCAGGTACTCCATATCAGCGATCTCAGTAGTCGTTCGACATCGTGACAGAGCAGAATGGGGCGCTCCGCGGAACTCACGGACTTCGAACGTGGTCAGCTGATTGGGTGTCACTTGTGTCATACGTCTGTACGCGAGATTTTCACACTCCTAAACATTTCTAGGTCCACTGTTCCCGATGTGATGGTGAAGTGGAAACGTGAAGGGACACGTGCAGCACAAAAGCGTACAGGCCGACCTCGTTTGTTGACTGACAGAGAGCTTCAACAGTTGAAGAGGGTCGTAATGTGTAATGGCAGGCACCTATCCAGACCATCACACAGGAATTCCAAACTGCATCAGGATCCACTGCAAGTAGTATGACAGTTAGGTGGAAGGAGAGAAATCTTGGATTTCAGCGTGGATCTACTGCTCATAAGCCACACATCACGCCGGTAAATGCGAAACGAAGCCTCGCTTGGTGTAAGGAGCGTAAACATTGGACGATTGAACAGTGGAAAGACGTTGTGTGGAGTGACGAATCACGAACCACAATGTGGCGATCCCATGGCAGGGTGTGGGAATGGCGAATGCCCGGTGAACGTCATCTGCAAGCGTATGTAGTGCCAACAGTAAAATTCGGAGGCGGTGGTGTTATGGCGTGATCGTGTTTTTCATGGAGGGCTTTAGTTTTGCATGGTACTATCACAGCACTGGCCTACACTGACGTTTTAAGCACCTTCTTGATTCCCACTGTTGAAGAGCAATTCGGGGATGGCTATTGGATCTTTCAACACTATCCAGCACCTGTTCATAATGCACGGCCTGTGGCGGAGTGGTTACACGACAATAACATTCCTGTAATGGACTGGCCTGCACGGAGTCCTGACCTGAATCCTATAGAACACCTTTGGGATGTTTTGGAACGCTCACTTCGTGCCAAGCCTCACCAACCGACTTCGATACCTCTCCTCAGTGCAGCACTCAGTGAAGAATGGGCTACCATTCCCCAAAAAACCTTCCAGCACCTGACTGAACGTAAGCCTGCGTGAGTGGAAGCTGTCAACGAGCCTAAGGGTGGGCCAACACCATATTGAATTCAAGCATTACCGATGGAGGGCGCCACGAACTTGCAAGTCTTTTCTGCCAGGTGTCCGGGTACTTTTGCTCACATAGTGTACGAAAGACATTTTGTAACATAGAAAATTTAGATAACATACCTTCTGCACAATCCATGCAGCAGCAGCAGCTCAGCATTGTCGTTGGCTACATTCTTCATCGACCGCACAGCTACAGCATCGTGAGACTTAACTGATAGAGTATAACTAATATTGTACAAGCATTACCCAATGGAATTTCTTTAACAAACTTTAATGGCTAACTTTCTTGAATAATAATGTGCATTAGTTAAAACTGGTAAGGCACCTGTGTTGTCATTATCATCATTATTACCAAGCAGAGTACCTTTCCTTTGCATGCAATCACTGGGTGTTGTAAAAATACGGAGACTGATTAATTGTTTACTACCAGTTTTTTGTTTGCTAATGACCAGTTTCAGTCTACATTTTGCTGACTCATTAACTGTCCATTCTTGTATTACATAACAGAGGCTTAACTAATTTAAGAGTTTTTCAGTAGTAACTTCACTCACTTAAAGTAACGTAAAATTTCACTGGCAGAAGCTTATAACTAAAGATACAGCACAAATTAAGAGTGTGCAGTTTCAGTTAATCGCTTTCTGATTCATTTATTTTATCGTGAGTTGTTATGTCGTGGAAAAATGTGCAACCATGTGTTGCCACGCCAGTGATTACTTTCATAATTTCCTTTGCCATTATCTTTCTTTGGAATTTGGGTATTCATTGCCCTAGTGGGCTGATGACCGTTAAATTATTCTCTTTTTTGCGAATCAATATTTTTTATATTAAATATTACGTGGTACCTTTTTCACCCCTGTGCGGTTCATGAGCGATTGCACTGAATTCCACAAATTTCAAAATGATTATCAATATTTAGATTACGTCTAGAACAGATTCTTCCTTCAGAAGGGTCCGTTGTACACTTTCCTCCTACTAACCGGTATTATTTTCTTCGGTAACGATAGCCTTACTTATTGCAAAATTTCATTAGGTATACGCGATCACGCTCATTTATATCACAATCCAATAGGTCGATTAGGAAGGAGGAGGTTACAATTTATTACAAGGCTCCAAAATGAGATTTTTCACTCTGCAGCGGAGTGTATGCTGATATGAAACTTCCTGACAGATTGAAACTGTGTGCCGGACCGAGACTCGAACTCGGGACCTTAGCCTTTCGCGGGCAAGTGCTCTACCATCTGAGCTACCCAAGCACGACTCACGCCCCGTCCACAAAGCTTTACTTCTGCCAGTACCTCGTGTCCGACTTTCGAAACTTTACAGAAGCTCTCGTGCGAACCTTGCAGAACTAGCACTCCTGAAAGAAAGGATATTGCGGAGACATGGCTTAGCCAGAGCTTGGGGTATATTTTTAGAATGAGAATTCATTCCCGCGAAAGGCAAAGATCCCGAGTTCGAGTCTCAGTCCGGCACACAGTTTTAATCTGCCAGGAAGTTTCATATCAGCGCACACTCCGCTGCAGACTGAAAATCTCATTCTGGAAACATTTCCCAGGCTGTGGCTAAGCAACGTCTCCGCAATATCCTTTCTTTCAGGAGTGCTAGTTCTGCAAAGTACGCAGGAAAGCTTCTGTAAAGTTTGGAAAGTAGGAGACGGGGTACTGGCAAAAGTAAAGCTTTATTACAAAGTTTTCAAATTAAGTTTTCAGAGAGCATAGCAGTTAACTTTAAACACCTAAGATGTTTTTCACCCATCTAACATTCTCCAGTTGATGCATAGCTGGCGAATCTTTCACTAACGGTGAAGTGCAACAAACCACATACACGTCGTCTTACATGCGTGCCTCAATACTTTTCTCCCGTGAGCTTTTGTGATCAATGTTTTGATGTGTTTCTTCAAGAATTTCTGCCCACTTCAATTCAACATATTTGTAAGCCCACATCAGTTGATAACCACATCCTTAGAAGCAATTCGTATTAAGACGTCATTTAAGTCTGATTTCGCGTAACTGTCTCCATGTCAATGCTACTTTGCACCAATTCCCTCTAATGTCACTATTTACCCAGCTACGCTAATGTGCCTTGCCAATCACAGGTAAATTTACGTAAGTGAAACTCTTCTCGTTACAATTAAATTCGTTGATAAAAATTTTCACAAATACATTTTGACTATAATTATGCAAAACACAGTCACAAAATTTATGAAACTGATTATTAGCTAAATGTCACTGTAAGAGAGTGCTTCGATTTACTATGAATCGTAAAGCATAATGTTGCGTAGCGGCTAGAGTGGCCGTAGGTTCTTCCAAAGATAGGGAATGAAATCTTGAGGCGCTGCCGTTTCCTCTCTCACTTCTTCAACAAATTTTCTTCCATCTTCTGCAGCGTTGGTGGTTAGTTGGTGCTTTAATAGCAAGCTCTTCTCAGACACCCGTGCTTCATTAGCGCTTTACAAAATCTTTAATTTCTCTTCTGCATGTACGTATGTATCTATTATGCTTTACATCACATTTTGAAACTGGCCTGAACCAGATACTACGGAATAGAGATCTCAGGCTTCTCTCTGATTTTAGGTTGGCGCTGTACTGCAAGTCAGGCAAAATGGAAATTACGAGCATCACATCCAAGTAATCGCATCCAAATAACGAAATCTGTGTAGTTAGAATAATATTGAAATGAGAAATGATGTACTGTAATGAGAAGTAGAAATAGAATGAGCAAAAATGGGTAAAATACGATTAATGAGAAAAATACAGCAATTACGGATTTTATAATTGGACATGTTTTCACATAACTGTTGGCTGTTTCTGACGGGTGAGTTGTAAGTTGTGGTAATGATGTTATGTTGGCACCAAATTTCACCACGATTCTACTCAACGCCATCGTGGACGTGTTACTCTGTGGGAAGGTCGTCACAGCCCCTCTTACCCATGCTACGCCCCTTCTTTTGATGCCTCTGCGATGGAGATGAGAACCATGACGGCCAGCGTTGCGATAATGCGTTTTCTTATTCGGGTCTGAGGAAAACATTCCAGACACAGTGCTGTTCGCAATCGACACAAACAGGTCGCCGCAAAGGACGCCAATGAAACCTCCCCCCCCCTCCCCGCTCCACCCCCCCTCCCCCCGTTCTCCTGTGGCTCTGATTCGCACCATTTCGCAGTCGAAAACGACAGTCCGCAGTGCGATGAGCAACGGGAAGACCTATTTCATAACCTTTGACACTGCCCACATCCTTGGGCATTTTGACTCGGCTTTAAGGATATTATGGGGCTGCGTCATTACCGAACATGATTGCGCCCGTTTCGAGCGCAGGGCAACCGCAATTTTTATTCTAATGTACAAGTTGGAACCTCTAGGGACCGTTCAAAACCATTCGACCAAATCTGAAGGTGATCCGAAGGAGCTAAGAGGGATTATGCTTTTTCAGCTCCTGTATTTTTTAGCTTCCTGTGGCGTGATCACAGGGGGATGTGACCTTGACACAGTCGTGAATAAAATGGAAAAGGGTCCCTCTACGACCACGCAGTTCGACGAAACCCTTGGCAGAATCAGCCTGCCTTTACTGAGAATTATAAAAGTGCGCCTGTCCGGGCAGAGCCCAAGACTGGAGTAGCAGGCGCCTGCAGGCAGGCTACACTTCTGCTCTTACGCCACTACAATGCTACTCTTGTACCTGATAGGGGGCCATCTGGAATCGGAGGGTGTCAAAGGGTTTGCTAGTCTGCAACTGCATGTGTCAGTATGCCAATGTGTCATGTATCAAGCTATCAAACTGTAAAATTCATGCACCTGCTGGTATTTAAGCCGTCACCTACCACTTGCAGTCAGCCAGCCAGCCTGGTTTCGCCAGCTTTTCGAGCTACACGTACCCTTCAGTAGCCTTTATCCTGGTTACAGAAGGACTTGACATCTCGACACTTCGGCGTCCTGAACATTGTTAGCTCATTGCTATGTTTGTGTTTGGAGACAATCATCTCACCAGGTGGTTCTTAAGATTTTGACCTAGCCATTCTAGGCGAGCAGTTGAACTATGATTTAACCTATCAGAAGCATAAAGTAAGACAGACTTCGATAGATACTGTTTTGTGTACTGAATATGGAAAAGAGTGAATTTATGTGAGCCGCACTACTTATAAATATGTAAAATATCGTGATTATCTGTGTGTCTATCTGAACACGCTTCTAAAAAGTACCAGACGAATTTTCGTTCGGTTTTCACAGGTAACGTGAGCGTAACTTGGGGTGCCGTACAGCATTTAGTTCATCAAAATATGATCACGAAAAAAATATCCTAATTTATAGTTTTACTGAAACTGACATGTCTGTCTGTCTGTCTGCCTGTTTTCACAGGTAGCTTGGCCATAGTTTGGGGCACCTTATATACTCTATTCAAACGAAATCGGATCATTGGAAAAAATATCGCAATTCAAAGTTTCATCCATACTAGTATTATAAATGCAAAAGTAAATCTGTCTTATGTTTTTATGAGCAACCTGCTGAACTGATTTCGATGAAATTTGGTATGGAGGTAGCTTGAACCCTGAGGAAGACCATATGCTACTTCATATAGTGTGTAGTACAAGATACTTTCTGATTTGAAGAATATTACGCAAATTAGGGACAATAATTACTATTTGAAAAAGCAATTTACTCTTTCACTTTTGATCTTTACCACATTTGTGAAAATATTGTAAGGTGGCTATAATTTCGCATCTTACAAGCACTCATACATACTTTGCCATGATTTACAACCGGAATTAGGTATCATTTGGTAGGTTGTACATTGTATATATGAATATTTAAAGAAGACTGACAATGTCATGTACACCTTGTAAATAGTTGTTAGTGCTTATTGCATGAAAGGTGACAGAGTGTCTTTAGTATCAAAACAGCGTAATTAATGATTGCCTATATTAGTAGAGGTTGGGCCGGCCGCGGTGGCCGAGCCGTTCTAGGCGCTTCAGTCCGGACCCGCGCGATTGCTACAGTCGGAGGTTCGAATCCTGCCTCGGGCATGGATGTGTGTGATGTCCTTAGGTTAGTTAGGTTTAAGTAGTTCTAAGTTCTAGGGGACTGTTGACCTCAGATGTTAAGTGCCATAGTGCTCAGAGCCATTTGAACCATTTAGTAGAGGTTGGAACGCCAGTGGGAATGAAATGGCAGGTGTAGCTCAAGCCCTGTGTGAAAAAGCCTGCACAGATGTGTTGGTGCTGCTCACACAGGAAGTAGTCAAGACGGATGGTCGGGGAACTTGAGCGCTGAAGCACAATACAGCAGCGGCCGGCTGGTGTTGTAGTGGGGCTGGAAGGATAACTGCATAATAATTCAGAAACTCTGAAAATCTTGGACGCAGCAGAAAAGAACGAGGAAGCGTTACCTCGGAAATCACGCAGGCTGGGTTATTTCCGAGGATTTTTACTATGAGAAGCGTACCATTGCATGTATTCCTAATTAACGAGGATAGGTATTTCCTCGCAAACTTTCCGCGCTGGACGACAAATATGGCTGGTTGGCATTTGG
Source organism: Schistocerca cancellata (assembly GCF_023864275.1). NCBI lineage: Eukaryota > Metazoa > Arthropoda > Insecta > Orthoptera > Acrididae > Schistocerca > Schistocerca cancellata. The sequence continues at coordinate 277,476,564 of NC_064632.1, read as the reverse complement.
AAGAATCTATTGAGTGGGGGAATATTCTGTGGTTTTGAGAATGTGATTCGCCTTCTGCAGGTACGAGGGAGGGGAGCCGAGCTTTGCTGGGAAGCCAGCGGCAGAGAGGAAGAGCTCTTCCGTTTTGAGTGGCCATGTTTGACGGTTGCTTAGTATCAGCTTTTGTTGGTACAGAGGGACTAGCTGTCCTCTCTCTCAGGAGATTTTATAGTTAGAACGGTTAGGCACTGTACTGTTGCGAACCTACACCATTCTGGACTTCGCCTCCAGGTAGGGAGTCGTCACTGAGTACGCAGCGTTCAGTGATTGAGAGCACTTCTTCTGCCTGTACTCACATTGAGACGTTATCTGAACTCTGCCCTTGTGGCTGGGACTTCACGTTTCTCGTCTGTAGAACACAGAGAGGAGAAGACAATATTAGATTATACTAGTCAGAGATCTTCTGCCGTCCTAGTGTTTGAATGAGTCGTACTTGCTTTTGTGGCTGGAGTTCCTCCATCGTCGCAGACGTGTACGAGAACCATCACTCCGTCGCACCAGACACAGTACATACGGTGATATTGCTATTTGCTTCGGCTTATTAGGGCTACAAAGCTAGACAGCTGTGATCACGTAACTTTTATTTCCTCTGAGGATGCACACCACTTGATCATCTTTGAAAGTAGTGTCTTCTAGTGTTTGGTATGTGGATGATGTCAGTCATCTCACGTTATTTATATTAGGTCGCGTAGCCATAAAAAGGGGCAGATTTAGACAATTGATCACTAATATTAGTTAGGAAATTCATTTGTGTCTCTTTATGTCCATTGGACATTAATATATAAAAGTTTGTAATAAATAAAGGGGTTTTAATCTACAATAAAAGTATAAGCAGAAACAGCATTTATCATTTTGTAGTTACTAGTTCCCTTAATCATTCATTTATGTTTATATTGTAATTTATATGTTAAAGAGCAAGAAGAAGGAGATAATATCACTGTTAATAGATCCTAAGATCTGCTTCAGAGGCTAGTCAGACAGGGCCAAATCTTCATTTTCGCGTTCAGTATTTGCCGTTGCGCACATTCATTTTACACCCGCCTGAAGTAGCATTATGGACATGTACCCCCACGGAATGAACTATTTTGTACTAGGATGGAGTAATTCTTATAGTATTATCTCATCCAGTACAAAATAATATAGCCATCAATTGTCTGGACAAGCGAACTAATAAGAATACGAGGGCGGAGGAGTAATTGAGTCATAATTCTGCAGTCATTCTGCGTTCATTCATGAGCTTACTGCCATAAATTTACTTACTACACGTTTATTTATCTGTCTGCTCCTTATGTTGGGAACAATTTTTCGAGACATGACAGTTGGAATGTAGAATAACACACATAATAACCCATATTATCAAAAAAATTTAACTAATATTACAAATTTTTTTATGTTCTTTCAAAAATGGCAGTTCCCATCTTTCTTTAGACTTGAGGCCCATGCTTCCTGTCATTCATCCATCCGTGAGACTTAGTTTGAGCAAGAAATATTAAAGTATCCTAATCTTTTCAAAGTGGTCGTCCACATGCTTCATTTAGCCATTAATATGCAAAACAAGTAGTTACGTCAATTTTTCTAGAGGTTATCTATTGGACATCATACAATTATATCAAATTCTGTGAAACATCCTGCGTAAATATTATGTGCTCATGTTTATGGTCTTGGCTTGCATTACAAAAAAATTTCACAGACTGATTGTCCAAGTATAGTGTTTTCCTAACGTGTGTAGTCTTTAAACATTTCACAAATCAATTTTCTGACTCTCGACAGCCTGCCCTTTTACGCACTGTAGTACCTCTTTTAACATGATAATAGCACGGAAAATATTGATAAATGAACATATCCCTTCATTGCAATAACTTAACTTAATTGCTATCTATATACAATATACTTTACTTTCGCCATACAAGCTCACTTTAATTCTTTCTACTTATTCTATAAATGGCTTGAGATGGCTCACATGGTGGAGTCCCAAAAATTTTCCTGATGTCACCGATTCAATTTCAACCGCGTCTGCATGCGCTAGTCTTCTTTATACGTACACGGCAACTATATCTCTTGAATAACTTTTGACATAGCTTCATTTGTTTAATGGACAACCTGTAAGACGTAACTAAGACTTTTTGTCCAACTGAAAATTCCCTTACGTGCGCCTTTTGGTCCGCGCGCACCGTGCGCTTCTCTCCAGCTACCTGAATATTGCAGAAAGCCTCCTCCACTATGACTTTCGTTGTCGGCGCGTCCTTTGTGGGAAATTGATCAGTCCTCGAATTTTATCCGGAGGGTCCCTATTCTTCAGAACCATCATAGGTGGCATCAATGAAGTACTGTGGGGCAGCTCGTTTATCACATCCTGCAAATCTTTAAGAGATACATCCCAGCTAGCATGATTCTTTCCACAGTATAGTCTACATAAGTTACCCAAATCTTTCATCGTTCCCTCCGTTGGGTTTGAACTCCGATGGAATCTACTAATAAATATGGGCTTTATGTTATACCTTTTTAGTGTTCTTTTCCATACCTCAGATTTATATTGAGGTCCTTTATCTGAGATAATGCAATCTGCAGTTCCCACTTGGTTTATGAAGTCTCCGCACAAGACTCTACTGACAGTTGCACCAGTCACCGTCAACGTCACAAATTTGGATGTCAGCTCCAATATTACCGATATATATATTGATGGCCCCTCGGTGTGTTGGGTAACGGCCCCATTAAGTCCGTCGTTGCCATATGCCTTAGTTTCTCAGGAATAATTGGGTAGTCTGGGTCCCTAGAGTTGTGGATTTCGACTTTTGGCAGTTTTTACAGATGGCTAGTACTTTCCTCATACGTTTCTTCATGTTTTTAAAATAGCAGACACTCTTCATTTTAATAAAACATTTTCGTGGATCGGAATGTGCATAACTTAGGTTGTATATACCATATAAGCTTATTTGTTAACTCATTTGGTATGCCCACCACCCACAACGAATCGTTAACGTTTGCCCTATAAAACAGAATCCCTTTTCTCAAGAGGTAGTCCTGTCTTATGCGGGCCTGCGTCCGATCCTTTATTTTTCTTTTATTTTGACTAAATCTGGGTCCTTGTCCTGCTCATTCTGGATATTACGCATCGTTACAGTGACGAAGTTTTCAAATACGATCCTTTTGAGGTAGAGCAGCGAAAAGTGCTCTTGATTTAATGCTTCAGCCGTCTCTTCTGTTATACCAGCAGGTGAGCGGGACAGGGCGTGAGCAATGAGGTTTGTCGGACCAGCACATAGAGTGTTGAAAACAGGTATTCCTTAAGCACAGCTACCCATCTCGCTAGTCTTCCATGGGGACGTTTGGCTGTTAGGAGAATTTCTAGGGCCCTATAGTCCATATAGACTTTTGTTTTTCTACCGAACAGGAAGTATCTAAACTTTTTAAATACCCATACTATTGGAAGGGCTTCAAGTTCAGGAACAGAGTAATTTCTTTCACTTTTGTATAGTAGCCTGCTACCAAAGGTCATTGTTCTGGGTACTAATTTTCCGTTTTGTTCAAACTCCTGACACAGCGTAACTCCCAAACCGGTCTTCACGCTGTCAGTGGCCATACAAAAATCCTGTGATAAGTCAGGATGTGATAAAATAGGAGCATTGACGAGTTACACCTCCAAATTATTGAATTCTCGGTCTGGACACTCATCCCACAACCAAGCTGTTCCTTTTCCCGTCAATTGGCAAAGTCTGGGACTAGCTAATGTTTCCACATAGATAAACTTTTTATAAAAATTTATTATCCATATAATCCCGCTCAGTTGTTTTCTGGTTGTAGGAGTGCAAACTTTGTAATTGCTGCCATCCTCGCTGGCTTAGGACTAATCCATTCTCCTGTTATCAAGTGTCCCAGAAAGCTAACCCTACTGCTTCCTAAGCAAGACTTATCAATATTTGCAGTCACCCCATACCTATGCAAACTGCCTAACACTTCATCTAAGAGTTTCTTATGTCTCTCACAGGTATTTTCTCCTATCAGTATATCGTCTACATAACACGTGATCTTCTCTTTTAACTCTTCACTCAATATTTTGATAAAACCCCTGATAAATGCAACTGAATATATATTCAGTCCAAAAGGGAGCCTTTTGAACCGAAAACATCTTCCGAAGGCAATAAAGGCCGTGTATTTTTGGCAGCCAGAATCGAGCTCTATCTGCCAAAAGCTCGATTGCAAATCAAGTGAGGAAAACCCTGAAACCCCGTGAAATCTTTGAAGGAGCTCCTCAACCCTTTCAGGGCGATCCGTCTCTGGCACAATAATGGAATTTATTTGGCGTGAGTCCAACACCAGTCGAATTCCACCGTCCCTTTTTTCTACTATGAGTAGTGGACTGTTATACCCAGATCTCGCGGCCTCAATTACGCCTTCGTCCTCCATTCTTCATAACTCACCGAGAACCCTTTCCCGGTTTGACCATGGGGTGGCATAAGAGGGTACCGTAAATGGTCTCTGTTTCTTTACTTCAAATTTATATTGATGCCTCTTAATGCATCCGGTTTTAGGTAAGAAGATCTCTGCGTTATTTTTGAGTGCAAGCTCCAACCCTTGCATGTCAATATTACCTATGTTTCCCAGATTCTTGAGTTTCGAATCAATCTTACTGTTAATTTCATTAATCTACTCACGTTCTGACTTGAACTCTACTCTATTCTCATTATTTTTTCTACACTCGTCAAAAATGTTTCAAATGGCTCTGAGCACTATGCGACTTAACCTCTGAGGTCATCAGTCGCCTAGAACGTAGAACTAATTAAACCTAACTAACCTAAGGCCATCACACACATCCATGCCCGAGGCATGATTCGAAAATGCGACCGTAGCGGTCTCGCGGTTCCAAACTGTAGCGCCTAGAACCGCACGGCCACTCCCACCGGCCCTACACTCTTCCCTCTGAACTGTATGTTGGTCAGTTAATTGTATTTTTAAACAGCTCGCCAGAATTTGAGCTTTTATTGCCTCTCAGCTTTTATTGCCTCTCATTAAATCTGATTTTTATTTTATTATCTTTCCCTGACTGCAAATTTGTGAATCAATCCTGTGTTTGGACCTGTTGTGTTGTCATTCATGAACAGCATTCCAGTGGGTATTTTACAACAGGATAACGCTCGCCTATTTACCACTGTTGTAACCCAACATCCTCTACAGAGTGTCGACATGTTGCCTTGGCCTGCCGATCAGCAGATCTGTTTCCAATCAAGCATATATTGGACATAATTGGACGACAACTCCAGCGTCATCCACAACCAGCATTAACCATCCCTGTATTGACTGACCAAGTGCAAGAGTCTTGGAACTCCATCCCACAAACTGACAAATGGTTCAAATGGCTCTGAGCACTATGGGACTCAACTGCTGAGGTCATTAGTCCCCTAGAACTTAGAACTAGTTAAACCTAACTAACCTAAGGACATCACAAACATCCATGCCCGAGGCAGGATTCGAACCTGCGACCGTAGCGGTCTTGCGGTTCCAGACTGCAGCGCCTTTAACCGCACGGCCACTTCGGCCGGCCACAAACTGACAGTCGGCACCTGTACGTTCACATGCTTGCATTCAAGATTCTGGTGGTTACACCGGTTATTAACGTACCAACATTTCACATTTTCAGTGACTTATCTCGTGCTTACATTAACCTATGAGCTTGGAATTTTAATCACTTATATAGTTACCTAGATAAATATATTCCCGCAATTTTTTTAATCTACATTAATTACTCGTATTTTTGGGTGTTGCGATTTTTCCAGTCAGTATATTTGCAGTGCAATACAAAGATAAATGTGTGTGTGTGTGTGTGTGTGTGTGTGTGTGTGTGTGTGTGTCTGTGTGTTGCCGTTACGCCAAACAACTCACGCTGTGTCGGTGTGTGTATGTGTGTGTGTGTGTGTTGCCGTTACGTCAAACCATTCACAAAAAACCCTGTACAACGTTCGGAATTTCGGGTCCACGCTGTACAGTTTGGTCTGCATGAAGCACAGACAATGCCACAGGCTGTCTCTGTTATTACTGCATCACACTGCCACACAAATAAAATAATAGTAACTAAACCTAACATTATATAATTCACCAACAAGTTTTCCATTAGTCTAAGTTAGTGGTTGCAGGATAAATTTTGGCATTCACTTTGAAGGAAATGCATGGTAGTTCCAAAGATGCGTTCATTTTTGATAGCGACTATCTTCTCTCGATATATAATGGTTCAATAAATCTATGTGGCCTATTTGGAAATTTGTGGTAAGGTCTTATGGGACGAAACTACTTGGGTCATCGGTCCCTAAGCCTACACACTACTTAATCTAATTTAAACTAACTTACGCCATGGACAACACACACACCCATGCCCGAATGAGGATCGAACCTCCGATGGGGGTAGTCGCACGTACCGTGACAAGGCGCCCTAGACGACGCGGCTACTACGCGCGGCTATGTGTGGCCTCATCAGGCTTTTTAGCAGTAATTAAATTTGTCCCATAAGAAACAGCCCCTCCTCATGGACTACTACTTAAACGTGGTGAAGAGGTTTGTGTGTCTCAATGGTCCTCAGGCCAATACTGGTTAGAGCAATGCTGATATGGTCACTCAGGCCAGATTGGTCTGCAGATGAAAGATCAGAAAAAGAATAGTCTCCCCTAGTGGAGCTTCCTTGTTGGAGTATGCGGGCGGCAACCACTTACTTGTGTCATACCTCCTCTATTTTTTTATTCTATCGGCTTCCCTTGAACAACTCTTCCCTTTTTTCAAGCCCGACAGTGTTACGTTTCGAGGCCTGAAGGTTGTTTTCATTTTCATCTTCTATTTCCACAGGTTGTACGTGGAAAGTGTCCCTTGCCCATGGTTATGGTTAAAGATCAACATCTCTAACGCGATGTGAGACCACGCGAACACCTCTGCGTCCTAGGCAGCAGCCTTTGCCATGGCGCTTTATACACTTCTAACATGAACCGGGAAGAGGCCTCCCATATTCCAAAGGAAGGTACTCATCTAGGGTAGGAGGCCCCAACAGAAATCTTCCCGGCCCTACAGGTTGGGGGTTGTGCATCTGTATTGGAGTTCTGTCCACACAAAAAGAACTTCACTCGTAAGCAACAAGTAACAAGAACCCTGGGCAGAGTTTACGGATACAGCTCTCTGCAACAACAACGACCAGAGATTAGAATAGGAGATATATTCAATATAGCAACCTGAAATGTCAGAGACATCTACACAAAATAAGCTAAATTACGGAATAAATTCCAAAATAAGAAGACAAAAGTAGCAGTGTTAATTGAAACAAAAAATATTGCGCGGAACAGTAGATCTATAAGAATATACATTATTATACAGCAGAGCGGAAAAATATAAGAGGTCAAGTAGGAAGTGCCATAATGATACGCCGGAAATGGAGAGAAAGAATAGCAGCATACATCTTTTATAATGAGAGACTTATGTCACTTCACAATACCTAGAGGACATACGAAAAGACTCGAGGTTTATAGTCCAGAAGAAGGCAGACTAGAAGCTGGTGAGATTCTATGAAAACTTTCAATATCTCATCAGAGAGACTGATAAAAAAACATACTATATCTCTGTGGAGAATGGAGTGCCCGAGATGTGAACATGTGTCAAGAGCATTGCGGGAAGGTTCGGAGAAGACAGAATTAACAATAGCGAAAATATGCGAGAGTTTTTAATATATAATACCCTGAAGATAACTAATACATTTTCTAGGAAAAAGGGATATTCATAAATACAGTAGGAGCGACAGCAGTCCGTATCAGCACACACTATGTAGAAGCTAATAGAAAAGAAGCATCTGTTGTGAATGATGCAACAGTGAACAGAGGATGCGATACATACAGCGTCCGTTATCTCCTGATGGCCAAAATACTTCTAAGAATTGGATGGTCAAAAACTAAGAAACGAATTAGTGCTAAGAAACAAAATCAAGGTGATTAGAGAATTACACTGTTGAAAGAAAAATTAATAGCAGACTTCTACCAGCAAAGATTAAACAGATACTTGGTAGAAAACGAAACAAAGAAGGATGTTAATGAAGAATGCAGGGGTTAAAGAACTGTATGAAAAGACCAGTGCATGAAATACTGGGCAAACAAAGCACCTGGAAATGAAAGAAAGGTTTCAGAATAGGGAACGACGAATAGGAAAGACCCTCAGCGATAAGCAAATAGTGCATGAAACTTGCTTACAGCTACGAAAAGAGCAAGCTAGTCAACATTATACAGTCACTAGAAATATTGCAATGTCTGTAAGAAGAAGATCACACAGAAACAGCTGGGAAAAAACTTTGTGAGTGATTTGGAACGCAACTGTGATGGTACAGAAAGTTTTTTGATGATATGAAATATTAATGTGAAGTCCACACTGCTCTTCTTGCTATCGAAAAAGTAAACGACTGATGATGAAAATAACCTCTGTTGTTTCCACTAGAGATCGACTCGTGGGCCTCCATGCGCACATGCACGAATGAAAAATTGAATGATGCAAGAAAAACACTGTTCATAAGACTTCATAATGCATGGGTGGATTTTAAAATATTGTCTACTTCACTGTCCAGGATCCAACCAAAGCATATGTCACATTAACCCAAATGAAATCAGACGCAAGTCTAACAAATGTGTAGGCAGCAATTTCAGTGTCTTCAGTCTTAGGTGGCTTCGGGTACAAACGCCACTTTCTGTAATATTTGTTAAGCGTCTGAAGACATTCAGTCGCAGTCGTTTCCTATATCGATGATAAATATTTCTGCTATTAGGCCATTAAGAGGCCTTCTCATTGCTAGCCCCAGAACTGCTTGTAAATTTTGTTGTTGAAATATAAGTAATAATGTGAGAGTACTAAATCAACTACATCTATAATTTCTATTAGTTTTGGAGTGCTCATTGCTTTGTTTTTCGGGAAGTTCTTACTTATTACCTCCGCTGTATAACCTACAGGTATACTGCCATCAAGGGATAAGTACATAGCTTGAGGTGATAGAGCCAGATCATTCATACTGTTAATACGTTCACAGCTGTTTTTATCCTTTTTTTCAAATGTGTGTTTTTCAACAAGCAGGTTATTTAGTTCTCTCATTTTTTTAGGCTGGGCTATTAACTGAATTCACGATAGGTCTGATGGATTTGTTGGTGTTATGGTCCTTTGGCTCTGTTTTGATGCTAGGGGCTGTGGGATTCATTACAGTAAAGTCCTGTACTTCGCTCTTAGTGAAAAGGAAGTTACTGCTGTTGAGGCATTTTCTTACTTTCGCCTAAAGCTTTGGTGCAATGTCAGCCTGCACTTCATGTATGTTGTCTTTTTTTTTTTTGCAAAGAATTCAAGAGCTTTTAGTATATAATCATCCTTAAACATAATAACTATTGTGGAACCCTTATCATATTTCACTGCCAGGCCGTTATGCTTTTGTAGTTTGTTATTGATGAAGTACATTTATTTCAAAATAGTTTGATTTTGTTGCTTAAGTAGATGTGTGTTTTTGTATAATTTTATTAGCCTTCTGGTCTAGTATAGTTGTTCAGTGTCGTTAAGTTTTGCAAAAATCAGCAGCTATTTTTATTGAGCGTATGGTGTCTTTTACGTCATTGTGATTTTTGTTTTGTTTTGAAGTATGTATGCTTCATGCCTTTATTTAGTAGTCATTTGACTCTGGTTGAAGTGGAGGTCAGTTCGATTTAGAACTTTGGGAAAAATTTGTAGGGTTACTGTTCTCATATACGTACTTACTGTGCGTAACGAGTATTTCGCTCTCATTTTAGTAATTGGCCAAAAGAGAGGGCCTTCCAGGAATTGTGAAACGAGTCCTGTCGTCCAGGACCGTGTTCCACAAAGAGCGCAGATTCGCCAAGAGATGGGGAAATTCAGAGGCGTCTGTTGTGCTGAATGAGGCCGGGCTGATCAGGCCTAAGCGCTGTAGTGTGCGAGTGAGACACACGAGAACCTACGTCATAGGGAAACCCCGTAGGAGCTGTTTGTGCCCAGGGAGGCGTAGCAGTGTTAAATATGGCGGACCTAAGATCGGCTATAAAGGGAAACATTTACGAAACTATTTAATTCTGTAGTAATTCAGGGAATGAAGCCACAGTAATTTTAATCTACCATCTTTCTTAAATTTTCATGGTGATCCCTATAAAACTTGAATATTGATCATATCTATAATAGTTTAGGATTTACTGTTAAAGTTTTGTAACAAAGACCTGAATGCTAAAATCTGAACGCTTTGGTCGATCTTAACGATCGACATTTCATATAGAAGCGCATCATTAAAATGAAAAATGTCGTAAATATCAACTCTGTAACTTTATTTGTTTAAAAGATGTAGTAAATTTAAATCATCAGTATTTGTAGATAAGCATGAGGTCACCATTACCTCCACACAAAGCACATTGAACGATGACAGCATGACACCTTATTGAGTCATTAGGTAATAGAATATTTGTTATAAAGTTTAGTGCATAATAATTACTTTTGTTCTTTATTTATTTATCAGAAAGCACATTGGTGTAAGGTACTGGCTGTGACATTCAAAGTTAAGAAGGAGATTGTATTGGTTTTATGTAAAAGAATTTAACGTTTATTTTGTAGTGGATATTATTTCTACTTTATTTAGAACGTGAAAGTGGTCAAGCTTTGGTTATTTAAATACATTAAAATGTAAAATAATGCAACATAAGCAGTAGCCAATCAGATGGACGGTTTCAGGGAAGGAAACTGCAATAGTCAGTTGAGTGGCGATGTTCGGCACGTGGGAATCGCGGCCACAGACGGGCAGAGGCACAGTTATGGTCTAGACACCAATGGGACAGTGCTGGTGGAGACGTGAAAGCTATGAAGTGAAACAACTTAGAAAATTTCGCGATGTGTGGTATCACGGGACTTAGTCTCTGAGCAGTGAGCAGCTGTGCAGGTGTGAACTCTAACTTTTCGCGTAGATAACTAGGCGGAGTATTGGACTTCTATTTCGCGATGAGATTGTGTAACAGTAACTCTAAATACGACCACTTTCGCTATTAGTTTGCTTTCTGAATAAACATTATTCTAACCATATCGCAACTGTGTGGCCTACATCATTTATGGGTCGTTAATTTAGTTCCCGATATTATTATTACTGTTATTATGCGTTACATTAACCTTGTATGTTTCATACAATTTCGTAAACTTGCCATCAGCCAGACAATTTAACCAAAGGGTGACAAGTGTCTAATTTAGGGCGTGTATTGTGACACGTGCAGTTCAACCCCTAGACGAGTTTGAGCCAAGACATTTCTACGAAGAGGAACCGCATATCAGGCCGAATATCTTTGGGATGTTAGCTCGCATTACTCATAGGCAGTTTTTTTTTCCCTCAAGTTATCAAGCTTCCTTTGATATGTGTTATACAGGGTGTTACAAAAAGGTGCGGCCAAACTTTCAGGAAACATTCCTCACACACAAATAAAGAAAAGATGTTATGTGGACATGTGTCCGGAAACGCTTAGTTTCCATGTTAGAGCTCATTTTAGTTTCGTCAGTAACGTGATCAAATTGTAAATTTTCACAATCAACATGTGTGGGCTGACGAGAATCCGCACGCAATTGTGCAATCAAGTCATCAACACAGATTTTCTGTGAACGCTTGGGCGGGCATTGTTGGTGATGTCTTGACTGGGCCCCATGTTCTTCCACCTACGCTCAATGGAGCACGTTATCATGATTTCATACGGGATACTCTACCTGTGCTGCTAGAACATGTGCCTTTACAAGTACGACACAACATGTGGTTCATGCACGATGGAGCTCCTGCACATTTCAGTCGAAGAGTTCCTACGCTTCTCAACAACAGATTCGGTGACCGATGGATTGGTAGAGGCGGACCAATTCCATGGCCTCCACGCTCTCCTGACCTCAACCCTCTTGACTTTCATTTATGGGGGCATTTGAAAGCTCTTGTCTACGCAACCCCGGTACCAAACGTAGAGACTCTTCGTGCTCGTGCTCGTATTGTGGATGGCTATGATACAATATGCCATTCTCTAGGGCTACATCAGGGCATCAGGGATTCCATGAGACGGAGGGTGGATGCATGTATCCTCGCTAACGGGGGACATTTTGAACATTTCCTGTAGCAAAGTATTTGAAGTCACGCTGGTACGTTCTGTTGCTGTGTGTTTCCATTCCATGATTAATGTGATTTGAAGAGAAGTAATAAAATGAGCTCTAACATGGAAAGTGAGCGTTTCCGGACACAGGTCCAAATAACATATTTTCTTTCTTTGTGTGTGAGGAATGTTTCCTGAAAGTTTGGCCGTACCTTTTTGTAACACCCTTTATACGAGGAGCAACAATAAAGTAATGAGACTGATTTTCTTTGCAAGATGTGGCAACCCTGCAGGCTTGTGTAGGCACAATATCTTTGACCTTGGTCTATAAGTTGCTTCTAGTCCAAGCGGCACATCGATGCAACGGCTCAGTTGTGAGTTGTGCTGTAATAAGTCAACACGTGTTTGTGTCTCTCGTCATGGAAATGGAACCGCGTAATATTGCGCAACGGTATGCCATTCCTTTTTGCGTTGAATTGGGTGAAAACGTGATGACAACTTAGAGTAAGCTTAAGAAGGATTTTGGAGAGGAGGTTATGTCAAGAGCTCAAGTTTTTCGTTAGCATAAAATGTTTAGTGAAGGCAGAACGGATGTTGAAGATGAAGACCGCAATGGACGACCATCAACCTCACGGACAGATGTCAACTTGGCCTGGGTGCGTGAACTCATATGATCTGGTCGAAGATTATCCGTGAAAATGATTGCAGGAGAACTGAACATCAATCGAGAAACGGTTCGTCTAATAGTAACTGAAGATCTTGGTATGAGAAAGATTTGTACAAAAATGGTCCCCAAAAATATCACACCACAACAACAAGAAACGTGGAAAAATGTGGCTCTGTTAGAGCAAACGGAAATCAATCCAAAATTGTTGAGCCGTGTTCTCACTGGTGATGAAAGTTGGTTTTTTCAGTACGATCCAGCGACAAAACGCCAAAGTTCGCAGTGGTGCTCAAAGGTATCACCCAGACCAAAAAAGCTCGCATGTCAAAGTCAAAAGTGAAATGCATGCTTGTGTGCTTCTTTGATTCCAAGGGAATTGTTCATAAAGAGTGGGTCCCTCCTGGACAAACAGTTAACCAATATTACTACAAAGAAATTTTAGAAAGACTTAGCAAAAGAGTTCTTCGTGTCCATACCAACATCGCTGATAATTGGATTCTGCATCACGATAATGCACCATCCCATACTGCTCTCCCAGTACAGCAATTTTTAACCTCAAAACAAATTTCAGTACTACCACAGCCATCTTATTCACCACATACCCTTCTGAGCGACTTTTTTCTATTTCCAAAAGTCAAAACGGCGGTCAAGAGACACCATTTTCAAACAACACAAGATGTCCAAAGAGCTTTGACGAGGGTCTTGGAGGATATTACAGAAGATGAGTTCCAGAAATGTTACCATCAATGCCAGAAGCGCTGGAAAAAGTGTGTGCAACCAGAAGGAGACAACACTAAACTTGACTAAAACGGTAAGCAACAATTTTTTGACATCAGTCTCATTTCTTTATTGTTGCACCTTGTATTTTATCATATGTTTTTTTTATTATGATTCGTATCATGGAATAATGGGATCTGAGCTTGGTGTGCTATTAACTTTTATTGCACAAAAGTGCTGTGAGCTAATCTATTGAGGTGTTCTTTCTTTCTATACAGTTGTTTCGCTTCACACGTTAGCCAGAGTTTCTCACCTCTAGCTTTAGCAAGCTGTGCTTAGGTAGATTTACTATTAGACTTCATATTCACATATTTAGATACTATGTTTTTAAATAACAGGTTTTGATGAATTTTATATCAAGACATGTTTTAAGTATTTTTTATCTAATGATTCTGTATGTACAAAAAATTTTCACAAGTTGGCTGGCTGAATGAAATTACTTGTATGTTAAATTAAACATAAAATAAAAGTGACTGATGGCAGAAAATACAAATAAATAACTGGGTAGTTTTTGTAGGCCATGAGGTAGTTTCCTAACTTGTTAGTCCAAAAGCGTCCCATATGAAACTACTTCTACACTGTTGTGGTAGACTGTAAATAATGACAGTATTTGAATAATACAGAAAATAAATAACAATATATTTTGAATGTGTTCTATCTAGGAAACCGTTTTGAATATGGCATATGTCAGTATGAATATTTTTTTTTGTTCAGAATCGCTACACTATCACCCATTAAAGGGCGTACCTTTCCTATATTTAGTGGCTAAACTCTGTCACTTGTGGTTTTTCTTAGTGTGGACAAGATTACGGTATTTTCTGTTTGCGGGCGGTGGACTTGGCGTGCCGCCAACTCTGGGGCAGGCAAAGTGTCTGGTGGCCGACTCCCCTCCCCCTCCCTCCCCCACTCTCTCTCTCTCGCAGCACACCCTCGATTTACGGCCCCCCCCCCCCCTCTACCTCTGCCGGCGATACCGACGACGATTGTTATTTATGTGCGCCAGCTATCGGAAGAGAGCGGCAATCTTTGCAGCGGCCAGAGGGAATCCAGTTTGACCGGGAGCCCGCTTCCTGCGGGAAGTTTTTAGTACATAACTTGCCGCACGCATAAAACCCGACGGCCCATCCATCTTCCGGCAATTCATCCGCCGCGTCCGGAAAGGAAACCTGCTGCTTGTCTCGTTCCGTGTAGCTCCCAAACTGGCTGTCCGGCGAGTCGCTGACGATCGTACCACCATACCGTTTCGTTGCCTACTGTCCTGCATCTTACAAATATTTTATAAACTCACTTTCTCTTCTCCCTTTGTTTACAAACTCACTCTTTCTATCTTTTGTGAGTATTTTGTCTTTACACGAATATTCGACTTCAGGAAGTCCACGGGGGAAAAAGTGGGTCAACTCAACTTTTTCGTCAAAGTCACGTCATGTTCCTGTAGTACAGTTAAAGTTCTGTGCATTACGAGAGGCAATCATAAAGTTTTAATTATTACCTCGCAGAAACATAGTCACCTATGTATTTTCTATTTAGTCATTTTTTCGTTTTCCGTCGTTTCATAGTTGTTTCAAAATTCTTGGAGGTATGTTCCATGTTTACAATTAAAATAAAAGACGTTTGTTTTTTTGCCATGCTTGTTTCGCTCCTTTTATTTATACATCATCTACAGTGCCCTGTAATATATATATATATATATATATATATATATATATATATATATATATAGTTACAAGTAAGTTAGCATGTTACTTTTTCTCATGTCACTCTCTTGTTTTTTAGATTAGAAACAACTTCTGCAGCACAGGTTTTGTGACGTTAAATAATCGTCTACTCATACATGCTTGACACTGTCACGTCAGGAGCCGATCTAGATTAATGGAAAGCAGAAGTACAGCCTCAAACAGCCAAGATCGCTATCGTACAACCTTTACTGTGATTACCGGTTTCGGCAAAGTACGTTGCTATCATCACATCTTCTGCGTTATATTTCATTGAATCTTGACCAAATGCATCTCATTTTCTGTCATATCAGAGAACGATACTTCATGAACACGAAAACAATAGTATATCAGCCAGTCAAGCATAAAATAACTATTACATAAAACAACATACATTCTGCTAATGTACAAACATGAGCGTGTATAATCAGTGCAATATGTAAGTTGTTTTATGTAATAGTTATTTTATGCTTCACTTGCTGATATTTACATCTACATCCATACTCCGCAAGCCACCTGACGGTGTGTGGCGGAGGGTACCCTGAGTTGTCCTCGTGTTCATGAAATATCGGTTCATGAAATATCGTTCTGTGATATAATACAATATAAGATGCATTTGGTCAAGATTCAGTGAAATGTAGTGCAGAAGATCTGATGATGGCAACGTAGTTTACTGAAACTGGTCATCACAGTAAAGACTGTACAATAGCGATCTTGGCTGTTTGAAGTTGAACTCTTGTTTTTGCATTATCAAATTCAAATGGTTCAAATGGCTCTGAGCACTATGGGACTTAACATCTTAAGTCATCAGCCCCATAGAACTTAGAACTGCTTAAACCTAACTAACCTAAGGACATCACACACATCCATGCCCGAGGCAGGATTCGAACCTGCGACCGTAGCAGTCCCGCGGTTCCGGACTGCAGCGCCTAGAACCGCACGGCCACCGCAGCCGGCTTTTGCATTATCGTTTGGTGTCATTTACGACGTACAGTGTTATTAGTTTATGTGTGTTATCCTGGAGACGTCTTTATTCGGGTTCCACACTCCAGACGAGTGGTTTCGGGCGTTTTCACGCCCACATTCATTACAACGCTTCACTTGCACTTACCACTGTGTGTTGAACGCGCGCGCGCTGGCGTTTGTGTGTGTGTGTGTGTGTGTGTGTGTGTGTGTGTGTTTGTGTTTGTGTGTGTGTGTGTGTGTGTGTATGTGTGTGTGTGTGTGTGTGCGTGTTTGGTTATTGTGTGCAGTGTTGCCAACTGTCTTTGTCTCTTTATTTTTCGTTTTTTTTTGTTGTGTATGTATAGTTTGATATTTGTTCATTTGTTGTGTCTGTGCGCTTTGTAATGTGTGACTTTTTTCTTTTAACAACAAAAATCAAAAGTAAATGTAAAATATAACCAGGCTACATAATTAATAATCCCTCTCCCTCCCTCTCCCTTCCCCCCCCCCCCTCTCTCTCTCTCTACGCGTGCGCGCGCACACACACAGAGACATATATCACTCCATAGATACACAACAAAGGCGAAAGACAGGCACCGATAGTTCGTAACACTGCCACCAGTAAACACAGACTCACGTTCCACACACAGTGATGAGTGCAAGTCAAGTGATGTAGTAAATGTGGACGAAAAAACGCGAAAATCGATTATCTGTAGTATGGAGACCAAGTAAAGACATTGTCATGATGACACACATGAACTATCGATATTGGAAATCGTAACATCAAAGGATAATTTAGTCTCACAGTATTTGTGCTGAAAGAATTGTATGTTGCTGTTGTTGTTGTTGTGGTCTTCAGTCCTGAGACTGGTTTGATGCAGCTCTCCATGCTACTCTATCCTGTGCAAGTTTCTTCATCTCCCAGTGCCTACTGCAGCCTACGTCCGTATGAATCTGATTAGTGTATTCATCTCTTGGACTCCCTCTACGATTTTTACCCTCCACGCTGCCCTCCAATACTAAATTGGTGATCCCTCGATGTCCCGGAATATGTCCTACCAACCGATCCCTTCTTCTAGTCAAATTGTGCCACAAGCTCCTCTTCTCCCCAGTTCTATTCAATACCTCCTCATTAGTTATGTGATCTACCCATCTAATCTTCAGCATTCTTCTGTAGCACCACATTTCGAAAGCTTCTATTCTCTTCTTGTCTAAACTATTTATCGTCCACGTTTCACTTCCATACATGGCTACACTCCATACAAATACTTTCAGAAACGACTTCCTGACATTTAAATCTGTACTCGATGTTACCAACTTTCTCTTCTTCAGAAACGCTTTCCTTGCCATTGCCAGTCCACATTTTATATCCTCTCTACTTCGACCATCATCAGTTATTTTGCTCCCCAAATAGCAAAACTCCTTTACTACTTTAAGTGTCTCATTTCCTAATCTAATTCCCTCAGCATCACCCGACTTAATTCGACTACATTTCATTATCCTCGTTTTGCTTTTGTTGATGTTCATCTTATACCCTCCTTTCAAGACACTGTCCATTCCGTTCAACTGCTCTTCCAAGTCCTTTGCTGTCTCTGACAGAATTACAATGTCATCGGCGAACCTCAAAGTTTTTATTTCTTCTCCAAGGATTTCTTTGGTTTCCTTTACTGCTTGCCCAATATACAGATTGAATAGCATCGGGGAGAGGCTACAACCCTGTCTCACTCCCTTACCGACCACTGCTTCCCTTTCATACCCCTCGACTCTTATAACTGCCATCTGGTTTTTGTACAAATTGTAAATAGCCTTTCGCTCCCCGTATTTTACCCCTGCAACCCTCAGAATTTGAAAGAGAGTATTCCAATCAACATTGTCAAAATCTTTCTCTAAGTCTACAAATGCTAGAAACGTAGGTTTGCCTTTCCTTAATATTTCTTCTAAGGTAAGTCCTAGGGTCAGTATTGCCTCTCGTGTTCCAACATTTCTACGGAATCCAAACTGATCTTCCCCGAGGTCGGGTTCTATCAGTTTTTCCATTCGTCTGTAAAGAATTCGCGTTAGTATTTTGCAGCTGTGACTTATTAAACTGATTGTTAGGTAATTATAACATCTGTCAACACCTGCTTTCTTTGGGATTGGAATTATTATATTCTTCTTGAAGTCTGAGGATATTTTGCCTGTCTCGTACATCTTGCTCACCAGACGGTAGAGTTTTGTCAGGACTGGCTCAACCAAGGCTGTCAGTTCTAATGGAATGTTGTCTACACCGGGGACCTTGTTTCGACTCAGGTCTTTCAGTGCTCTGCCAAACTCTTCACGCAGTATCATATCTCCCCCTTCATCTTCATCTACATCCTCTTCCATTTCCATAATATTGTCCTCAAGTACATCGCCCTTGTATAGATCCTCTATATACTCCTTCCACCTTTCTGATTTCCCTTCTTTGCTTAGAACTGGCTTTCCATCAAAGCTCTTGATATTCATACAAGTGGTTCTCTTTTCTCCAAAGGTCTCTTTAATTTTCCTGTAGGCAGTATCTATCTTACCCCTAGTGAGATAAGCCTCTACATCCTTACATTTGTCCTCTAGCCATCCCTGCTTAGCCATTTTGCACTTCCTGTCGATATCATTTTTGAGACGTTTGTATTCCTTTGTGCCTGCTTCATTTACTGCATTTTTATATTTTCTCCTTTCATCAATTAAATTCAATATTTCTTCTGTTACACAAGCGTTTCTACTAGCCCTCGTCTTTTTACCTATTTGATCCTCTGCTGCCTTCACTGTTTCATCCCTCAAAGTTACCCATTCTTCTTCTACTGTATTTCGTTCCCCCATTCCTGTCAACTGTTCCCTTATGCTCTCCCTGAAACTCTGTACAACCTCTGGTTTAGTCAGTTTATCCAGGTCCCGTCTCCTTAAATTCCCACCTTTTTGCAGTTTCTTCAGTTTTAATCTACAGTTCATAACCAATAGATAGTGGTAAGAGTCCACATCTGGCTCTGGAAATATCTTACAATTTAAAGTTCGGTTCCTAAATCTCTGTCTTACCATTATATAATCTATCTGATACCTTTTAGTATCTCCAGGATTCCTCTTTCATTTCTTATCCCCATTCCATATTCACGTACTATGTTTCCTTCTCTCCCTTTTTCTACTCTTGAATTCCAGTCACCCATGACTATTAAATTTTCGTCTCCCTTCACTACGTTAATAATTTCTTTTATCTCATCATACATTTCCTCAATTTCTTCGTCATCTGCAGAGCTAGTTGGCATATAAACTTGTACTACTGTAGTAGGCGTCGGTTTCGTGTCTATCTTGGCCCCAATAATGCGTTCACTATGCTGTTTGTAGTATCTTACCCATACTCCTATTTTTTTTATTCATTATTAAACCTACTCATGCATTACCCCTATTTGATTTTGTATTTATAACCCTGTATTCACCTGACCAAAAGTCTTGTTCCTCCTGCCACCGAACTTCACTAATTCCCACTATATCTAACTTTAACCTGTCCATTTCCCTTTTTAAATTTTCTAACCTACCTACCTGACTAAGGGATCTGACATTCCACGCTCTGATCTGTAGAACGCCAGTTTTCTTTCTCCTGAGAACAACGTCCTTTTGAGTAGTCCCCGCCCGGAGATCCGAATGGGGGACTTTTTTACCTCCAGAATATTTTACCCAAGAGGACGCCATCACCATTTAATCATACAGTAAAGCTGCATGTCCTTGGGAAAAATTACGGCTGTAGTTTCCCGTTGCTTTCAGCCGTTCGCAGTACCAGAACAGCAAGGCCATTTTGGTTAGGCCAGGGCCAGATCAGTCAATCATCCAGGCTGTTGCCCCTACAACTACTGGAAAGGCTGCTGCCCCTCTTCAGGAACCACACGTTTATATGGACTCTCAACAGATACCCCTCCGTTGTGGTTGCACCTAAGGTACGGCTATCTGTATCGTTGAGGCACGCAAGCCTCCCCACCAACGGGATGGTCCATGGTTCATGGGGGGGGGGGGGGAAGAATTGTATTATATATATATATATATATATATATATATATATATGTGTGTGTGTGTGTGTGTGTGTGTGTGTGTGTGTGTGTGTGTGTATGTATGTATTACAGGCCGCTGTAGTTGCTTCATAACTAAAAGAAGTGTAACACGTATGGAAAAAAAAACGAACTGTCTTTCATTTGGTTACAAAGGTGGAATATTCCTCCATAAAATTTGATTGTCTGCAGCTGCATGTCTGGAGTTCTGGCACACATTCAAATCCCCGACCCTCAGTACCATAGCAGCCAAGCCAAAACGACGCTGAACTGTATTAATGAGCAGCACCACTTTGCTTTGGCTGCTCTAGCGGCTTCTACAGTACTGTGAGTTGGGGATCTGAATGTGTACCAGAACTCCAGACGTGTGGCTGCAAGCAAACCGAAATAAATTATGTGCCTATAAGACTACCCCTCGAACAGTGCACAAATACTCTTGGTGATGAAAGACGTCAGCCACAGACATATGTACAAACACACACAATCCGAGCAGGCCTAGAATGCCCAATGATACTGTTCGGCCGCCGTGTCATCCTTATCCTTAGACGTCACCAGAAGCTGCTGTGGAGAGGCACGTGGTCAGCACACCACTCTCCTGCCCGTTGTAAGTTTTCGAGACCGGTGTCGCTACTTCTCAGTCGAGTAGTTCCTCAATTTGGAAGGTAGGAGACGAGGTACTGGCAGAAGTAAAGTTGTGAGTACCGGTCGTGAGTCGTGCTTCGGTAGCTCAGTTGGTAGAGCACTTGCCCGCGAAAGGCAAAGGTCCCGAGTTCGAGTCTCGGTCGGGCACACAGTTTTAATCTGCCAGGAAGTTTCAGTTCCTCAATTGCCTTGACAAAGGATGAGTACACCCTGCTTGCCAACAGCACTCGGCAGATTTGGACAGTGACCAATCCGCGAAGCCTGAAACCGCGTAACTTCGGTGATCTGACGGGAACCGGTGTTAACACTGCGCCAGGGCCTTTGGCTACAGACATATATAGTCTTTTAAAATACTTGTACAATGGAACAAGGAGGCAGGCGTCTACTAGTGGGAAATCTTGGCAGGCGGGCACGGGCAAGGGAGGGTCGCGAGTTGGCGGGGGCTGTGGGGGTGGGGGAGGGTGGGGGTGGGGGGGGGGACCTGGTCGGTCTGGAAACATCGGACTGCATCGTGCTATTTGTGAATTTTCCGCTTTATTTTTAGTTGTCCATCGGGTGATGCTGAGGGAATTAGATTAGGAAATGAGACACTTAAAGTAGTAAAGGAGTTTTGCTATTTGGGGAGCAAAATAACTGATGATGGTCGAAGTAGAGAGGATATAAAATGTAGACTGGCAATGGCAAGGAAAGCGTATCTGAAGAAGAGAAATTTGTTAACATCGAGTATAGATTTAAGTGTCAGGAAGTCATTTCTGAAAGTATTTGTATGGAGTGTAGCCATGTATGGAAGTGAAACATGGACGGTAAATAGTTTGGACAAGAAGAGAATAGAAGCTTTCGAAATGTGGTGCTACAGAAGAATGCTGAAGATTAGATGGGTAGATCACATAACTAATGAGGAAGTATTGAATAGGATTGGGGAGAAGATAAGTTTGTGGCACAACTTGACCAGAAGAAGGGATCGGTTGGTAGGACATGTTCTGAGGCATCAAGGGATCACCAATTTAATATTGGAGGGCAGCGTGGAGGGTAAAAATCGTAGGGGGAGACCAAGAGATGAATACACTAAGCAGATTCAGAAGGATGTAGGTTGCAGTAGGTACTGGGAGATGAAGAAGCTTGCACAGGATAGAGTAACATGGAGAGCTGCATCAAACCAGTCTCAGGACTGAAGACCACAACAACAACATCCTGCCTTATTTAAACATGCATCACTTTTATTCTAAATTTCTGTCCTAACGTTTAACAATATGCTCAGTTCATTGTGTGTGTTAATTTGCCATACAATATGCGTCATACATAGAACAGCACTGTAAAGAAGATCATGGGAAGAAATGGACAACACACCTCAATAAGGAGAATTTCTTCCGTTCTCAAAGTGCATACCTATGTAAGTATCATATGCAGGAAGAGCTACGCCTTCAGTGGTTTATAACTGTCAGTGCCATTTTATCTGCCTCAACACAGAGTGCTGTGTGTATATTTTCGCAATTTTTCCTATATTATGAGAGCAGTTTATAGACTTACCAGACGTAAAAGTGCTGCCTAAAGGCCACTACCACATGAGAAACATATGCGCATGAGCCATATATTATTATATTTCTAAATATTGCATAATTTTAAGAGATTTATCCGAAGCAATATAGTTACATTCAAGTTCTGTCGATATTTAAAACCTCAAAGTGAACAAAATGGTGTTTTGTACGTGTAGTTTGGCGTTACCTGTTTTTCCCCTGAGCAGGCTACTTACATAAGCATGTGGCACTAAAAGTAAAATGTGGTTTCAGGAACAGAATATCAGTGCAGGAATTACTGTGTTGGGGTTCTCGAAATTACACATCTGTTAAACTTATTGACATGGAGTTCAAAAATGGTTCAAATGGCTCTGAGCACTATGGGACTTAACATCTGTGGTCATCAGTCCCCTAGAACTTAGAACTACTTAAACCTAACTAACCTAAGGACATCACACACATCCATGCCCGAGGCAGGATTCGAACCTGCGATCGTAGCAGTCCCGCGGTTCCGGACTGAGCGCCTAGAACCGCTAGACCACCGCGTATTGACATGGAGTAATCGCCTTTTTCTTCCATGCTTATCTATTCCGGTTTTGGTATTTTCTGGAATTTTTTTCAATCGAAAAGGTAATACAGAAAAAATAATAAACGTAAATATTACGAAGGGTCCTCTTTCCCCCAGACTATGGGCAATATGATCCCTTTGTTTATTACTAGTGGGTATATGTAGCTATTTTTATTTTTCTGAGAGGAGAATACACCTCTCCAATTATGATTAATTGCGTTACACTTCACTACACTACGTAGAAAAACATCAAACATCAAAGAACAGAATTTAAGCAAAATGTAACATTCTAGGGTAGCATATTGAAAAGTGAAAAAATAATGTATTAATATAACATACCAACAATGTATTTCATGAAAAGCATGGCACAATTATTTATTAATGAGCTTTTATCAGTATTGTACCACCGTGGTGAGGAAAGAATTAGGTATTAATCACATGTTATATCAATTATCAATGCACAAATCTTCGTAATACATGTCCTATCTATACCGTTACACATATATAGAAAAGTGTCTGGTGTCTTAGCACAAAAGATGGTGTGACCCATTAGAACTCACGGTTACCATCATTGAGACCTCGCTTCACAGCTGTAAGTACACTCAAAGAACTGGGTATTGATTACGGTAAGCAGGGGATAACTATATGTCAACTGAAATATTTGTGAGATTTGTCATGTTCAACAATTAGATAGACTTAAAGGCGGCACCTTGTAACACGTGAACACGAAATGGCAGTAGAGAAAGCGCACAACAAAAAGTACATAAACATTGAATAACTAACTTGGGTAAGTGAAACTGAGAAGCAGCATATGCACTTAAGTTGCATAATCGTTTCTAAAGTCAATTAATCAAATACAAGCCACTTGACTTCAGAAAGACATGTGGACATGAAGTGAAAATACCAGCAATCATAAAAACTCAAACATGTATGCACGACTCCAAGAAAAACAAAAAAATGGACTGAACTGGAATGGAGGGTGATTGAACTGACTGCATAATGTTTCGGTCTGAATGAAACAATGTAATTTTCTTACTATCTCCGAGCTTAATAATTTTCAAATACACGGAAATTTTGTAACTCCACACACACAGATACCTGTCTACGTGATTTAATCACATCGGCTTAAGCTCCTGAAATCAATGAAACGTAAGCCCTAGGATACGAAACGCACACGAAAAGTTTGCTACCTAGATCTTGCAAATGAGTAACGACGTCGAGTAATCACGATAAATGAAACTTCCTCACCAGTTCTGTTGACTCGGCATCGCCGAATCAACCTCCATTTCCGCCGTCCAGCCATAACAAATACCCGCAAACAAGTGGGTTACCAAGTTGTGTGCAGGCTTGAACTATAAGCCAGCAGTGTGCTGAGTGGCTGAAAGGGCCCGGAAGCGTTAGAAGTAACTATGCTTACCCCCACGGCATCTCCAAGAGACAACTCAGAGAATCTACGCTGTATATATCGACGCTGGTGCAAAGCATCAGCAAAGACAAGCTCGCAATGTACTAAAGGAAAATTACTGAAAAATTGAAAGTAGCCGTTTATCAGGCAACTTTGAAACTTGAGGAGCAATAGTAACCCTAATTTCGTTATTATACTCATGGGAAGTGTTCCCAAAATTTTCTGACCGATGGTAATAACCTGTGACGTATTATGTCAGAAGCTTACTATACTAATGGCCATTAAAATTGCTACACCAAGAAGAAATGTAGATGATAAACGGGTATTCATTGGACAAATATATTATACTAGAACTGACATGTGATTAAATTTTCACGCAATTTGGGTGCATAGATTCTGAGAAATCAGTTCATCAAGAGTAGTCACTGACGTATTGCGACGAGCCAGTTGCTCGGCCACCATTGACCAGACGTTTTCAGTTGGTGAGAGATCTGGAGAATGTGCTGGCCAGGGCAGCAGTCTAACATTTTCTGTGTCCAGAAAGGCCCGTATAGGACCTACAAAATGCGGTCGTACATTGGCCTGCTGAAATGTAGGGTTTCGCAGGGATCGAATGAAGGGTAGAGCCACGGGTCGTAACTCATCTGAAATGTAACGTCCACTGTTCAAAGTGCCGTCAATGTGAACAAGAGGTGACAGAGACGTGTAACCAATGGCACCCCATACTATCACGCCAGGTGATACGCCAGTATGGCGATGACGAATACACGCTTCCAATGTGCGTTCACTGCGATGTCGCCAAACACGGGTACGACCATCATTCGAAAAAATGACGTTTTGCCATTCGTGCAGCCAGGTTCGTCGTTGAGTACACCATCGCAGGCATCGAGACGTGGCTGCACGATCCGTTACAGCCATGCGGATAAGATGCCTGTCATTTCGACTGCTAGTGATACGAGGCCGTTAGGATCCAGCACGGCGTTCCGTATTACCCTCCTGAACCCACCGATTCCATATTCTGCTAACAGTCATTGGATCTCGACCCACGCGAGCAGCAATGTCGCGATACGATAAACCGCAATCGCGATAGGCTACAATCCGACCTTTATCAAAGTCGGAAACGTGATGGTACGCATTTATCCTCCTTACACGAGGCATCACAACAACGTTTCACCAGGCAATGCCGGTCAACTGCTGTTTGTGTATGAGAAATCGGTTGGAAACTTTCCTCTTGTCAGCACGTTATAGGTGTCGCCACCGGCGCCAACCTTGTGTGAATGCTCTGAAAAAGCTAATCATTTGCATATCACAGCATTTTCATCCTTTTGGTTAAATTTCGCGTCTGTAGCACGCCATCTTCGTGGTGTAGCAATTTTAATGGCCAGTAGTATATATCTGCTATCGGGATAATCAGTAGAACCTGATGATAGCTGAGAAGCTAAAAACGAGTTACAAATAAACTTCGGTTTGCTGCAGAAATATTGAACATATTCAGAGTTCGAATATAATAAACTTTCTTGAGAGTGAGAAGCTTATGTCAAAGAATCAGCATGGTTTTAGAAAGCGTCCCTTGTGCGAAACTCACCTTGCCCTTTTCTCACACGATATACTGTGAACTATGGATGAAGGGCAACAGGCTGATTCCATATTTCTCGATTTCCGTAAAGCGTTGGACATGGTGCCCCACTGCATGCTGTTATGAAGGTACGAGCATACGGAGTAGGTTCACATATATGTGAGTGCCCCGAAGACTTCTTAAGTAATGGGACCCAGTATGTTGTCCTCAACGGCGAGTGTTCATCGGAGACAAGGGTATCGTCAGTAGTGCCCCAGGGAAGTGTGACAGGTCCGCAGCTCTTCTCTATGTACATAAATGATTTGGCGGACATTGTGGGCAGTAATCTGCGATTGTTTGCTGATGGTGCTGCGGTGTACGATCAGGTGTCGAGGTTGCATTGTAGAAAGATATAAGACAACTAATAAAAAATTTGTAATGAATGTGGTAAATTACAGCTACCTCTACTGTGGAAAATGAAAGTTAACGCGGATGGATAGGAAGAACAAACCTGTAATGTTCGGATATAGTATTACTAGTGTCATACTTGACGCAGAACAGTCGTTTACATATCTGGGCGTAAAATTGCAAAGCGACATGAGATGGTAAATTGCAGCTAGCTCTAAATGTGGAAAATGAAAGTTAATGCGGATGGACAGGAAGAACAAACCTGTAATGTTCGGATACAGTATTACTAGTGTCGTACCTGACGCAGACCAGTCGCGTTTAAATATCTGGGCGTAAAATTGTAAAGCAATATGAGATGGAATGAGCGTGTGCCAAGTGTGGTAGGAAAGGCGAATGGTCGACTTCAGTTTATTGAGAGAATTTTGGGGAAGTGTGATTCACCCGTAACGGGGACCGCATATAGGACGCTACTGCGACCTATTCTTGAGTACTGCTCGAGTGTTTGGGATCCGTATCAGGTCGGATTGAAGGAGCTCATCGAAGCAATAATTCAGAGGCAGTCTGTTAGATTTGTTACCGGTAAGTTCGAACAACATGCAAGTGTCACGGAGATGCTTCGGGAGCTCAAATGCGTATCCCTCGAGTAAAGGCGACGTTCTTTTCGAGAAACACTATTGAGAAAATTTACAGAACCGGCATTTGAAGCTGACTGCCGAACATTTCTACTCCCGCGAACATATATTGTGCGTAAGGACGTAGAAGATAAAATACGAGAAATTAGGGCAAGTGGACGGTCGTTTTTTCCTCGCTCTATTTACGAGTGGAATAGGGGAGGGAATGACTAGTAGTGGTGCAGAGTACCCTTTTCCACGCACCGTACGGTGGCTTGTAGAGTATCAATGTAGATGTAGATGTGGAAAAATATTCCATCATCATTATAAATTAACCTGCGAAATAAGTTGTTACAGTAGATTTTCGTGAACGATTCCCTATTCCTTGCTGTTCCCTTCAGTCGCTAGTAGGATATTCTTTCCCTCAAATCTGTCTGCATGTTATCTTCTTCTATCTTTCCTTTTTCCCTCTGTTTTTCCTCAAAGTGCAGTTTATTGTCCACAGCTTTTCCCTAATTCTTCTGACCCAAATAATTCTTCCCCTTCCTCATTTACTTACAGAGAGTTTCTGTTTCCTTTACTGTTTGGAATACTTCATAATTCCTTACTTTATCAATTCATACTGCACAGTCTACGAAAACATGTTTCGCTGTTGTAATTATATACTGAGCTTGTGATAAGTGTAAATAATTACTGCTCGTGAGAAAGTTTTCATTCACAAATATCCACACACACTATGGAGGTAGGTTGCTGTTCTGTGAGGATGAAAACAAACTTCAATGTTTGAATAATTAGTAATTGGTATCCTTTGTTTCGTGATACTAACATTATTAATATGTATTTTTCAAAGGTAGTAAGTAAGCTGCAATGTCTAATGTGCACGCAGCAGTTTCATAAGATTTTCTGAAACTAAATTTTGCAGTTGTTCGGAAACAAGTGACGTATTAACTGTCTACTCTGACGTGGCTCGTTGCTCCTTTTATTTTGACCAGACTGCACGTGATGACAAATTGGAAGAATTCCATTAGTATTGGTGACAGAGGACGAGCTTATTAATCATTTTGTGAAACAGTCTTTGATTCTTCTCTGTCAGCACTGCAGGGCATGTGGCGCATTTCCCGTGTGACGTAGGAAGCGTCCGATTCCATTAATTATAGAGGCCGAAAGAAATTAAATATTTACGGTTTCGGGGGTATCTGCATTAATGCCGGCAGAAAATGCTAGCTTATCTTCGATTCACGCGCCATCAAATAAATGGAATATATTCTCGTTTAATTTTCTGCCTGGAAAGTTTCTGGAGGGATCTAAACAAGGCAGCCGGACAGCTACAGGGAAGAAATTTTATTTTATTCTGTTCTCCTCAATGCTCGCAGGATTTTCGTAAATTATGCAGTCATTTTAGCACCGCTCTGGAGAGATGCTTCGTTACAACTTTATGACGAACTTTGAAAGTAATTCACTGCGTGTGAGGTACGTGCTGGGACACGAGCGGGAACCAGCTCAGCTGCTAGTAGATACAGCGTGATAGTGGGCATATAGATGCGAGAACTGAAATATATACATAGGCAGATTGCACTCATTTCGAGAATTATATATATGCAGATTTCTTGTTACGGTAAGTAATGTTAGATCATGTGTGATTTCCTCCTTCTTTGACAAGTGTAGAGATTAACCTTAGTAACTGTTTGGTATCTTGGAACCATACCACCCTGCAATCACTTTCTCGATGCCTCGTCACTCCATTGCGACGGAGAGGTATGCTGACAAATATTGCGTTATTAGTACAGCTATAGCTGGGTGAAAATGCGGGAGTCAGTGATCTATAAAACAAGAATGTCTAAGGAAACGTTTACTTGACACTACAATAATGAAGCCATAATCACAGCACATAAAATTTTTCTTTAAAAGAAAGACGTTACATACCGGTTTCTACGAGGTACATCGTCATTTAAAAAGTAAAACATCAGTTGGAGAATACATAATGGAAATTGTGACATACATCTTACAACAATTACGCAAACTAATGAGACCAGGCAACCGAGACAGTGGTGGCATAACCAAGACAGTACTAGTTATGCCCATGCTTTTCTAACCGTTCATTCCATGTCCTAATCTAAAATAGATAAAAACTACTCCAGGGTAAAAATTGCCAAAAATTCTTGCGATGTGTCCTGCTGTGACACAATGATCGTGTGGCTCATATAAATTCACAAGTCATCAGTGTATCAAGCACGGCAAGCTTCCATATGGAATGCAGCACATAATTTTACTACTAGTAGTGTGTCAGTCCTGTATTCTCATGTAGGACCGATACGCTACTGATAGCGCTTTGAGATTATTTTTTTTCTCTTTTTTTTTTTTTTAAAAAAAAGGTTCAAATGGCTCTGAGCACTATGCGACCTAACTTCTGAGGTCATTAGTTCCCTAGAACTTAGAACTACTTAAACCTAACCTAAGTACATCACACACATCCATGCTATAGGCAGGATTCGAACCTGCTAGCGTAGCGGTCGCGTGGTTCCAGACTGTAGCGCCTAGAACACCTCGGCCACCCCGGCCGGCATTCTTTCTTCGGAACGTAGTGAAGCCTCGTTACATTCAAGAGCGACGTTTAAAGAAAATTGTAGTACAGTGACGGGTAAGAGACACAGCACTGAAATAATTTAAAATTTTTGTTTTGCTCTGAATTTTGATTTTTATTATGTCTTTGTAAGATATAAACACATTTGTACTTAGGACGTTTACATCCATTGAGCAACGTCAGGCTATTTATTTACATTCATTTACTACAGATTAACACGCTGAGATTTTTACTCCTCAAGTTGGCATAAAAAATATCAGATATGTCCTCTGCTATCTTATTGTGCAGAAATAAGATCACTAATTCTTTTGAGCATGATCCGCAGAAATAATATCTATCCCACACCAAGCAAGAGAATTAATGGACAGGAGAAAGTAAAATAACTCTCCCTTCATAACAAGATAAATCACACTGTGCCAAATAGAATGCAGCCTGCATGACGACAAAGTTGAAACTACAGGTGCTTGATAATTTCTGAAGAGAGAGGAACTTTGAGATCAGACAGGCTTAAAACTTCTCGTGCAACAGTGTACATTGTGTAACCAGCTTATGGTTATCGAAACAGTATTATACTGAGTGATCAACAAAATCAGAATAAATTTCAAAACTGAATTAATCACCGAATAATGTAGATAGAGAGGGAAAAATTGACACACATGCTTGGAATTACATGGGGTTTTATTAGAACCCAAAAAATACAAAAGTTCAAAATATGTCCGACAGATGGCGCTTCATCTGATCAGAATAGCAATAATTAGCATAACAAAGTAAGACAAAGCAAAGATGATGTTCTTTACAGGAAATGCTCAATAAGTCTACCATCAGTCCTCAACAATAGCTGTAGTCGAGGAATAATGTTGTGAACAGCACTGTAGAGCACGTCCGGAGTTATGGTGAGGCATTGGCGTCGGATGTTGTCTTTCAGCATCCTTAGAGATGTCGGTCGATCACGATACACTTGCGACTTGAGGTAACCCCAAAGCCAATAATCGCACGGACTGAGGTCTGGGGACCTGGGAGGCCAAGCGAAAGTGGCGGCTGAGCACACGATCATCACCAAACGACGCTCGCAAGAGATCTTTCACGCGTGTACCAATATGGGGTGGAGCGCCATCCTGCATAAACATCGTACGTTCCAGCAGGTGTTTATCAGCCAGGCTGGAGATGATTCGAGTCTGTAACATATCGGCATACCTCTCACCCGTCACGTTAGCAGTTACAAAACCAGAATCACGCATTTCCTCGAAGAAAAAAGACCCGATAACGGTAGATGTGGTAAATCCAACCCATACCGTGACTTTCACGTCTTGTAATGGAGTTTCCACGACAGTTCTAGGATTTTCGGTAGCCCAAATTCTGCAGTTGTGGGCGTTGACAGACCCTCGGGGCGTGAAATGGGCTTCGTCGGTCCACAACACGTTACTCAACGAATCGTCATCTTCCGCCATCTTTTGAAACGCCCACACCGCAGATGTCCTCCGCTTCACTAAATCGCCATGTAACAGTTCATGATACCGATGGATTTTGTACGGATAGCATCGGAGGGTACGCCTAAGTGCCAACCAAACAGTAGTGTATGGAATGCCGGTGCGACGTGCGACTGCACGAGCGCTGTCTTCCCCGTACATAGACTAATCCATTACAGTCTCCATTTCTTCCTTAACTGTCTCAGCAGCATTACGCCCTGTGCTCGGTCGGCCACTACGAGGCCTATCGTCTAAACAACCCGTGGCTTCGAACTTCGAAATCATTCTCGCCACAGCTGCATTTGTCAGCGGACCTTTACCCATTCGAATCCTCTTCCTATGGCGATAGGATCGTAACGCTGAACTAGCACATACCCCATTCTGATAATACAGCTTCACTAATAGCGCCTATTCAGGTAACGTCAACATGCTGCGACTGCTGGCGCATCTGATTCTCTCTCTCATTACAGCTCCTTTTATACACGATTGTCATGCGCAGTCATGTTTTGCTGTCCAGCGCCATCTGTCGGACATTTTGTGACCTTTTTTTTGTTCTAATAAAACCCCATGTCATTTCAAGCATGTGTGTCAATTTTTACCTCTCTATCTACATTATTCCGTGGTTTATTAAGTTTTCAATTTAATACTGACTTTTTGATCATACGATATTTTGATGTAATAGCGCGAGTTTTCTTAAGGACGCGGCAAACAATCATCACGTTGATTGTAATACTTTTGATGAGAAACACTTTATAACGGCACACCATTCTGTTTCAGTGACATGTGACAGTAAAATTTCAATGTTAACAACACCAAGGAATTGCTGCCGCACGCGTTGATTCTAATGTAAGTATACAGCCAACGTGAAGCCCGGGAATGGTGAAAACTGTTTTCATCTAGCAAGTGTGAACTGCAGAGCACGCCAAAACGCGTATGGGTCCCGGGTTCGATTCCCGGCGGGGTCAGGGATTTTCACCTGCCTCGAGATGACTGCGTGTTTGTGTTGTACTCATCATTTCATCATCATCCAGGAAATTGGCGAAATTGGACTGAGCAAAGATTGGGTAATTGTACGGGCGCTGATAACCACGCAGTTGAGCGCCCCACAAACCAAAACATCATCACACGCCAAAACGCGAGCTTGTCTCCTCCAGATCCAATCCTGCGCTCAGCAGCAACAAACACTGTGGCAGTTAAGCTTCCTGTGTCACCACTGTGTGGCGTTAGTGCGGTACACACACGCGCGTGCGCGTCTACATCGACATCACCCGCGAAAAACCTCGTGGAAATATAGGTCGTTTATGTAGACTGTGAAAAGTAATGGTTCTTTAACACTCTGTTTGGGTACACACTAAATATCAGAATGTATTCCAGGCGGTATACATATGCACAGGCATGGCTGAGCAGAGTGCGCACTTATACACACACACACACACACACACACAAGAGAATTTGTTCAGAACATGTTTTATGCTTGCGTATTATGACATGAATGTACTTCGCAGGGCATTTATGGAGATGAAACATGGACTGAGGGGAAAACCAGAACAGAACAGAATCGAAGCATTTAAGATGTAGTGCTACAGAAGATTGTTAAAAATTAGGTGCAATGACAAGAACAAGGAACGGGAAGACAGATCCTCTACCGAGACGCCAGTGAATAACTTCCATGGTACTAGAGGAAACTGTAGAGGGTAAAAGCTGTAGAGGAAGACAGAGATTGGAATACATCCATCAAATAACTGAGGACGTAGGTTGCAAGTGCTGCTCTGAGACAATAAATGATGGCACAGGAGAAGAATTCTTGGCAGGCCACATCAAACCAGTCAGAAGACTAATGACAAATAAATAAATAAATAAAAATAAAAATAAAAAATAAAAACATTACATTGCTAGAGATCAAAAATCTTCTCTGTAGGAATCAAAATGGATTCCAAAAACAACGAACATGTGAAACCCAGCATGCTCTGTTCATCCACGAGACCGAGTAAGCAGTAGATACAGGCACCTATTTTGCTGTCTAGTTCCTTGACTTCAGAAAGACGTTCGGTACAGTTCTGCATTGCCATCCAATGAACTGAATATCCTACCAGCTGGGTGACTGGACTGAAAAGTTTGTGGCAAACATAACACACTAAGTTATTCTCAGCGGAATAAAGTAATTTTGGGCATGCCCCAAGGGAGTGTATGTGTGTGTGTGTGTGTGTGTGTGTGTGTGTGTGTGTGTGCGTGCGTGTGTGTGTATTAGCTTTTCACCTGCCATGTTGACCAAGCACATCTACGTAGTATATATGGCATGTGTGCTACCCCTCATTGTGTCCATCTCCTCTTCCCCCCGTCACTCTGCTCAGCCATGCCTGTGCATTTGTATACATACATTCTGATATTTTGAGTGTGTCCAAACAGAGTGTTAAAGAACCATTACTTTTCACAGTCTACATAAACGACCTATATTTCCACGAGGTTTGCCGCCGGGGATGCCGATGTAGTCACAACTCTCGAAAATTGTAGAGACATGCAGTATGTAACATTATGCGTATTTAGGTAAGCTAATCGGCCACCCACTATTGGTATGAAGTAAGGTGAACGTGTTGTAGAGCTGAGGACACACCACGGCAGATCCGGCTAGGTGACCGGTACCAGTGAATTCAGGTACAAAGACTAGCAATGTCGCTGGCAATAGGGAAAATCCCAGTACGGGGAATTTTGATGGCTGTCGCTCGCACAGCCTTTGTGCAGGAGACAAAGCTCCGACACATGGCAGATTGTCAGACAAGCCGAAAGATAGCTTCTTACAGCTCTTTCAGGTCTATAATAACTCACATGAAGTGCTAAAGCAAATATAAATACATCGGTGATCTCAGATAAATGCGGCACATCCAATGACACAATAATATTTTAATATCTTTAAAGCTACAGACGTCAACATTTCACAGTGAATAAACACTTTTACAACATGCCGCTGAATTAACAACTTTTAAATGCTACATGCGATTTCAACAAAGGATATCTCAGATGATAGCATTGAACTATAGCTATAATCCCTGAAAGCTAGGTATCTGTGTTTATTTATTTCTTGATTTATTACATTTTTACATCTTTTCATTATGCAAATATTTGTCAAAGCATCGTTTCTTTCACAACTGCACAGCAAACAAATGCTGTATGAATACCTCACGTATTGTTATACTTGTGTAGTTATTTAATGAATAGTGTACTGTTTTTCCCGTAACTTTATTTAAATGTTGATTTCAAATACCGTTAAAAATTGTGCTAATTCAAAAGTAGTCAGTCGCATTTGTTAGCGGAAACCACAACAGAAATGAGAACCGAAATACATTTCTGTAAAGAATGCATAAATAATTGTTTAAATAACATCTAAGGACCATTCATTGTCATTTAATGTGCAAGAACACTAGTTGATTTATTTATGAACCAACTTGAAACGTCCCCTTAGAAAAATTATAAATGACTGTGCTTAAACTGACACAATATTTTTTAGCGCAAAGCAGTCTGACTTTAAAAAATCCCTACAAAAGAATGGTCCTGACTAACAATAACCTATACATTTCATGAATCACTTACCTCACAAAAATCTTCGCTGCTCAAACTCTGCAATACAGCGTGCGCCTACAATGCCAGCTGAATAAAAGATTTTAACTACTGAAGGCACTAACTACTGACAGGCATAGTTAGCAAATGAAAGGTTTTGATAGAGAACAAACAATGTATTTACCTTAATAGTGTTCAAAAGTCATAATATATATATCAGTTCATGACATCCAGTGTTACAAATTTACTCTTTCTGGAGGACACACGTCCAGATCGTCTGCTCTCAAAACTCCGCCATCTCTCTCCGCACATCCACCACTGCTGGCGGCTCACCTCCAACTGCGCAACGCTACGTGCTGTTAACAGCCAACTGTCCAACACTACAATAACAAATTCCAACAATGCAAACCAGCCACAGACTGCACACAGCACAGTCAGTGATTTTCATACAGAGCGCTACGTGGTGTTACCAACATAAAAACCTAAACAGCCTACTTACAAACTGCAACATATATTTATAATAAATGAGCTGAATGTAAACGTCGGTTTACAAAATTTCTTTTGTTTTAATACTGTTGTAACATATTAGTTTAGTTGGTAGAGGTGAAGATAAGTTAAATCACGTGTGTAGGACGTAAGAACGACGCACTTTTGGTGGGAACAGCTTTCAGCCAATGGAAAAGCAGACGGTAGCTGAAGACTGTACTAGTCAAGTAGGGACTGGGACTTTTCAAGTGAAGAGCTCAAGGGAGCGATTCTGGACGCATTCACACTTGTGGTGGAAGGAGGCAGACCTACCTGTGGCAACGAGTGGTGTTCAACTGCGTATGTGATTGACTGAGGGCGGCGAACGGCCACTACCGTACTCTAACCTATGAAGGGACTGTAACTCACGAGAGGGCTCAATTCGCTCCAGAGTAGATTGTAACATATTCAGTTTGTATCATGGAACTGAGAATAGACAGAGTATGAGTTACTATTCTTTATTTCGCGTGCGATAATTTGTAAATCATTAGGTTGAACTCCGAAGCAGGTGAATATTTTGTGTATTGTGATCACGAAATGGACTTAGTTTTCGCATATCTTAGATGACTATTTAGTTTGTGGACTTTTCTGTCATTCTTGTAATGATCTCAACGCAAATTTACAGCAATGGACAAGAGTATTTTCTGTCTGTATTTTAAGTGAATATCATAAGACCCCTTCCAGTTTATTTGAGATGTACCGGGTAATCAAAAAGTCAGTATAAATTTTAAAACTTAATAAACCACGGAATAATGTAGATAGAGAGGTAAAAATTGACACACATGCTTGGAATGACTGGGTTTTATTAGAAAAAAAAAACGAAGTTCACAATGTCCTACATATGGCGCTGGACATCAAAACAAATTTGGGCTACCGAAAATCCTAGAACTGTCGTGAAAACTCCATTACTAGATGTTAAAGTCACGGTATGGGTTGGATTTACCACATCTACCGTTATCGGGCCTTTTTTCTTCGAGGAAATGCGTGATTCTGGTTTTGTAACTGCTAACGTGACGGGTGAGAAGTACGCCGATATGTTACAGAGTCGCATCATCCCTAGCCTGGCTGATAAACACCTGCTGGAACGTACGATGTTTATGCAGGATGGCGCTCCACCCCATATTGGTAGACGCGTGAAAGATCTCTTGCGAGCGTCGTTTGGTGATGATCGTGTGCTCAGCCACCACTTTCGTCATGCCTGGCCTCCCAGGTCCCCAGACCTCAGTCCGTGCGATTATTGGCTTTGGGTTTACCTGAAGTCGCAAGTGTATCGTGATTGACCGACATCTCTAGGGATGCTGAATGACAACATCCGACGCCAATGCCTCAACATAACTCCGGACATGCTTTACAGTGCTGTTCACAACATTATTCCTCGACTACAGCTATTGTTGAGGAATGATGGTGGACATATTGAGCATTTCTTGTAAAGAACATCATCTTTGCTTTGTCTTACTTTGTTATGCTAATTATTGCCATTCTGATCAGATGAAGCGCCATCTGTCGGACATTTTTTGAACTTTTGTATTTTTTTGGTTCTAATAAAACCCCATGTCATTCCAAGCATTTGTATCAATTTGTACCTCTCTATCTACATTATTCCGTGATTTATTCAGTTTTTAAATTGATACTGACTTTTTGATCACCCTATCTACATGAATTATAGGCAGTAGAACAGAACCTTTGTTTTTAAGTTATTCATTTAATCTTTATTTAGTAGTTTTATGTATTTTATTAATTCGCAATTCTAGCCCGTGCTTAGACGATTTGACTGCAGGATCACAGCTACAGGCTATTATTTACAGCGAATTAGCTGCGGGGCATGAAAACAGATGTGCGTGGCTCGATCTTATGACTAAATGGAGCTATTCTTTTTAAACAGAGCTGTGCACAGGCCAAGTAACTAAAGTACGAGTAACCACAGGTAAAGAACCAGCTGGTTTGTTCGTATGGGATGCTGCTTGGATGAGCATCTCAGTTGTAGTAACCGTTAAGAATCGTCACAATTGGGGGCTCGTCCGGGATATGTATCTAATTCTTTTAGAGTTGCAATTGTTAAGTCCAACAATTTACAGTATTCTGTGATTCAGGTACAAAATCCATTGCATGATAGGTAGTTTGGGTGAGGCTCTGAGCATAAGATTTTGCAGCAGTTGTGAGAATGAGAAATTGTAGCAAAATGTAGGTACCGTATGGGGAAGTTCGTCGCGGAATTTCAAGAAAGAAGAAGGAGGCTACGCATAGGCGTGCTGAGTTCGAAGTTGCAGCGGCCAGCAGCAGCGGAAGCCTCGATGGCGGCGTATCGGTAATGCGGGCCTCTGGTGGCGACTTCCAGATCATCAGCATCGACCCTGCAGGCAGGAGCAGTTCAGCAAAAGCAGCCAGCATGATAAGTAAGTTAAGTACTTGCGCCTATAGTGTTAAAATATGTGAACATGCAGCGTCATCGTCAGTGATGGAGCTTCCGAAGATTAAGCAATCACCAAGCGTGTGTGGTTCAGATAATGTTAGTGGGCCATTTAGTCCAAAATGTGAAAGTGGTAGTGTAGATAGAGACGATATTAGTGGGGCAGGTACTCCGAAATCAGAGAAGGGAGATATAACTGTGAATGACTCAACAGCATGTTTGATGAAAATTCTGACAAATTTGATCTCTAACAGTGAAGTATTGGGAACAGTGGTATGTTCAATAAAAGCAGAGATAGGTTCTGTAGATACAAGTGTAACAGAAACAGCAGAAGCTGATGTGACGAAAATTAAATCAGATGTAGAAGGGATGACTGAGTCAAAATTAGGAGCTACGAGGGCAGATGTACACAACATTTCTGAAGAGAATGGCCTGATTAACACCAGAGTCCACACAGTGGAAAAAGATTTCTGGGTCAAGTTGGAAAAGATACATTACGACCTGGGTCGTGAGGTAAAGAATTTTGTGCTGAGGCAAAATTTGCTTGAGGAGGCGACCATTAAATCGATCAACAGGCAGAGTAGTAGAATGTGAGAAAGAGGCGCTTAAGAACGGAGAACATTTTAAAGCTGTGTTAACTAAAGAAGCTGTGCAGCTTGAACAGCAGTTTAAAGACATGACGGCAGAATTAAATTATTTAGTAGCAAATCATGTACTGCTGTGATAGATGTTCCGTGGGTTAATTCAGGAACCGCAAAGAGTTTTGCAAATGATGGGAAATACCACCCAACTGATTTTCTTGCTGCTAGTAGAGATAGTTTTGAGAGGAATATCGGACGAGGCAACAATTAAATCGCGGAATGACATCTTGAGGGCAATGCACAATCATGGACAAATTTAATGAGTGCTTCGTTTTATACCTATGAAGTGTCTGAGAGTTGTTTCCTGAACAAATTCTAGAGTGAAGCGAAGCAACGGGACTTCAGAATGAGTTCCTAATCGGACAAAGTTTCAGACACGGAAGAGGGTCGATGCGGTTTTTTGTGTGCATAAACTAAGTTGGCACATGTAAATCGTCCGCTGGGTGGGTAGACAGAGATTACGACTCTCAAAAGACGACTACCGCAATTTTTACAATGGGATTTTGTTCACAGTTCGACAAATTCAATTGACACGTTTTTAGATTACAAACGCCATTGACGAATTTTTTTATTTTGTTGAGGAACTTGAACAGGCGTTGAAATTCAAGCCACATAATTGGAACAGTAGATGGGGAAATGGGTACCAGAACGGGAATCACAATGATCAGCAAAATACTTATCATTGTAATAATATTTTTCACGGAGAAAATGGAAACGGGAATTTTCATAACAAAAAATAAAATCGGGATCGAAGATTTGAGAGGCAAGTGCCTCACGAATAGCAACGCCGTAATACGAGGTCGGGAAATCAGAGATCGTGGCATCTCCGGTCCGGAGGTGACGAAATTAACTGGCGTTGAAAAGAGCACGTTATTTTCAAAATTCTGTGGGTGTAAAAAATTCAGCAACGAAGTCACAAATGTTGGAGATGGAGATTATACGAAATAACAATAAAATAGTGTTTAATTTTCAGCGGTGCAATCATAAAGAGGGCGCAAGAAATATGATAAAATATGTTGAGAGATTCGATACTGATGATACGAGGATGAATAATTTATTTTATGAAGGAAAGTGCATGATGGAATGAATGTATGTTTGTTGAAAATTCTGTGATTATAAGAGAGGATGAGGTGGAGCTGAATCTGGTAGAGGTGGAATGTATGACGAATTCTGATGAGGCATTCGTCATTAACAACAGTTATAAGAATGTAGGTGAAAGTAATGTAGATGTTGTACGACGAAATTATGTGAAGGTATTTGTGAAGGTGACTTGGCAATAGTCTCCTTAGATGGTGACGAATTTTGTTATGTATCGGCGGATGTTAAAGGAAAGTAAAGATGATGTTTTAGGTGCCGTAGCTGCGAAGGTTGAAGCTATTGGCCTAGATATCTCGGAAGAGGGAATTTGTGGAATTATTCCTATTGATGGAAGTGAATCGATTGCTCTTGATGAAAGCATGAATTATGGGTGGATGTGGAAGCATGAATATGAAAGTAATGTGTTAGATGGGAGATCAGAATCCAAAGTGTCGGAGAAATTTGAGGTTCAACAAAATATAAAGGAAAAATAGTTAGATACGAGTTTGGCGGAATTCATGTGTACTATGGATCTAATATGTAACGATGCAGCAGCGACAATTTATATGGCGCATCGGAGGATGTTGACACAGTTATTGGTAGTGGTTATAATTGTGGTGTCACCGCCAGACACCACACTTGCTAGGTGGTAGCTTTTAAATCGGCCGCGGTCCGCTAGTATACGTCGGACCCGCGTGTCGCCACAGTCAGTAATTGCAGACCGAGCGCCACCACACGGCAGGTCTAGAGAGACGTACTAGTACTCGCCCCAGTTGTACAGCCGACGTTGCTAGCCATGGTTCACTGACAACTACGCTCTCATTTGCCGAGACGATAGTTAGCGTAGCCTTCAGCTACATTTGCTACGACCTAGCAAGGCGCCGTATTCAATTGATATTGAGACTCTATTAATGTATCATCAAGAGCGATGTTCTACAAATGTGGATTAAAGTTAAGTATTCCAGAAGCTACGTACTTTTCTTTATAGCATTCGTTACGTATCCTGTTTCAGACCTCACGGCAGCCTGTGTGAGTTTAAGCGCGTGCCTTCGGCTTCCTCTCATTGTGTCTAGGCTGTCTTGTCTAGACACAACATATTTGGCGACGAGGATCAAAAAGGATCTTGTTCTTCATACTTGCTTTGCCCTAATTTACTTGTGTCATGGCTTCGCCACATTCTCCAGATGTACA
This sequence comes from Schistocerca cancellata, assembly GCF_023864275.1. Lineage (NCBI taxonomy): Eukaryota > Metazoa > Arthropoda > Insecta > Orthoptera > Acrididae > Schistocerca > Schistocerca cancellata. The sequence continues at coordinate 277,436,140 of NC_064632.1, read as the reverse complement.
GTCCGAATTTTATCGCTTGCAGAATCAGCAGACGCAGGCCTTATTGGATGCCCTTGGACAGCTCGTCCAGGGTCAACGTGCAATGCAAAACGATGCGGTCGCCGCCGCTTCATCGCTACCGCAGCCACAACACGCAGTTGCACCGCCTTTTCGTCCCTTTAAGGCGGAAGTGGAAAGCTGGACGGAGTGGTCACGTCAATTTGGATTCCATCTCGCCGCCTACAGAATTCAAGGTAACGAGAGGCAGCCTCATCTCCTTTCTTGTGTCAGTGTGTCCACCTACCGTGTGATAGTGAAATTGTTTTCCCGACGCAACGTAGCAACTCTGTCCTACGAAGAAATTTTGTCTGCATTGGATGCCTATTTCAAAGAATCAGTTAATGTAGTTGCAAAAAGGTATATGTTCTTTCGTTCAAAACGTACAGCCGGTCAAACTAATCGGGAGTGGGTTGCAACTTTGCAAGGCCTTACAAGGGATTGTGCTTTTGAGTGTGAATGTGGACTGCCTTATTCAGATACTATGGTGCGTGATGCAATTGCACAGAACGTTTCTGATGTTCGCATAAGGGAACAGATTTTGAAACTAGTCAATCCCTCCCTTCAACAAGTGGTAGACATATTGGATCGGCAAGACACACTTGACTTTGCTCAGGAGTCATTTGAAACTTCGCCAGCTGTGTGTCACATTAACTGGCCCGCTGGGCAAGCTGCACGGAACTGTAAACAGCCCTCGCGCTCGTCCGCACAGCTGCCGCCCGGCCCTCCGCCACGTGTCCCACGCCAGCATGCAAATGCAGTGAAATCATGCCCGCGGTGTGCTACTAGACATTTCCGTGAGAATTGCCCATCACGCCAAGCTATTTGCTTTTTCTGTCATAAGAAAGGTCATGTTCAGAGTGTTTGCCAGAAAAAGCTTAGATAGGACACTCACAACCATTCCAGGCCCTTTGCTTCGCGCCGGAATCGCACCAAGAATACTCGGGCTCGTGAACCTTCGCCCATGGAAATTCATGTAGTTCATGCCACTCCGCCCACAGTGACTGTGTTCGTCCCACAAAAAGTGTGCGTCGACATCGACGGAAATCCCGTCAAGTCGCCAGTGCTTCTGTCCCAGAAACAGTTCACGCTGCACGAGACAGTCGCTCTTGTCGTCAGCAGGACAATAAACTTTTTGTAGACTTGGAAATTAATGGCAACGTGATACCATTCCAGCTCGATACCGGAGCTGCAGTTTCATTGCTCAATAAAGACACATACAAACAACTGGGCACACCTCCGTTGCGTGCCACACATGTTAAGTTACATAGTTATTCCGGACAGCATATCCCTGTGTTAGGACAGTGCAGCCTTCTTGCAACATACAAGGGACAAACAAAACTTGTGTCTTTTTACGTCCTTCGTTCTTCTTCTGCAGTGAACTTCTTTGGTTTAGATTTATTTCAGTTGTTTAACTTGTCTATCGTAAATCAGGTCCTATCAGTGAACCAGACTGTGTCTTCAACCAGTGTTTCTCGTCTATGTGAAGAATTTGCAGACATTTTTGCACCGGGCCTTGGTTGCGCTAAGAACTATGAAGCACATTTGGAACTGAAAGTCAACGCGCAACCGAAATTTTTCAGAGCACGTAATGTTCCCCACGCATTGCGTGATGAGGTCGCCAGAACATTAAATGATTTGGAATCACAAGGTGTAATTGAACGTGTGTAGGCTTCTCTCTGGGCTTCACCCTTAGTCATTTTGCAAAAACCTTCGGGAAAATTGAGACTTTGCGTGGACTTCAAGGCAACAGTGAATCCACAACTTGTGACTGCTACTTTTCCTTTACCCCGCCCAGAAGATCTTTTTGACAAACTGTGCCCGGGTAAATATTTTTCAAAGTTGGACCTCGCAGATGCGTACTTGCAAATACCGGTGGACGAAGAATCCCAGTGCGTATTGGTGGTTAACACGCATCTTGGTTTGTATCGATTCAAAAGACTGCCATTCGGGTGTGCTTCCGCCCCTACATTGTTGCAGCAATATTTACAAACTGTTTGTGCGTCGGTCCCTACTGCAGCAAACTATCTGGACGATATTGTGATCTCCGGAAAGACAGCTGAAGAACATATAGCCAACCTCCGAACATTATTTCAGGTCTTGCGACAAAATGGTCTTCGCGTGCAGAAGGACAAATGTGTGTTTTTTGCTCGTGATTTGCCATATCTGGGACATGTACTCAATGCCCAAGGGCATACATCCCAGTCCAGAGCACCTTCGTGCCATACAAGACTTGCCTTCACCGCAGAATTTGAAGCAGCTACAGAGTGTGCTGGCTAAAATAAATTATTACCATCGCTATATCCCCCATGCCTCTTCCATTTCAGCTCCGCTTCATCGCTTATGCCGTAAAGGTGTTCCGTTCGTCTGGTCGACGGAATGCGAACGCGCCTTTCGCCAGTTGAAATCGGCGTTGCTTTCTAATACTTGCCTTACGCCATTCGATCCCCAGAAACCCCTTTTGTTGATGGTAGATGCATCGGATTTCGGGATCGGTGCTGTGTTGGCGCACAAAGATGGATCGCATGATCGCCCTATTGCCTTTGCGTCCAAATTGCTCTCGTCTGCGCAACGAAATTATTCACAGATCGAGAAAGAAGCATTGGCTCTCGTATTTGGTGTTACCAAGTTTCATGATTTCTTGTATGGTCGTCACTTTACCGTCATCACAGACCACAAACCTTTGACATCGCTTTTTCATCCAAACAAGCCTGTACCTCTACGTACAGCGCAGAAATTCATTTGTTGGTCTATTTTCCTCTCGCAGTACCGCTACGATATCTTGTATCGGTCCACTGCTAAGCACGGAAACGCCGATGCGTTGTCCCGTTTGCCTGTTGCTGCGGATAGAGCATTCGATTCTTCCAAACTTGCTTGCATGTTCATTGATTCGGAAACCGATGACGTGGTAGAATCGTTTTCAATTGATTTTCGTCGTGTAGCTGCAGCCACAGCTGCAGACCCTGTCCTTGCTACCGTTTTGCGTTTTGTTGCTACGCAATGGCCTTTGTCAAAGTCACGGATCGAGGATCCGTTGGTTCGCCGATTTTTTGCTCACAAGGAGAGACTTTTTGTACGACGTGGTGTTTTGCTGTTGCGTTCTGATAATGATCGGTACAGGGTCGTGGTCCCACGTTCTTTACAGTCCTCTGTCTTAAACCTTCTACACCAAGGACATTGGGGTATAGTGCGCACAAAACAACTTGCTCGTCAGCACTGTACTTGGTTCGGAATAGATGCTACGATTACGCATATGCGCTCTTCTTGCATGGCGTGTGCCGAACAACAATCCGCGCCACCGCGGAAATTCTTTGCATGGCCAAAAGCCACTTCCCCTTGGCAACGCTTACACATCGATTTTGCTGGTCCATTCTGGAATGCTCGATGGTTGGTTGTGGTCGATTCCTTCAGTAATTTTCCTTTTGTTGTCCGGATGTCTTCCACGACGTCTTCTGCCACCATCCAAGCGTTATCCGCTATCTTTTGCATTGAAGGTCTACCACAGACTATTGTTTCCGACAATGGCCCACAATTCATGTCCGCAGAATTTCAGTCATTCTGCAAGGCCAATGGTATTCAACATCTGACATCCGCGCCGTTTTCGCCTCACTCACACGGTGCCGCTGAACGTCTGGTCCGGACTTTCAAGTCACAGATGTTGAAATTGAAAGAGTCGCATTCTCGGGAGGACGCGTTATTGCTCTTTTTGTCCTCGTATCGCTCTGAGCCCCGAGATGGTCGCTCGCCGGCTGAGTTGCTTCACGGTCGCCCTCATCGAACCTTGATGTCTTCGCTACATCCGCTGCATCAGGTTCCTGTGCAGCGGCAGACACCTGCTTTTGCTCCCGGCGACGTTGTATACTTTCGCAACTATCGAGGTTCACGGCGTTGGCTCGCAGGGCGCATTCTTCGCTGCCTCGGCCGCGCGATGTATCTGGTTTTGGGGGCCTCTGGTGAGGTGCGTTGGCATCTCAATCAGCTGCGCCTCTGTTGTCGCACGGGTTCTGCCGCTCCCCGTCTGCTTTCAGCGACGGTGCCGTCCGGTCAGCGCCCTGGGGACCCATCTACTGGCTCGCCTCATCCCCAGGTGTTACCGACGCTGCCTTCCATTCTGCCCCATGGCGACGCGCCGCCGCAGCCGCCGCCGGCGCAGCCCGCAATGGACGCGTCACTGCAACCGCCGGGCGCTTCCCTGGGTCACGCGCCGCCGATCGCTTCCTGTGACCGGTTGTCCTCCGACGTGGAACTCTTACCCGCTCTGGACCAGATGTCGTCTTCGCCAGTCGGGTGCTCCTACTCGATGGAGGTCGACCCTTTGGCCCCTCCTGTCTCTCTACGGGCGCATACACCTCATGTTGGCGTGCACCCTGGACTAGGTTTTCAGGCGTTTCCTAGCTCCCCTCGGACCGAATGGCCGGGTGCGGGTGGCACAGCCTCGCCTGTTGTTAGGCTCCCCACCTCGTCGCATACGTCAACATGGGGTCCTCCCCACGGCGGGCGGAAGCCTTATAACACAACCGTTCGCCGACACCACACTTGCTAGGTGGTAGGTTTTAAATCGGCCGCGGTCCGCTAGTATACGTCGGACCCGCGTGTCGCCACTGTCAGTAATTGCAGACCGAGCGCCACCACACGGCAGGTCTAGAGAGACGTACTAGCACTTGCCCCAGTTGTACAGCCGACGTTGCTAGCCATGGTTCACTGACAACTACGCTCTCATTTGCCGAGACGATAGTTAGCATAGCCTTCAGCTACATTTGCTACGACCTAGCAAGGCGCCGTATTCAATTGATATTGAGATTCTATTAATGTATCATCAAGAGCGATGTTCTACAAATGTGGATTAAAGTTAAGTATTCCAGAAGCTACGTACTTTTCTTTATAGCATTCATTACGTATCCTGTTTCAGACCTCACGCCAGCCTGTGTGAGTTTAAGCGCGTGCCTTCGGCTTCCTCTCATTGTGTCTAGGCTGTCTTGTCTAGACACAACAATTATAATATATCGATTGATGTAATTGATGTTTTAAGTAAAGAAATTTATGCGTCGTAAGTGGATGTTAACGGAGGTAACTTTGATAAAGTTTATGGGTTTTGACGGAAATAAGGAGGATTTATGCAAGGGAGATGAAGTTCTATGTTGTGTGCTCAATTGTGAGAATGTTGCAGCTACTGATATCGTTACTTCAGAGGAAGGGAACAGTAGTTTTGATGTTTAGGAGGATTATGAAACGAGAGCTTTTGAGGGCGTTTAAAGCCTGCAGACGATTCAGAAGTAGATCAGGAGAATCTAGGAATGGATAAGGAGTTTACGGGTTATTCTGAAATTATAATGTGTACCGCAAATATGGAGGAAAAGGGAAGGGACGTTTAAAATGGTCTTCAGAGGGAGCAATATTTAGAGACGGATGGAACTAGAGATGTGCAGCCTGTAAGTGAAATGAGCGGTGTTGATGAAGAAAGTGTGCGTCTCTCGAAACTAAAAATGGTGTTCCAGCGGTTGTCATAAAATTTGCCTGTAAACGTAAGAGTCAGCCAGTGAATGAGCAAAGAGGCCTAGAATATGAGCAGGTGAAAAACGCAAAGAAAGAGATTCAGAAGATACTCACACTGGAAACATAAATGTTATATGAGGCAACAGTGTCGGAGTTGTACCTTGTGAATGAAAAATGTAGTGTGTATTAATATAAGTGTGTAAATAAAGTTATTTTCATGAGTAGTTTTTAAGAATTTTTGGGGTATTTCTGTTTTGTGTAAAGCACTGACGAACTGAAAATATATGTGACAAAATGTGTGGAGACACAGCTTAGTGGAATGAGAGTGTCGATATTGGCCATACAAATGTTAGTGCTAGGAGATCGGCAGAAAGTAATTAATCTGTTCATTTACGAAAGAGTGACATTTAAAGCATTCTGTACGTAAGACTTGGGGGAAATTTAAATGTGTTACTTACAGTATTCTGGATGGGTTTCTTGTGTAATATGTGTAGCTTATTTATAATTATTGTTCTCGCAAAATTAGGTGGGTGGAGGTCATCGGACATTATTGAAATTTTAATTGCTTGTGGGAGTAAAACACGTAGTTACGTGCAAAGAATGAGCTAAGTTCTTGACGGTGTACTACGTTGGTTAATTCTATGATGTAGATTAGTTTGGAAGGGTTTTGTGTGTAAAACTTTGGAGACAACTCAGCAATATATTTAAGAGACTAGTTCTCGGGATAAGTGTTTTGTTATGCAAATAGGATATAGATGAATTTAGAATACAGTTATCATCTGAATTGAAATGAAAGCTAAATGGGAGCCATAAGCACAAGGTATTATTAGTTTTAAAGTTTCCAATTAGACTCGGTAAAATTGCAAATAAATGATAAAATGTTGGTTGATTTATGGTGTGGAACAAATTTCACAACATGAAAGACGCGTTTTATAGTGGGAACATAGGTAGAGTGTATGAAATGTCGAGCTGAATTAAATATTTTGTCTAGGCTATAAATCAGTTTTTTGCTTGTTATACTCTTTGTAAATGCATCGATTCCACTGGGGATCTATGGGAACACTGGAAGCCACGCTATGTGGCCAAGGGCATCGTGAATTTCGACACAGGAGGCTGGACTGTGAACTATGTAAACTTTGATGCCACAAAATGAATTGTGTGCTCTGTTTGTCAAAGTGAAGTACCACGATGTAGTGGTCAGAGCAAAGGTGCTATCTAATGAGGGCAAAAACACTAAAAACTTTTGAAAGATCTGAGCCGACTCGAGAGTTCATTTAAATTTATGTGTTTATTTTGGCCTTAATTTTACAATTTGTATTACATTTAGAAAATTTAAAGTGATAATAAGACATGTCCTAGGAGGTACATGCTGTTTGATACACCACCGCAAAAATTCTTACACTATTTTTCTGACGTACAAGCTGGGTATTGTATTTATTACATTATGGAAGTATTAATGTGAGTAATTGCTCAAACGGTACTGGTACAAATAAAGATGAATTTGATGTACAGCTGAACGCTAGTGGGCTCAAGGGCACTGCAGCAGGTCCAACTAGGTGACCGGTACGAGCGAGTCCAGGTACAAAGACTAGCAGCGTCGCTGGAAATGTGGGAAAATCCCACTACAAGGACTGTTGATGGCTGTCGCTCGCAAGGCCTTTGTGCGAGAGACAGTGTTCCGTGACATGGCGGCATGTCAGACAAGCTGAAAGATAGATTTTTACTGTTCTTTCAGAGTCTATAATAATTCACGGGAAGTGCTAAAGCAAATCTGAATGTACCGTCGATCTCAGATAAATGACACAACAATACTTCAGTATTTTTAAAACTACAAATGTCAATGTTTCACAGTGAATAAACATTTTCACAATATACCTCTGAATTAACAACTTTTAAACGCTACATGCGATTTCAACAGATAATATCTCAGAGGACAGCATTACACTATAGCTATCATTTCTAACGCTATGTATCTATGTGTATTTATTGCTTGATTTATTACGTTTTTTGTATCTTTTCATTATGCAAATATTTGTCAGTACATCGTTTCCTCAACAATTATGCACCAAATGAATACAATATAAACACCTCACCTGTTGTCATACTTGTGTAGTTGTTTGATGAATAGTTTACTATAATTTTATTTAAATGCTGATTGCAAATGATGTTAAAATTGTGCTAATTTAAAACTGGCCAGTCGCGTGTGTTAGCGGACACCACGACTGGAAAGACAATCAAAAGATGCCTCTGTTGAGAACGCATAAATAATAGTTCGTAATGACACATTCCGAAGCAGAGATATACAATACCTTAAAGGCTGCGCCAAAGATTAAATTGAGAGGGATGTAGAATATAATCTCTGTAATGTTCATATTGGATTCTCTTTTGTTTCATACTTCAAGACGGAGTTAAGAGACACTTTCGATTGTTGCCTTGTGGAGGATGGACGTAATTTTTGGTGGGTGCGGAAAGGCAGCCATCTTGTTAGTATTTATGGTTTGTGCGACGAGCACAGGAAGTCTTATTGTGTTGTGAATAAAAAATAATGAGAAGTATCTAAGTGTTACGAGAGTTATTTAAAGCGACGTAGCATTGTATTCCTTGGTTTCCACCGTCTTCGTGAAGTGAACCGATGCCGACTCAGGAAGATACACACGGTCAACAAAGAGAAGAACATCGATGGCGACTAATGAATTAATACTGTGGCAGAAGGACGAATTCTACGTCTAAGGTGAGAATTCTGAATAAATCATCAATGACGTAGAATTCAAAAATGTAATTAATCGGAATGGTAAATTATATTACAGGCAAATTTCACGCAGCACTGAATTTGTCCGCATTCAATCCGGTCAATACAGTCCGTGAAAACAGCCTTTCAAAAATTCTAAAGCTACAGTTCCATGTCCATAATTTTTCCTCTTTTCAAAAAAATCAATAAATTTAATTTTTTTTATTTATTTCGCCTCACTGGCGACCGCTGACAGGGACAGTGCTGGTGGAACAAAGAGTAAGTACTTGATTGTTGTACTACAGATGTACTTGTTCTATAACTGTTTCTCTGTTACATGACGCACATGGCAAATTACGAATAAGGTGAAACAATATTAACTGTATAAACGAATGGTACAATAACCAGAAGGAACAAGGACAAGGATTTACAAAACTAACGTAATCGTGAGCGACGCAGCTCAGCCGGGATTAAGGTAGAAAGCGCAAATGCATGCAGCGGTTGCATCTTGTCTTAGCTCCACTTAAAGCAGAACCTTTCCCTTTCCATATTAAAATCCTGGTAGTGTTGGTGGCAACACACAATTACACTTTGATAATTACTTCTTTAAGTTCAACAATCGCAGAATTAGAAGACGTAGTGCCCCATCTTGTAAATTTCCAACGCGCAACAAATAACAATCGCGAGGTATTTTTATTAATTCAACTGCGAAAGAATTTAAGGATTTAGATTAACAGTAAAGTCCAGATAAAAATAATATCTTCACAATGGAAACAGAGAATTTTAATTTGACAAATGTTCACGGACACGTCACCGATTCTGACAATAGTGACGTAAATGATGACGCAATTAGTTTTTCAGCACAACATAATGTAGAAGTAAATACAATTCAATTGCACTCCACAGGGATTAACAATAACGAACCACTTGCAAATGAAACCTTGTACACAGTCGATGAAGCATCGATTACCAGATCAGATGAAAATATTTCGCGTGAAATCAGTGAACCTAGCCCGGTATCGATTCAATCAGACCTTGGTAGAGAAACATTGGTTAAAAATAATGGCATAAATACAAACACACAAGCTTCGTCAGTTACGCTTGAGGCATTATATAGTCTGATGTCAAACGTGAGCGAGCAGTTATCTGATTTATAGATCAGTCACAACACAACGAACACAAAACTGTCGAACCTAGAAATCAGCCACAACACAACGAACACAAAACTGTCTAATCTAGAAGTCAGCCACAACGTGACAAATACAAAATTGTCAAACATGGAAATTGCGTTCCAACAGCAGTTTTCAAGTGTAAACACGCAATTTGAAAATATGCACAAACATTTCGATCAACGCTTAAATACACTCACCAATGAAATCGATCAAAAGATCGAAGACAAAGTCATCAAAACAGTTAATAGTGTATACAATGTATTGGCAAATGATTTAGAAAAGAAATTGTCAGATCTTTCAAACAAACAGGAACAGGAACTGTCAGAAATCGAAGAAACACACAATCAAACACAAACGGTACAAAAAGAAATACATGAAAACGAACAAGCTACTCAATTAAATTTAACCAGAGTACAGTCCGCATGTGAAGAACTACCTGACCAAGTTAATAAAGTTAACGAAGAAGTCGGTCTTCTGAAATAGGAGACTCGACGTATCAACGTGGACATTATCAAAATAAATGAAACCTTAGAAACCGGTAATGTAAATGAATCAATGACTGACCGGGAAACTAAACTTTTTGAAAAATTAAGTAATGAAATCAAAGTAGCTGAGGACAGAATTCGTAAGGAAATTGCGGGTAGAGTGAATGTTTCAAATGATTTGCCTACGTCAAGCAACAGGCAGCGTGACACTTATTCGCCCGCGCCAGATTACGATGTCAATAACGCAGAATATCACGCGCCCAGTCCGGCGCAGGCAAACAATGGCTATTCGCCAAACGCGGTGCTGCAACAGGCAGTAGGCGTGCTGCCTTGCATCTCGACGATTCTAGTCGATGAGAGCCTGTTAAAACATAGACAGTTTCCAATTTTCTCCGCAGAATCCAGAAAAACCCATCCAGTCGTATTCGTAAGAGCATTTAAAAATGTCTTACCAAGAAACTGGACTGAGGCACGGAAGATTAGATATGTAGTAGGCTTCACACAAGGCGACGCACTTTTGTGGGCCACAGACTGAACAGTGCATCAGCTACGAACAATTTGAACGGGCTTTCTTGGAGAAATATTGGTCTACTGGGGTCCAAGAAAGACTGCGACGTGAGGTATTCAACCCACAACCGTTCAACCTAAAAAACGGCGGGTTGAGAAAGTATTTCGAAAAGTATTTGAATAATACGCGCTACTGGAACAATACCGCACGTAGATGTTCTCAAAATTCTGAAAAACAGGCTACCCGCGAACTTACGCGAAAAATTGGTAACCATACCGGAGAACGACCTTGAATACTTTCTTTCCGTGCTTGACTCAATTGATCTAATATATGAAGAAGAGCCGAGCACAAGTAATCGGAATGAACACTCCGTAACCAATCAAAACAACGGTAGCGGGAATCATTTTAATGGCAATGGACAAAACCAACACAGTTGGCATCCATATGCTACAAGGCCAAATAATGGAAACCGGAATCGCGGAAATCGGAGGAATTCGGCGCCACAGAGACGTGAAGAGCGAAGACATAATACGGATTACGGTCCACGTCGGTATGGAAATGACAGAAATCACGTGAACGATTGGTCAGGCCAGCGTGATGAAAGGCGGCACACAAATGAAAATTACAATAGTTACAGTAATAGGAATGACCGACCAAGGAGAAGCGGCGACGGCCGGCGGCAAAGAAAATGTAGCACGCAGTGGTCCGGAAACTAATTGGCGACAGAATAACCACTCAGTACACTTCGTAGAGGTAACGGACAGTAATCAAGCAACGCCATTGTCCCCCCCCCCCACCCCGGTAAACAACAATCGGTCGCAATGACCCCCCACCGGCCGACCGATTTGACAACAAGGGGCACAAACAAGCACACATTACATGTTAAATAATTATTTTTAAGATATGATCAGGAAGCTACCGTAGAAGAAAATCTATGTGAAGAAGAGATGAAAGCACTGAACAAGGTAAGTGACCTCGTGCAGGCTGTAATAACAGCAAAGATAGGAACTATAATTGCCAACGTAATTTTAGATACAGGCCCATCTACGAATATTATTTCTAACAGTTTATTTAAAGAAGTTTCGAAAGCATTAAAAGTACCAGTGTTGCCAACGGAAAATTGTAAAATCTTGACAGCTCAAAAAGTATTAAGTGGCAGACGCAAATACCTGTTACCATTAGCGATGTCACGATAAACTGTACATTCTTAATCGTTGACAAATTAATCGTCAATTGTATTTTAGGTATGGAAGTTTTCCGGCAGTATAAAGTAAACATCGACATAGGCAGTGGACTTTGCTATTTACGAGTGGGCAGTCGTAGTGTGAAGGTCAATCTTGTGAAGTCAACAATAGAGCGTAATGGCCAATTACAGAAACAAGCTGAAGTAAAATTGGTTTACCCACAAGTGTTATTGATTGATATTCCTTACCCCGAACAATTAGACACGGAAATAATTAACGAACAGGCCGCCCACGAGAAGGTAGGAAAATCCACTTGTCTTTCAGAAACTCAACAAAATGAACTAGCAGATCTTATTTATGAATACTGAGACATTTTTAGAAAACAGCTGACAATAATAAAAAATTATGAATACAAAATGGAAGTCTACCACATAAAACGTACTGCCATAAATCATATGCGATACCATGGGCAAAGAAGGAAGCGGTTCGCAAAGAAATAGATAGAATGGTTCTGTGGAAGGTGATAGAACCTTCGCATTTACCGTACTGCAGTCCCATCCTAGTTGTCAGCAAACTTGATGGGTCAGTCAGATTAGTACTTGATGCGCGGGAAATTAATAAGATCATCGTACCAATACGCTCTAGGCCGGAAAACTTAGATGAGCAATTGTTTAAATTTCATGGATTGAAGTATTTAACATCCGTTGACATGAAGGCTTCGTATTGGCAAATAGCCCTACATAATGATCGCAGAAAATATACTGCGTTCATTCATGCTGGCAGAAGCTATCAGTTCCAAGTACTGCCATTTGGACTCAATGTGAGTGCTGGGGTGTTTATAGACGCTTTAGACAGAGTATTGGGTCCAGAACTGATTAGCAAAGTGACGTTGTATGTAGACGATCTCTTGATAGCCACAGAGACCTGGTAAGAGCATGTAGAATTGGTACACAAGGTGTTCCGAAAGTTCCGAGAATATGACGTCTCAGCAAATTTTAAGAAGTCCAAATTCGGAAGGGATCGAATAAAATGTTTAGGCCACATTATTTCACCAGGCGGAATTTTAGCAGATCCAAAAAAGCTTGATGCCATAAAATATTTCCCCGCGCCACAAACACGTAAACAATTAAAAGCTTTTCTGGGGGTCACGTCATTTTTTCGAAAATACGTGCCCAAACAGTTACTGAATAGTCAAGCTTTTAAGGAAAGACCACACATGGTTGTGGACAGAAAAATGTGAGGAAGATTTCGTAAAAATCAAACAGGCACTTATAAACGCACCCATTTTGAAGCATCCTAACATGAACTACAACTTTTGTTTGGGCACGGACGCCTCATGTCAGGGATTAGGCTATTGTCTGTTCCAATTAGTAAATGATAATGGAGAACAGAAAGTAAACATAATTAGTTTTGCCAGTAGAACGTTAACGGAATGTGAAAGAACCTATTCGGCAACTGAACTTGAAGCATAAGCTGTAGTGTGGGCTTTCCGCGAGTTCCAATACTATCTCTGGGGAAGGCATACACGAGTGTTTTGTGACCATCAAGCATTATAGTTTTTACTCACATGTAAATTGTTGCACAAACGGATTGCACGTTGGTGTTTATTCCTCCAGGAATTTGATTTCGCGATAGTTTATATCAAGGGTGAACAGAATGTAATTGCCGACGCACTATCGCGCTTGCCACAAGGCTTCAGCGAGTTCAATGAATTGATCGAACAGACTTCCGATTTTAGAGTTTTTCTGGTGCATGATGGCACATTTCAACCATATTACAGAAAGATGTGTAAAGACATGAGCAAACTACAAAAGGAAGACAATAGATGGAGACAAGTTATCCAAAAACTGCAGGCAGATGACAATAGTACTTGAAACAATATTACACACTGTCAAACGATGTTCTTTTCTACAGGCGCAATCCACAATTCAACACCTGGTGTATGCATCCCGGAAGAATACATAGACAATTTGATAAGACACACACATAGAGTATGGGGACACTATGGGGTATCAAAATGTACAGCGAAAATATCAACGTATTGTTACTTCCCGAAACTCAGATGCAGGATTGAACAAATAATAAAAAAGTGTACAATATTCCAGCAGGTTAAACATCTTAATAGATCTTGTTTGGACGTATTACACCCTATCATTCCAACTAGACCAAAAGAACTAGTTTCCGTGGGCGCAGCAGGACCATATCCACGAGCTAGGGGAGGAATTAGATATGTGATCGCATTTTATGATGTCTTCACGAAGTACTTAAAATGTATTCTATAAAAGCAGTACTGTCGGCATCAATAATCAATCGCATGATGGAAGACTACATGCCACTAGTGGGAAAACCGAAAATTATATTAACTGATAATGCAACGGACTTCACTAGTAATAAATGGAAAACATTTCTCGAATCTCAAAACATAAAACATATATTGATATCCAAATTTCACCCAGAATCGAGCTCAATTAAGAGAAATTTTAAAGAATTTAATCGCTTTCTAAGAACTTATATACCAAATAAACAGACAAAATGGGAATACATAGCCCCATTTCAGCATATTGTAAATAATTCAATTCATACTTCAACAGGCTTTACACCTACAGAGTTAATGTTTCAAGGCACAGAACTTGACGAATGGGCAAAACCTTTACCTAAATTAGCCACAAAGGAAATAACACTAGACGAAAAGGTACGTCAAGCATTACTACACGTGGAAGAACAAGCAGAAATAAGAAGAAAACAGTTCAACAAAAAGATAAGAAAGGTTACAGAATTTAACATTGGACAGGAAGTACTATTACGTACCCATCCAAAATCCTCTAAAATTAAGGCATTAAACAAAAAGTGGCAGTTGTTGTATGATGGCCCTTTCATTATAATAGACAAACCTCACCCAGGATGTTATCTGTTAGGTAACGTACGAATGGGTGAGGCGAAAGGGTTATACCCCCACAAGGATATCAAGGAATTTTTTCATTAAATGTTATACGTTATTTTAGCAAAATTGAAATTATACAACCTTGGATCACAAAGTAAAATTGCTGTCATTAACCTAAAAAACTTGCGAACACGATTAAAAAAAACCTCTAAGTCCGGTGTTCGTAGTTTAAGAAGTACATTGAAAAAGACAGTCAGTTAGTGAAAAACATGCATTAAACTAGAAAACATAACTGAAGTTTCAATTAAACATCGAAACTAGTAACCAACTGGGGGCGTATGCCAGATTTAAAACGCATAGTTAACCACACCTAATGAAACATGAGTTACTGTGAGTCTTAACACTATAAAATAAACCGTACGGTACTTTTGTAGTCTAACTCAGTTATTTAAGAGAGAGGAACAAAGACAAATTAGCGCGAAGGCCAGAGTTTGTTTGCTTGAGACGAATAACAAATCACGCGTCAAAGTTGCAATCCAACGCTCAGCTGACGAGCACGCGATAGCGGCATGGCAAGACGAGGGCATTGGCCGCGCTGTAGGCAGCGAGCCAGGGAGACATCTTCCCCTTCCCTGTACGATCAGCTGAGTGTATACAAACCGCGAAGGCACATGCGCGGTCGAGTCCAGACGACACGTGACTCATATTACACGATGGCGGCTTTCAGGAATAATGTTCCCCGCGCTTACTGTCCAGTCGTAGTACATAAGCGCGCATGCGCGGAACGTTTAAAAGTTTTGAGACCACGCTTACTATGGGACATAGTGACGAAAGCCATTCAAAAACAAGAATGAAAAGGGTACACAAGTCTTGTAAATAGTAGCTTAGAAAATTTAATTATAAGCTGGTACTAAGTAGTATTAAGTGAACATACAAGTACATACTGGTCATGGACGGTATTGTAATATTATATTATACTGAGTAAAATATTAGCTTGAACGGAAGGAGAAAGAAAATAGCACAAAAAAATAAATAATGCAAATGTATAACGGGAAGAAAGGCTATGTACACGAGAACAACACACAATTACATATTAGGATAGGCTAGCAGCAAAGAGGAAAGCAAAGAGATAACGCATACATTTACATTAGACAGTAGCGAGCGATTATCAGAATGAACAATAAGGTAAACGCGTGAATTTTTGTGACTAAGGAAGAGAATGACACAAGTTTTAAAATAGGAAAATAATAAACAGATCTATGCAGCGTGAGTAATGAACTGAATTACCCTCAAAACAGATACCTAGGCTTTATATAGAGAGAAGCACATTAAAGTTAGGAAACACCTAAAGCACTCAGCAAACAACTTTGTAGAATATCTAAGCTATACACGAGGGTACATGTACGAAAGCTAAAGTATGAAGGAGGAAAATATGGAATGGTTGCGCATTAATGGACCGTAAACCAGTTATGTATGTAAGAAAAAATATTTAGTTGTAAGTATTATTAGTATGAGGGGACGATGCTCAGCACACCCTGAATTATTTTGGAAAATTGAGGGAATGGTGCAGGGTACCGAAAAAGGGCCTCACCAGCAAAGTGTATATTATAGTGGTAGATATTTTTTGTGTGTATAAACGTATGTATGAATATGTGAAAGGTGAACGAAGCTCTGTACCTAAACAACATAGAAGTGTATAAGGAAAATTAAACTCTAAGACAACCTCGTATAAACATGTATACCTAACGTCAAGAAACAACTTAATTAAAGCCGTAAGACTCTACGAGTTTACGAGAAAATACGAAAAACCTGATACACAGTGCAACATTAGCGATGCTTCACTCATGTATGCAGAAGGAAGGTATGAATTACTTTACAGACTTGAAATATGAAATGATAAATCATGTCAAAATTATATCTTTCATACATATCACGATTTACAGTCACAAAAAATGAAAATGATATCGCCGCTATACCAGAAACAGGTAAGTACTGAGATCGACGACCTGTCAGCAAAGGAATCGTCTATAAAATGAATTATGAACAAAAACGTCATACAGAATTTTATGTTGCACTGAAACTATGAAAGTCGGATTATTCGTGTACATAGATTTTCATGAGAACTGTTGCATTAAAATGTTTGTATTTTTTTCCTCATGATAACACAAGACGCCTATAAGCGCACTTTAATTGAAGATGATACACGCACACAAGGACGTGCCGCTATTATGAAACACTGTACATAGTAATAGTAGTTACACCCTGAACTTCAAGATTTTATGTTTCTATGTCCATGTTAACGTAGGAAGTTTTATTAGGGGTAATGATTTAGAACCACACCAGAACGTGCTTAAGCACAAAACACTGTACATATGTGGGTTATGCTGCATATAAATGATTAGTTCGTGCATTTTCAGATTTTATACGTAAAAAACAGTAGCATACACGTAGTCGTTGCCATTACCCTAAGTAGAAGGTAGAAAACTCCCTTCCCAAGCTTCAGTGGAGCGGCTACAGGTGTATTCTCTGCATGCTGATGCATGTGCATGTCGTTGCGTATGAAGAATACGTAACGTAAGGTAAACCGTAAGGTGTGTGTGTCAGTAAAATAAAAGACGAAGAAGCCACTATGAGTGGTCAAAAAAAAATAATAAAAAAAAATAAAATAAAATAAAAAATTAAAAAATTTAAAAAAATTGAATTTTCGTCGATAGTTTTTTCCTGTAATTAATGTAAACACTGTATTGTATGTGTTATATGTTATTCCATTGTATGTGATGTATTTTGTATTTCATGCCACGTCCCGTGACTTACAAATTTGTGAATACTTATGTACATTGACCAGAAGTATTGAGGGGAATGAATCTCGGTACAATGGGTAAAAGGACTTAATGAGAAGAAAAAAGTGTAGTGAAAAAGAAAGTTTCGATCGCAATAGTCGCGGTTAAAGTAATGTGTGTAGAAATTAAAATTGTGCAAAATAGTGCTACGTTGAAAGTGTCAGCGAGCCTAAACAAGTGACATCGAAAATTGAAGCTTGTATCGTCAAACGACCCATGGCGTCACAATAAGAAAAGACAATGCCAAACAAGTTTGACATAGTACGCTTCTTACCTGGAGCTGCATCGACGGGATCGTCCTCCGCCTCGCATCTAGTGTGGTGTGTTCTTCGGGACACATATTCCAATGTACCTCGTCGTATCCAGTCTAAGTACTGGAAGGAACTACAAAAAGCACACGCATACTGAGGTTCGGAAGTCTAGACGGTACCCGTACGTCGGTGTATATTCACTGCACTGGCGCGCGTATTCAACAACGTCGCCAGCCAACGGACGGCCAAACAATCAGGCGCTTGTATCGCCCGCCCATATTCATCAGTGGGGCTAGCGAACAAAGCTCGTCGCCCCAGAATAAATACAGAAAGCAATACAAGGACTTAATTTTCACCTCTGATGAGGAAGGAAACATTTGTAAATAACGTCGTATTCATTGCATATTTTATTGTACAAACTTTACTACGTGACGTCGTTTTCTCAGTATAAATCAAAAGTTTGTGTATTAGGATTAAGGTTTGTAAATATTAGCATAAGTATGCCAAAAAACTGACACACACTCAGTAGTACCAAAGAATTCACAGTGCCATGAAAATGAGACAGTAAAAATGAAATTTGTAAATAAAAGATCCCCAAGACTGTCAGCTGCGCCAAAGATTAAATTGAGAGGGATGTAGAATATAGTCTCTGTAATGTTCATATTGGATTCTCTTTTGTTTCATACTCCAAGACGGAGTTAAGAGACACTTTCGATTGTTGCCTTGTGGAGGATGGACGTAATTTTTGGTGTGTGCGGAAAGGCAGCCATCTTGTTAGTATTTATGGTTTGTGCGACGAGCACAGCGAGTCTTATTGTGTTGTGAATAAAAAATAGTGAGAAGTATCTAAGTTTTACGAGAGTTATTTAAAGCGACGTAGCATTGTATTCCTTGGTTTCCACCGTCTTCGTGAAGTGAACCGATGCCGACTCAGGAAGATACACACGGTCAAAAAAGAGAAGAACATCGATGGCGACTAATGAATTAATACTGTGGCAGAAGGACGAATTCTACGTCTAAGGTGAGAACTCTGAATAAATCATCAATGACGTAGAATTCAAAAATGTAATTAATCGGAATGGTAAATTATATTACAGCCAAATTTCACGCAGCACTGAATTTGTCCGCATTCAATCCGGTCAATACAGTCCGTAAAAAAAGCCTTTCAAAAATTCTAAAGCTACAGTTCCATGTCCATAATTTTTCCTCTTTTCAAAAAATCAATAAATCTAAATTTTTTATTTATTTCTGAGTGTATCCCAAATGATACAAGAATTTTGATAACATTATCAGGGAAAGAAGACTTTCAGTCAGCATCATATAGGACACCGATGTAACTGTCAGACTGGCTCGAAAGAAATAAGCTCATTATAAACACTGAAAAACAGTAACCATGAACTTACACAGATCTCATAAAAAGCACCAGAATGACCTGCACTGGAAATAACAAAAGCTTAAAACTGTCTGATGTTATAAATTTTTGGGAATATATCTTCAGGATGATCTTAAATGGACTACATATATCCAGTCTCTAACAGGTAAACTGTCATCTATTTGCTATGTGCTGCAGATAGTGAACTCAAGCTGTAATAGAGAAACAGTCCTGCAGGCATATCATACACTTTTTCAATCTGTAGTCAGCTATGGAATCATATTCCGGAGAAATTCAACACGTAGACAAACTATCTTCAAAACACAAAAACGAATTGTTTGAATCATCTGCAACAAGTAGATAAAAGGTTCATGTCATTCTCTTTTCCAAACATTAAAGATCCTCAACCTTCCATGCTCGTATATACATAAAGCAGCTCTGTGCATAATCATGAAACAAGGAATTTCAATAACATTCATAACACTTATGTCAGAACATGTGTCTGCAAGAGAAGTGTCCTACATAGAGCAAACCTTCCATCTAACATAAAATGATGAGTAAAAAAAGCCTGTTCAAAAAAAGCTAAGGCTATTTCCGATGAACCACAATGTCTACTCTGTTAACGAATTTCTCAGCAAATGAAGTGTAACACGGTATCCTACTCCAAAGTAAAATTGCCGATCATAGCAAGTAATACCTCTATCTGAAAAACATAAAATAGCAAACATTTTAAGTAAATTGTATAAATGTGGTCTTACATACAATTTATCTAACTGTACTGTCTATAGGAATAATTTGTGGGATATTAACAATATATGTAGTAAACGCTACTAAGACTGAATGTGTAATTTTGATTAATTTCTGTATTGTCTTTATGTATAAATGTGCTCATATAAATGTATTGTTTGTAGGAATCATTTGTGTGACATCAATTATATATGTAGTAAATATCACTTAGATTGAATGTGAAATCATGGTTAATTTCTGTACTGTCCTTACGTGAAAAAATTGCAATGTTTATCTCTTTATTGTATTTTGACTTGTCCTATATCTACACGAGAGATCACAGGATCAAATAAAGATAAATAAATAAAGCAATAAAAGTAGGACTAATATATTCCGCTTGTATCCCGGAACCGATGGTTGACAGAGTATGAGTTACTATACTTTGTTTCGTGCGTGATAATTTGTAAATCATCGGGTTGAACTCTCAACCGTTTTGCGCTCTTGAATATTTTGTGTATTGTGCACTTGCACTTAGTTTTCACGTAACATTGACGGTTATTTAGTTTGGGAATTTTTCTGCCATTGTTGTAATGCTTTCAACGTAACTTTACTGCATTTCATAATGGTATTTTTTGTCTATATTTTAATTTATTATCATAAGAGCACTTCCAGTTAATTTGAGATGTCCTTTCTTGAATAAACGTTATTAAACATAATTCTCTGCCGTCTACATCAATTACAGAAGTTAGAGCAGAACTCTTGTTCTTAAGTTATTCATTCAACTTTTCTTTTGTATTTCTGTGTACTTTACTAATTCGAAATTCTAGCCAATGCAAAGAGTCTTTGACTGCAGGATCACGGCTACAGCGAATTAGCTACGGGGCACGAAAATAGACGTGCATGGCTCGACTCTATTACTACATCGAGCTATTCTTTTTAAACAGAGCCGCACATATGGCAAGTACTCACGCGGCGGATTACCAGCAATCGTTCTTCCCCCGAATCATTCAGGACTGGAACAGGAAAAGTACTCAGTGGTACACAAAGTACTGTCAATCACGCACCGGTAGGTCGTTTTCAGAGTATAGATGTAAATGTAGAACACAGCGAAACATATTCTGCTGACAGTCGTAATCATACGTTGTGTGACAAAAACCTGACTCTTCAGGTTTTTAGCTAATGTCATTTTTCCTATGAGGAGTATTTAAACCAGTAGAGGAATATTTCTCTGGCGGAAAATCAACTAACGACATATGATTACGACTGTCAGCAGAATATGTTTTTCTGTGTTGTGGGCTACGCTATTTTTTGTCACAATGAATGCGAATGATTCTTTAGAGCAGTTATTGGTGCGGCATTTGAAAACAATTCAGTTTCTGCTCATCAAGTTTTCTTGTGACACATTCCCTTTCATTTACTGAATCCTTTAAAACGCTGCATTTTGGTCATCCTGCTGGGGAGTAATTTAATCATTCTGCAGATGTTAATTGTTGACATACAGGATGAAAAGTATTTCAACCGACAAACTCTGGGAGGTTGTAGGGGACATCAAAACAAATATTTTTCCCTAATGTCATTTTTTCCTATGAGGAGTATTTAAACCAGTAGAGGAATATTTCTCTGGCGGAAAATCAACTAAACCAACAAACACTTTTCCATTTTTTTAATGACCAAGAGACAACAGATAACACAACCCAGTTTCAATTACAGTACATTTTCAAAAATGCCTCCATTGACAGCCGGCCGGAGTGGTCGAGCGGTTCTAGGCGCTACAGTCTGGGGCCGCGCGACCGATACGGTCGCAGGCTCGAATCCTGCCTCGGGCATGGATGTGTGTGATATCCTTGGGTTAGTTAAGTTTAAGTAGTTCTAAGTTCTAGGGGACTGATGACCACAGCAGTTAAGTCCCATAGTGCTCAGAGCCATTTGAACCATTTGAACCTCCATTGACACGTAAACAAAGGTTACACCGTCGGATCATGTTCTGTCTGACACGGGCAAAAACCACAGGAGTATCTTGAATTGTTCCTGCTGCTACTACTATCCGGGCAACCAGATCCTCTTCTGATGCAACAGGAGTTGAGTAAAGAAGGTTGCGTATCTCTCCAGAGGGGACATATCTGGGGATTGAGCAGGCCATGGTACAGGCCAATCCACGTTTCTGGGAACCGTCGGTCCAGGAATCGACGCACACGACGGCTGAAATGTGCCGGCGCCCCGTCATGTTTGAACCACATGCGTTGTCTTGTAGAGAGCGGGACGTCATCCAGAAATTCTGGCAATGCTCTGGCGAGAAAATTGTAATAGTGCCTGCCATTTAATCGCCTAGGTAGCAGATACGGCCCAATTAAACAGTCCCCAGCAACACCGACCCACACATTAACGAAGAACCGCACTTGATGAGCGCTAGTAACTGTGGCATGTGGGTTATCCCCACTCCAAACATGCGAATTGTGAATGTTGAAGACTCCGTCACGCCCGAACGTTGCTTCATCGGTAAACAACACAGAGGATGGGAATGTAGGATGCATTTCACACTGTTCCAGGTACCGCTGCGAAAACTGTGCTCTTGGTGGATAATCAACTCGTTTCAGGTTGTGGGCACGCTGTAAGTGAAATGGACGTAACAATTGCTCTAGAAGGAATGTTCGTACATTCGTCTGATTCGTCCCCATGTTACGTGCAATTTTACGAATGCTGATTGAAGGCTCCCGCTCCACATGTTGCAAGGCAGCTTCCTCAAATTGCAGCGTTCTTACCGTGTGGCGGCGTCTCCGTCTAGGTAATCTGCTAAATGACCCGGTCTCAAGCAGACGTTGGTACACAGCAGCAAAGGTCGTATGATGCGGGATACGGCGATTAGGATACGGTTGTTGATAAACTCGCTGTGCAGCTCGTTCGTTGTGTTGCGCTACGTAGTACGCACCAACCATATCAGTGTACTCACTCCAGGTGTATCACTCCCTTAGTAAACAGAGACAATGCACTACTACACTGGTGGACAGCAGTTGCCTGCAGCTGAAGAGCGTAATACGCCCTCTAACAACTGAAGATCGAAATACGAAATCTAACAACTGAAGAGCGTAATACGGCCTCCACCGGTTTAAATAATCCTCATAGGAAAAAATGACATTAGGGAAAAATATTTGTTTTGATGTCCCCCAAAACCTCCCAGAGTTTGTCGGTTTAAATACTTTTCACCCTGTATAAGCACATCGTATGTTACATACATGAACCTCAGTCCAGAAATCCATTTACATAAACTGATGGAGGTTTAGAAATGTTACTCATTAGTCACGTTGACATACCTCGTACTTGTGTAAATATAATAGCAAAAACCATTTTTTATGACTGTGAAGAGCTGACGCTTAAACGAAAAGTTAATCACCCTCGCGTGCTGTTTTATCTGATATAGTAATGGCTGGCCGATTAAAAGCATTCTGTCACACGTTCTTTGCTGTGCCCACGATTTGGAGAGAACCAAAGGATCATACAACATATTCGTTTTTACGTCTGACAAAAGTTATTGGCATCGCCATCAAATTAGAAAGATAGTGCATTAACCCTATTTGCCGTCCTTGATAAGACCAGTCACAGTGAAGAACTATTGGCAGCAGTGAATGAAGAGTGTAAAGTTATGAACATGCAGAAAATGATATCTGCAGTAACAAATAAGACAACGACTGTGGGAAAAATGGCATGCTGGGAATGCACTACTGCCTGGACAGAATAATTGAGATCATTGATTATAACAGACGGCGAAGAAAGGATGAATGATAGATTAGATCATATGGAACATGTTTGGGCGTCAACACAAACAGTAGTGACAGGCTCTTAAGATTATGAGTAATGCTGAGCACTTTTTCAGAGAAAGTGGTTGGTGAGACCACAAGATAATTTTACAAAGATACTGAAATCATATGTCAACATGACAAGTTTGTTTCAATTAGAAACGGATTTACATTTACATCTGAATGGTTCAAATGGCTATGAGCACTATGGGACTTAACATCTGAGGTCACCAGTCCCCTAGAACTTAGAGCTACTTAAACCTAACTAACCTAAGGGCATCACACACATACATACCCGAGGCAGGATTCGAACCTGCGACCGTAGCGGTCGCGTGGGTTCCAGACTGAAGCACCTAGAACCGCTCGGCCACTGCGGCTGGCTACATCGCAATGGCCAGCGACTATTTTACTGCGATTTAGAAACTCTTTAAGCACAGTGAAACAGAATATGAATTACCGTGATCGATGGAAAAAAGTCACAGGGCCTTATGACTACTTAAATTTCTATTCCAAAAGGTGCAAGCTGAATTTATCCCACACCAGCAAAGGAAAATGTTCTACATGTTCCTGTGCTCCAGATCACTGAAAGAAAGAGAAACCAGTTGTACTGAAAATTATGGTGATCGTTTGTACTCATCCTTACTTTAAATTTTTTTATCATATGAGGACTACAACAATGTAGAATACCTGACATACACATAATATACCGCTGGATATAGGATAATTTCTGTAGGAGTGTCGATATAAGTTTAAATTGGAAATAGGCACTGATTTCAGTTTTAAAAGTAATTTGGTATGTTAGCCAAATTTTTTATGCAGCAATATTTGAGGTCATATTTGTTGATTCATGTCCACGTAAGAAGCTCATCGAAAAAAAATAAAAATTTATATTGAGTTATCGTCTAAGATGAGCTGCAAACGTTTCTCAAGATGCATTTAAGATTTCAGTACGAAAATTCGAAATATTTGGACGCAGGATGAAAACGTCATACGAACTAGTCTATCTGGTTATTCTTACTGCTTGAGTAGTTCCTGAGGGACAGCATGTCGTTATACAGAAACTAACTTAAAAATTTCAGTCCATGGCATGAGGCACCTTTATTAGAATGCGAGGAAATGCGTCAAGTGACGCACTGACAGTGAAGAACCGTTTCATGGATTACTGTACACTGAAGAGGCAAAGAAACTGGTACACCTGCGTAATATCGTGTAGCGCCCCCGCGAGCACGCAGAAGTGCCGCAAGACGACGTGGCATGCACTCGACTAGTCTCTGAAGTAGTGCTGGAGAGAACTGACGCAATGAATCCCGCAGGGCTTGTCCTTAAATCCGTAAGAGTACGATGGGGTAGAGATCGCTTCTGAACAGAACGTTGCAAGGCATCCCAGATATACTCAATAATGTTCATGTCTGGGGAATTTGATGGACAGCGGAAGTGTTTAAACTCAAAAGAGTGTTCCTGGAGACACTCTGTAACAATTAAAGACGTGTGAGGTGTTGCATTGTTCTGCTGGAACTGCCCACGTCCGTCTGAATGCACAATGGACATGAATGGATATAGGTGATCAGACGGGATGCTAATATACGTGTCACCTGTCAGAGTCGTATCTAGACATATCAGAGGTCCCATATCACTCCAACTGCACACGCCCCACACTATTACAGGGCATCCACCAGTTTCAACAGTCTCATGCTGACATATAGGGTCCAATACCCTCCATACCCGTACAAGTGCGTTCATCCGCTCGATACAATTTGAAACGAGACTCGTCCGACAAGGCGACATGTTTCCAGTCATCAACAGTCCATAGTCGGCGTTGATGTGTCCAGGTGAGGTGTAAAGCTTCATGTGGCGTAGTCATCAAGGATACACGAGTGGGTCTTCGGCTCCGAAATCCCATATCGATGATGTTTCGTTGAATAGTTCGCACATTGAAACTTGTTGATGGCCCAGTACTGAAATCTGCAGCAATTTGCGGAAGGGTAGCGCTTCTGTCACACTGAATGCTTCTCTTCAGTCGTCTTAGGTGCCGTTCTTTTTCCGGCCAAAGCGATCTCGCAGATGTGATATTTTAATGGATTCCTGATATTCACGGTACACTCGTGAAATGCTCGTATGGGAAAATCCCCACTTCATCGCTACGTCGGAGATGCTGTGTCCAATTGCTCATGTGCCGACTATAACACGACGTTCAAATCTTGATAACCTGCCATTGTAGCAGCAGTAAACGATCTAACAACTGCGCTAGATATTTGTTGTCTTGTATAGGCGTTGCTGACCGCAGCGTCGTATTCTGCCTGTTTACATATCATCTCTGTATTTGAATACGCATGCCTGCACCAGTTCCTTTGGCGCTTCAGTGTAATCCGCCAGTAGACTCTGTGAATTGACGTACTGACAAAGTCAAGGCTGGGAGATCTGGGCCTGATACATGAGATATAAGCAAGGATGATGTAGCGAAATTACGTTCTGGACCACATTACTGCATTAATGCATGCTGTGCTGGTTAATATTTTGCTGTTCATTATTGATAGAAACTAGTAATTAAATTTTACTTCTGCCACAAAATATGTAACACGATTTATTTATTTATTTTTTTGCCGCTGTCGATGATACTTTCACTTCGACGAATGTTACACATCTCGGACTACAATATCTACACTGACATACGTAGGTTAGTCTCACTTTTCTCTTACGACCTAAATACATCGGAGACTGTAGATCGTAGACCAGATCCTATGGCGGGAAACTGGTGAGTAGCAGGGTAGTATCAACTGCGGCAGAGGCAGAACTGGGAAGGCGGCTTTACTGTACGTACCGGGCTGCAGCGAGTGGAGGCGAGTGCTTTTGACAGCTGCCCCTCCCACCGGGGCTCTTGCGTAGGCTGGCTTGCTGCGCTGCACTTGACTGAGACGCCTTGGGAATTAACAAAGCGCGCAGACGGTGGGCGAAAACAGCGCCAGCGCGCTAAGGAGCGGTTGACAGAACCAGGTGTGTCCGACAGCCCTCCACTGCAAGCAAATGCTGAGCTTCTCATTAAACAGTAATACGTCACCTATGTGCTCATACACGCGCAACACTAAAAATACTGGCGAACGGTGGTGCGACAGCAAAAGGAGGAATATTTGCAGAGTGCAGTGCTGGTTCTAGGTACAGAAATATGGAAACCACGCGAGAGATACATGCTTGAACATAAATGCAGATGCTAGCTAAATCTGAAAGTTGTGCGGTTGTATTTGAGTACAAATGGAATCAATGTAATGTCAGCCGCTGTCGGAACAGTGTTCTGTGTAGATCTTACTGCATTATGTCAGAGCTAAGTGAATTCGAACGTGGACAATTAGTGATGCTCGTATGGTGCGTAATTCCGTCATGAAGGTAACCAAGGTGTTTGGTGTTTCAAGAGGCACCA
The DNA here is from genome assembly GCF_023864275.1 of Schistocerca cancellata. Taxonomy (NCBI): domain Eukaryota; kingdom Metazoa; phylum Arthropoda; class Insecta; order Orthoptera; family Acrididae; genus Schistocerca; species Schistocerca cancellata. Next base: position 277,409,261 of record NC_064632.1, on the reverse strand, counting down.
TATCGAAGGTTTGTATAGGTTACATGGAAATCGGAAAACCATCATCCGCTGTGTCACAAGGCGAACAAAGTGTGTGTTGAGTGATCGTGGGGGACGCTCACTGAAGATGATTTTGACGAAAAATAAAAAGCCGACAGTTGCAAAAGTCACTGGAGAGTAGAACGTCGCCCTCGCGAACCCTGTCAGCACCAGAAAAACACAAAGGGAGCTTAAGGAGCAGGAATTGTAGGACGGGCAGGAATGACAAAACCATACATCGGTGATGCAAATGCTCGTAACAGGAACATATCTCGCCGCAGCCACAAAACCTGGACTATGGAGGATTGGAAGAATGTCTTTGTTTCACACTATTTACAGCTTCTGGTCGAATTTAAGCCCCAAGGGTGAAACATGGTGGGGGTTCGATGACGATTTGGGTCACTGTATTGTGGTATTCCAAGGGCACCATGATTACTCTCCAAGTTCGCATTACTGCCAAGAATTATGTGACCATTTTGGCTGACCAGGCCCAATGGCGATGTTTGTTCCCCAATGGTGATGCTGCACCCCAAGACGACAGGGCTACTGTTCACACATCTCTCGTCGTCCAGTATTGGTTTTCATCTACATCTACATCTACGTGATTACTCTGCTATTCACAATAATTTGCCTAGCAGAGGGTTCAATGAACCACCTTCAAGCTGTATCTCTACCGTTCCACTCTCGAACGGCACGCGGGAAAAACGAGCACTTAAAATTTTCTGTGTGAGCACTGATTTCTCTTATTTGATCGTGATGATCATTTCTCCCTATGTAGGGGGGTGTCAACAGAATGTTTTCGCAATCAGAGGAGAAAACAGGTGATTGAAATTTCATGAGAAGATCCTGTCGCAACGAAAAACGCCTTTGTTTTGAAAAATTTATACATGACTGTGCTTAAACTGACACACAATATTTTTTAGCGCAACGCAATCTGACTTTCAGAAATCCCTACAAAGGAATGGCCCTGACTAACATTAACATGTACCTTTCACAAATCACTTAGCTCACCAAAAATCTTCGTTACTCGAACTACTGCAATACAGCGAGCGCCACTACTGCCAGCTAAATAAAAGATTCAAACTACTGAAGGCACTAACTACTGATAGGCAGAGTTAGCAAATGAAAGATTTTAATAGAGAACAAACAATGTATTTACCTTAATAATCATAATATATATGCCATCCAGTCTTACAAATTTCAAGTCTCCGCCATTTCTCTCCCCACATCCACCACTGCTGGCGGCTCACCTCCAACTGCGCAACGCTATGCGCTGTTAACATCCAGCTGCCCAACACTACAATGGCAGACAACAATGCAAACTAGCCAGAGACTGCACACAGCACAGCCAGTGATTTTCATACCGAGCGCTACGTAACGCTGCCGATAAGAAAACATAAACAGCCTACTTACATAGCCCCCATGCTCCCCACAAAAAATTTTACAATTTGTTTTGGGCAGTGGCCAATAATGATTTGATAAAATTTTTCATAATTACAATAACAAAGAAATCAAATGCACGCACTTATTGATACAATGTTGGTCAAAAGCTAAAATTTTCTCACAGTCCATAAAGATAGTCCTGATCATTCATCATAATAGGAATTACAGGTTTTTTTTTCCACGAAGTCTCATTAGTAAAAGAAATTGCACACAGAAGTAGTGGATTTCCATGCAGTCTTGAAGAAGCAGTGTTGTCCTTCCAACGGAAAGACAGTGCTGACTCTTGACATGCAGACAGGTAATGGGCCACAACAGAGCAAACCCACAGCAGAGCCAGTCGAAGTTTTGAAGAATATTGGTAGGTAGGTCATCGCAGAGTAGACCCACTGTAGTCCTGGTAGAGATTACGGTATTGGTGGGCCACCAGAGGTGCAGACCCACTGCAGTCCTTGTAGAAATAATGGTATTGGTGGGCCATCAAAGATGCATACCCACTGTAGTCCTTGTAGAGATAATGGTACTGGTGGGTCATCAAAGATGCAGACCCACTGTAGTCCTTGTAGAGATAATGGTACTGGTGGGCCACCAGAGGTGCACTCACAATGTTTTTGGAATTGTCCTTAGAACCAGCAATGCTGTTATCCAGTCCCTTGCTGAATTATTAACACACGTGCAAACACTAACAGTCCCTACATCTCACATATTGTCCATATAGTATGACCAACAAAAACGTGTGCAGTGAAATGGAACTTACAAGTTAATAATATGATGAACTGGTGTCAGTTACAATTTTATAACATAAGAATACAATTACAAAGGCACAAAATACATCATTAAAGAACATAACAATACAGATAACATTTGTAGTAATACAGGCTGTACAAAAGAATAGAAATAACATATACATCAGTGTTACAGGAATTATGACATGAGTACATACATAAAAGATCAGAATAACTTTTGAAACATCAACATGAGCATTAAAACAAAACAAAATAAATAATGTCTAAGCATATTTACAAGGTAAATAAGATATTATTAATGCCAATTATATTTGAGGATAACAGTATTCCTCATCATAGTGAATATAGCTTAGTATTAGAAGAAGAAAATCTTCTATGAAACTACACAGAGACAGGAAGAAAACAAATTCACAAGGGTTCACAAACACATATTGGGGGGTAACACAAAAGGGAAAGACAGGGTTTGTTTTCAGTGTAACATTTGGTACTGCAGTCCAACCCAAAACTTCATTCCATAGATCTTTCGTCTTATTTCAACCTTTGCTTCCACCAAAAAAATCCTATCCAAGCATACTTTCTGTCTTTTTCTCGCATAACCTCTCAGTGCATTTCTTCAAATTCATCGCAACTCATTCTCTCATAGGCTACCCCCTCTTAAGCTAACTTAAATCTACTGAGCTCAGATGCTAAACTAAGGGACGAGGCAATGCAGCAGCACAAAACAATTAACACAAACATCAATGACAAAAAATTTAAATAGGCAAAGCAGTTGCAATATTACAACTAATATAAGGCACTGTGCAGCAAACAAGAAAAATAAATCAGTAGTAAAACTAGCTTAACAGAGTAATACAAAGTGAAATTTAGTAGCACTATGCCTGGCAAACAGCCGCAGCAAATGCAATAACTTATATCTAAACATAAAAAAGCTGAAGCAGAAAAAATATTACAATAAAAATGGCCATGTTTAATACCTATGTCACATCTTAACACTAGAATGATGCATCACAAAAACTTAAGCTAGCAGATAAGTTACCAAATCGTAAAAAAATTATTTATGCAATTCCTGTGAATTTTCGCCCGCATTGTGATACATTCACGCATTTACACACATTTCATAACTCTTAAAGTACGATTCTTGGTTTCCAACATCCTTTTTCACAGGTCAGAGTCCCTAACCACTATTCATAACTCCTTACCTTATTACACACATATATATTCGTCGACACGTCAATCTTGCGAAGACACTTCAATATTTCATCATAATAAATACATAGCATAATCAAATTCCTCTAGCATCAGCTTATTGATCATAAACATACCGCAACAGCGTAATACACATCGTCATTATAACATCATAAAACCTCATCTAAATCTCAAAATCGTCGTAGCTTCCTCCAATAATTTCAAAACCTAAAAAAATTCTCTGATCATGTCAAAAGTGTCATCTGCCTCAAACGTACTTTAAAAATCGTCATCCCATACCAAATATATCATTCAAAGCTCTCATAATATCACAATGGGTCCGAAAAAATATGAACAGTTCACTAAGTACAGACAAAATACAATTTCATAACTATGAAGTTATCCAATGGTGTAATCACGTAAACACCTGTCACTGCCGTAGTAAAAAAGTTTGTCTCTCTCAGTTAAATGATCAGATAGCTATGTAATTTATGTGTTAGAGGAATACAGTACCGATGTGTAAAGTTGTATAAGCAAATACACTCCTGGAAATTGAAATAAGAACACCATGAATTCATTGTCCCAGGAAGGGGAAACTTTATTGACACATTCCTGGGGTCAGATACATCACATGATCACACTGACAGAACCACAGGCACATAGACACAGGCAACAGAGCATGCACAATGTCGGCACTAGTACAGTGCATATCCACCTTTCGCAGCAATGCAGGCTGCTATTCTCCCATGGAGACGATCGTAGAGATGCTGGATGTAGTCCTGTGGAACGGCTTGCCATGCCATTTCCACCTGGCGCCTCAGTTGGACCAGCGTTCGTGCTGGACGTGCAGACCGCGTGAGACGACGCTTCATCCAGTCCCAAACATGCTCAATGGGGGACAGATCCGGAGATCTTGCTGGCCAGGGTAGTTGACTTACACCTTCTAGAGCACGTTGGGTGGCACGGGATACATGCGGACGTGCATTGTCCTGTTGGAACAGCAAGTTCCCTTGCCGGTCTAGGAATGGTAGAACGATGGCTTCGATGACGGTTTGGATGTACCGTGCACTATTCAGTGTCCCCTCGACGATCACCAGTGGTGTACGGCCAGTGTAGGAGATCGCTCCCAACACCATGATGCCGGGTGTTGGCCCTGTGTGCCTCGGTCGTATGTAGTCCTGATTGTGGCGCTCACCTGCACGGCGCCAAACACGCATACGACCATCATTGGCACCAAGGCAGAAGCGACTCTCATCGCTGAAGACGACACGTCTCCATTCGTCCCTCCATTCACGCCTGTCGCGACACCACTGGAGGCGGGCTGCACGATGTTGGGGCGTGAGCGGAAGACGGCCTAACGGTGTGCGGGACCGTAGCCCAGCTTCATGGAGACGGTTGCGAATGGCCCTCGCCGATACCCCAGGAGCAACAGTGTCCCTAATTTGCTGGGAAGTGGCGGTGCGGTCCCCTACGGCTCTGCGTAGGATCCTACGGTCTTGGCGTGCATCCGTGCGTCGCTACGGTCCGGTCCCAGGTCGACGGGCACGTGCACCTTCCGCCGACCACTGGCGACAACATCGATGTACTGTGGAGACCTCACGCCCCACGTGTTGAGCAATTCGGCGGTACGTCCACCCGGCCTCCCGCATGCCCACTATACGCCCTCGCTCAAAGTCCGTCAACTGCACATACGGTTCACTTCCACGCTGTCGCGGCATGCTACCAGTGTTAAAGACTGCGATGGAGCTCCGTATGCCACGGCAAACTGGCTGACACTGACGGCGGCGGTGCACAAATGCTGCGCAGCTAGCGCCATTCGACGGCCAACACCGCGGTTCCTGGTGTGTCCGCTGTGCCGTGCGTGTGATCATTGCTTGTACAGGCCTTTCGCAGTGTCCGGAGCAAGTATGGTGGGTCTGACACGCCGGTGTCAATGTGTTCTTTTTTCCATTTCCAGGAGTGTACCATATTAGCTAGGGCTCCTTGTGCTTGCCAAACACATGATACACAAAGTAAGCGTGTACCCCCCTGAGGATTAATGTAATTATACCCTCAGGTGTTACAGATTACAGCAATGGAATGAAATGTATCACGGAAAACTTTCTTTGTAATTCAAAAATCTTTAAAAATAAATGTTTTAAGTACAAAATTAATCACTGAAATGTGTGTTCTGTAGCGCTAAATGTGCATCTTGTTGTAAGATAATCTCTGTGGAAGTGTCGTAGTTATTGTCCTCCGAAAGCTAAGTTCTGCAGAAGTCAATGTACTTACCTCATGATAAACAAAAGTGAAATGCTTTGCGTATAGATATCTTACTTATTACACTTATTGCCGTGATGAAGAAAGTACTGTGCTGTAACGTATTGTTGTGCTACGGAAAAGGCTGTCTCATTGTAGCTATACCACAAAAGTTACTACTAAAACATGTTTTACTTTCCAGAATAATACAGAAAAACTGTGCAGATATAAAACAGAAACACCGCAAAAGCAACATTGTAAATTGTCACTAATTAGTAGCGTTGTGATAAACTCGTGTAGCTGTCACATAAACTAACCACTATGTCATCTGGTATTTCACAGAAAGTACTTTAAATCCAGAATGTATTTTCAAGTAAACCAAAATGTTGCATTAAAATCTCATTAGCAGTATATGTTCTAAGTATGTAAGCCGTATATTCGTTACATAATCGTGCAACAAACAAGGAAGAATGTATAAATAACAACACTGTGTCAAATGGCTCTGAGCACTATGGGACTCAACTGCTGAGGTCATTAGTCCCCTAGAACTTCGAACTAGTTAAACCTAACTAACCTAAGGACATCACAAACATCCATGCCCGAGGCAGGATTCGAACCTGCGACCGTAGCGGTCTCGCGGTGCCAGACTGCAGCGCCAGAACCGCGCGGCCACTTCGGCCGGCAACACTGTGTCGTCTGTTCGCAATAACAGTGCATTCGCAATTACTTTTCTAAGTTACCTATGTTCTTGACTGGATAGTTAGTTAGCTTTAAAACATAGTTGCATGTTAACAGTTTGTAAGTGTGACAAAGAGTACTAGTAACGTGAAGTGAAAAATTTTATAGCAAAGACTAAGTTAAAAAGCAGATTATCTTTCAATAAGCGGTTTTACATGTGAAATGTGGTGTAAACCTTTACTCTTCCTAGTACGCAGAGGTTCAACTTCGACGCAATTATCATGTGGTATACGGCGGTAAAGAATACTGGAATTTTTCTCAAGGTTAGCGTCTATGTAATTTTTCCCTGACCCAGCCGGCGCACGCGGCTGCCTGCGGTGCGAGTCATTGTCTGCTATCTCTTTGTTGGCGTGCGTCGTTATTGTGATTAGGAGACCTAACTTCCACAAATTCATGTTGTCGAGAGTGCCCTGCTCTGTTTGAATCCCGACAGTTCTGATGAAATTCAGGTCTGTCGTTATGATTATATCGTCTGTCGTCATGTCGGTAGTTCCTGTACTTTCTTTCTTGTCAGTTAAGTGGTGGAGAATTTCTCCCTGAATCATAACTGCGCGCTGAACTGTTGCGTCTGAAGTTATTCTGTCTCCCTTGTAAATAATTATTTTGGTTCCCATATTGTCTGTTTCTCTGATTGTCTCTGTGATAGTCATTACCGTGGAGAGGTGATCTTTCCCTGTAATTATTACTACTCTGCCAATGGTTATCATATGGGTGGTGTCTGTTTTGTTCACAATTTGCATTGTAAGAATAGCCTTGTCGTGTATTATTTCTGTCATCGCGGAATTATGACAGATGTGACCTGTAATTGTTGTGCTCCTGTTTTCGCGTTCCGCGATTGTCAGTGTCAGTTTCCAGTTCTTGTAACAGTCCCTGAAAAGCTTCAATGTCGTCTTTGCAACGTCCTGCTAAAATAATATGTCGTAAATGTTCAGGCAGTTTGATTAAGCAAATGCGGTTGAGTTCTGAGGGGCTGTATGGGTTTGAAAGATACTGATTCTTATGCAACATGTCTTCAAAATATTTCATAAGACTGGAAAATTCAGATTGTTCGAAACGTTTCATCATTATGATGCTATGTTTTACTCGGTCTTGTGTAGCTTGAGACCAATACGCTGAGAGGAAGGCATGATAAAATTTTCCTTCACTGTGACAATCGTGAATGACCGATCGCATTCTTACAGCTGGTTCATTCTCCAAGTAGCCACACATAAATTCTAATCTGTGTTCTAATGACCAGTTGGGAGGAAAAAAATTAGAGAATTGATGGAGCCACGCTTGTGGATGAATGTCGTTGGCAGAATTCTTAAACGTTTTGAATTTACGTGTAGTAATGAACAGCTTATAGTCTAAATCATCATGTCGGCGAGTCGCATGTTGGTCATTATTACGTCGTTTCGGCGGTTCCATCTCAAAATTCGGTGTACCTTTCCAATTTCTTTCATAATTTCCGAAGTGCCCTGAGTTATTATTTTGTGGCTGTTCCGTATTTCTATGTCCCTCTTCCCGTATTTGAGCGCGAGTGTCCTCTGAAATACGTAATTCTTGTATTACCTGTGTCAGCTGATCTTGTACTTCCCGAATTTCTCTTTGGTGTTGCGTATTAATTTGATTCAGATTTTGTTTCAGTTTCCTAATTTGTTCGCACTCTTCTGTGTCATTAAAGACTACCGGTTTTGTGTCATTCAGATTATCATCTACCTTTGTAGATAAGTTAGTGACCTGATCCGAAAGTTCGGCTACTTTCTCCGATAGTGAACACATTTCCTCAGTGTGTTTTTCTGAAGCAAGTTTCAGAGTGTCCATTTGTGTTGAAATCGAATCTACTGTGTCCTTTAAGTTTTCCTGAGTTTTTGCAAGTTGCGTAACCGAATCGGTAGATGCAACTGAGTCAATTTTAGCCCACATGGTCTCATGATTTTCATGAACAATGGTTTGCAGTTCTTTTATGGTTGCTTTGTGATTCTGTAATGCATTTTCATGCCGCGAAAAAATAGGTTGAAAATGCTCACAAATTTGTGTTTTTACATCATTACAAACTTTTTGACATTTCGATTCAATGTTATGTAACTCAGTAGTTAAATCTTCACGTGTTTGTTCAAGCTTATGTTCCACCGAGTCTAACTTTTGAAGCTTTTGTTCCATTGTGTCTAACTTTTGAAGATTTTGTCCCATTTGTTGCATTAATTGTAATAACAATGCACTGGTGTCTGAAACATGTTCCTCAGTGCTTTTCGGCAGTGAATTTGCACCGGCAACATTCACATTTTGACAAGCGGAAAATGTGTCTTGACTCATTTGAGAAAATGGTGAGAACCCAAAACCTGAGTCTACAGTATTTGCAATATTGTATTCTGTCATTCCCGATTCCTGAGGCGAGCTGTTGCCGACCGATCGATCGATAATGCTTCCCTGTTTACTACCTGTTTCACTGTCTACACCATTATTTGACGCCCACTCCATTTCCCTATGCACAGTTACCAAATTACTACTTTGAATATTAGTTAATTCATTACATGGTGGCGTTAACACACTTCTTTCGTCTTCACTGTCATTTCTAAGTTTACTTTGGAGCCTAGTGTTACGTTTTTCACACGCCATTATTGTCACAATATTTCACACGACAACACAGAAAAACACAATTTGAAGAGCAAAAATAGGGGAACACATTAACATAGCAAAGAAAATAATATCTTGTTAATTACAAGCGCAGCTGCGAAATACTTGGTGCAAATCTACATGCATGCCACAACTGTTTTACTGTACAACAATGAAAGACTGCAACTACAAAGGAGTTTCTCTCTACAATTACGCAATAGCAATAAACAAAATCTACACTAATTACACAAACTACAAGAAAAAATCAGAAGATTCCAGTGAGGTATCCTCGGCTAAGGGTCGACATATGAAACGTCCCCTTTGAAAAATTTATACATGACTGTGCTTAAACTGACACACAATATTTTTTAGCGCAACGCAATCTGACTTTCAGAAATCCCTACAAAGGAATGGCCCTGACTAACATTAACATGTACCTTTCACAAATCACTTAGCTCACCAAAAATCTTCGTTACTCGAACTACTGCAATACAGCGAGCGCCACTACTGCCAGCTAAATAAAAGATTCAAACTACTGAAGGCACTAACTACTGATAGGCAGAGTTAGCAAATGAAAGATTTTAATAGAGAACAAACAATGTATTTACCTTAATAATCATAATATATATGCCATCCAGTCTTACAAATTTCAAGTCTCCGCCATTTCTCTCCCCACATCCACCACTGCTGGCGGCTCACCTCCAACTGCGCAACGCTATGCGCTGTTAACATCCAGCTGCCCAACACTACAATGGCAGACAACAATGCAAACTAGCCACAGACTGCACACAGCACAGCCAGTGATTTTCATACCGAGCGCTACGTAACGTTGCCGATAAGAAAACATAAACAGCCTACTTACAGTTTTAATGACTGCCACTCCAATTCACGTATCTTGTCTGTGGATGTTGTGCACATAGTTCCACGTAGTCAGAGCGCATACACAACTTTCCCACTGGAGCGCGCTCCGCTAAGCACAACAGCGCAGGCGCAGCGCTTGTCCGTCTCCGCACTACGAGATGGCGCTGCCTTAGAGATGGACCAAATTCTGCTTCCGCCGATCCGCGTATTAATACACTCCTGGAAATGGAAAAAAGAACACATTGACACCGGTGTGTCAGACCCACCATACTTGCTCCGGACACTGCGAGAGGGCTGTACAAGCAATGATCACACGCACGGCACAGCGGACACACCAGGAACCGCGGTGTTGGCCGTCGAATGGCGCTAGCTGCGCAGCATTTGTGCACCGCCGCCGTCAGTGTCAGCCAGTTTGCCGTGGCATACGGAGCTCCATCGCAGTCTTTAACACTGGTAGCATGCCGCGACAGCGTGGACGTGAACCGTATGTGCAGTTGAGGGACTTTGAGCGAGGGCGTATAGTGGGCATGCGGGAGGCCGGGTGGACGTACCGCCGAATTGCTCAACACGTGGGGCGTGAGGTCTCCACAGTACATCGATGTTGTCGCCAGTGGTCGGCGGAAGGTGCACGTGCCCGTCGACCTGGGACCGGACCGCAGCAACGCACGGATGCACGCCGAGACCGTAGGATCCTACGCAGTGCCGTAGGGGACCGCACCGCCACTTCCCAGCAAATTAGGGACACTGTTGCTCCTGGGGTATCGGCGAGGACCATTCGCAACCGTCTCCATGAAGCTGGGCTACGGTCCTGCACACCGTTAGGCCGTCTTCCGCTCACGCCCCAACATCGTGCAGCCCGCCTCCAGTGGCGTCGCGACAGGCGTGAATGGAGGGACGAATGGAGACGTGTCGTCTTCAGCGATGAGAGTCGCTTCTGCCTTGGTGCCAATGATGGTCGTATGCGTGTTTGGCGCCGTGCAGGTGAGCGCCACAATCAGGACTGCATACGACCGAGGCACACAGGGCCAACACCCGGCATCATGGTGTGGGGAGCGATCTCCTACACTGGCCGTACACCACTGGTGATCATCGAGGGGACACTGAATAGTGCACGGTACATCCAAACCGTCATCGAACCCATCGTTCTACTATTCCTAGACCGGCAAGGGAACTTGCTGTTCCAACAGGACAATGCACGTCCGCATGTATCCCGTGCCACCCAACGTGCTGTAGAAGGTGTAAGTCAACTACCCTGGCCAGCAAGATCTCCGGATCTGTCCCCCATTGAGCATGTTTGGGACTGGATGAAGCGTCGTCTCACGCGGTCTGCACGTCCAGCACGAACGCTGGTCCAACTGAGGCGCCAGGTGGAAATGGCATGGCAAGCCGTTCCACAGGACTACATCCAGCATCTCTACGATCGTCTCCATGGGAGAATAGCAGCCTGCATTGCTGCGAAAGGTGGATATACACTGTACTAGTGCCGACATTGTGCATGCTCTGTTGCCTGTGTCTATGTGCCTGTGATTCTGTCAGTGTGATCATGTGATGTATCTGACCCCAGGAATGTGTCAATAAAGTTTCCCCTTCCTGGGACAATGAATTCACGGTGTTCTTATTTCAATTTCCAGGAGTGTATGTAACGCAGCCAATGAGATTGCTGCTAACGTAGAACCTTTTCTCCTCCTGGATTACACTTGCGCAGTGATACATGAACGTGCGAGGTATTATAACGAGTGTACAGACCTCCAATCAGTCAGTCTGCATTTGTCTGCACCAGTCTGTACCAGTCTGCACTAGTCTGTACCGGTCTATAGTCACGTTTCAGTCTGCACCTAATAAGACTATCATATTCCTGTACATAGCCATGACGATAAATGTATAGACACTTTGTCAAGTATCAGAGATATGTGAGAATAAGATTAACGTACCAAGACCAAAGGAACATCAGATTGTTAATTGTAAACAGCATCCAGAATCAAGTTATGTAATGTCTATGCTTTTTATTATTTTAATAAATGTGTGTGAAAATTAATCAAGTTCTGTTTAAAGTTGGTCACCGTCAATCTGCTACTCTAAGCGTGCAAGTGGCATTTCTATCGTCTGACCTAATGGCAGAAGATAAACACGCCACGATAAGACCACGAGACATATTGCTGACACTCGCCTACTTCGTTAGAGCGACAAGTCAATAATCTGATGGTGTCTGTACTGAAAGTCTTACAGTACGCAAACCACAGTGACACTATCTCCCCTATTTCGCGATAATACAAAACGAGCTGCCCTTCTTTGTACTTTTTCGATGTCATCCGTCAGTCCCATCTGATACGTATCCCACACAGCACAGCAATACTCCAGGATAGGGCGGACAAGCGTGGTGTAACCAGTCTCGTTAGTAGACCTGTTGCAACTTCTAAGTGTTCTGCCAATGAATCGCAGTCTTTGGTTTGCTCTACCCACAATATTATCTATGTGATCGTTCTGATTTAGGTTATCTGTAATTGTAATCCCTAAGTAGTTAATTGAAATTACAGCCTTCAGATTTGTGTGACTTATCGCGCAATCGAAATTTAGCTGATTTCTTTTAGTACTCATGTGAATAAATTCACACTTTTCCTATTCAGGGTCAATTGCCACTTTTCGCACCATATAGATATCTTATCTAAATTATTTTGCAAGTCGTTTTAATCATCTGATGACCTTAGAAGACGGTAAATGACAGCATCATCTGCAAACAATCTAAGACAGCTACTCAGATTGTCTCCTATGTCGTTGATATAGATCAGGAACAATTGAGGGCCTATAACACTTCGTTGGGAAACGCCGGTTATTACTTCTGTTTTACTCGATGACTTTCCGTCTATTACTAAGAACTGTGACCTTTCTGACAGGAAATCACGAATCCAGTTGCACAACTGAGGTGATACTCCGTAGGCACGCAGTTTGGTTAGAAGACACTTGCGAGCAACGGTGTCGAAAACCTTCTGGAAATCTAAAAATATGGAATCAATTTGACATCCCCTGTCGATAGCACTTATTACTTCATGAGTATAAAGAACTAGTTGTGTTTCACAAGAACGATATTTCCTGAAACCGTGCTGGCTATGTGTCAATAAATCGTTTTCTTCGAGGTACTTCATAATGTTCGAATACAGTATATGTTCCAAAACCCTCCTGCAAATCGACGTTAGTGATATAGGCCTGTAATTCAGCGGATTACTCCTACTTCCCTTTTTGGGTATTGGTGTGACTTGAGCAATTTTCCAGTCTTTAGGTATGGATCTTTTTGTGAGCGAGTGGTTGTATATAATTGCTAAATATGGAGCTATTTTATCAGCGTACTCTGAGAGGAACCTGACTGATATACAATCTGGACCGGAGGCCTTGCCTTTATTAAGTGATTTAAGCTACTTCGCTACTCCGAGGATATCTACTTCTATGTTTCTCATCTTGGCAGTTGTTCTTGATTGGAATTCAGGAATATTTACTTCGTATTCTTTGGTGAAGGAGTTTCGGAAAACCGTATTTAATAACTCTGCTTTAGTGGCACTGTCATCAGTGACTTCACCGTTGTTATCGCGCAGTGAAGGTAATGATTGCTTCTTGCCACTGGTGTGTTTTATGTATGATCAGAATCTCTCTGGGTTTTCTGCCAGATTTCTAGACTGAATTTTGTTGTGGAAATTATTAAATGCATCTCGCATTGAAGTACGCGCCATAATTCGAACTTTTGTAAAATGTTGCCAAGGATGAATTATCGCATCTGCCATAGCAACTACAGTTATCAGATCTCAATATAACTGAACTTTTGTGGTTTACTTTGGAGAGAAGGCTGCATGATCCCTGTCCATCTCCATTATCGGTTAATTGAACTTGTCACTGTTTTATGGGAAGAATGGTATAAGATTCAAGACCTTTATTTAACCATTCCGAGACGACTGGAGGTGTTGTGAATACCAACTGTGTTTCAACATAGAATTAGGCACGGTAATGAGTTGTGTTTTTTGCGTTTCCATGTTTTTGCACAACCCCTATATATCAGCTTCGTAGTATAGTAAGTGTTGCTCGCTTCCCCTCCTCCCCTTTCTCACACGTTTCACCACTCGGCTCTCAGCCGTACAGAAAAGTTATGTATTAATTTATGTATGTGGATGATGTATTGATTATAATGTAACCAAGTTAGTTTAACAAGTAACGCACAGCGAGTCTTAGTTCTGGAAAAAAGAGTAGCAGAGTAAGAAAAATTTTTGAAAAGTGGTAGAATTAAGGAAGGTCAAGAAACAACAGTAGTAATACAATCGTGTTCAGAAAGAAACAGAACACACTGAACGACTAGAGATAAGACGTTCATGTTCACTGGACCTGTACCTTAGTATGTTTTGTAGAAATGATTAGCATTTCAGGCACCTCGGTTCAGTGCGTGTCCTGTTGCATAGTAGACACAGGATCCGCCATTCGTGATGGCATGGAAGAAGGCGCAAATGCCGTCCTGTGGTATAGCCGTCCATGCTGCGTTCACCTCGTTCTAAAGTTCGTCTGTGGTGGTCGGCATTGGGTCACAGCGCTGCACCTGTCGCTTCATCATATCCCAAACATCTTCGATTGTCGACAAGTCTGGTGATCTGGCGGGACAGGGCAAAAGGCTGGTATCCTGTGACACGAAGAAGGCACGTGCCCGTGCAGCAACATGTGATGCTGCATTGTTTTGCTGAAAAATGGCGTCTGGGGTGCAAAAAGGGTATGGCTACGGGTCGCAGGATGTCATTCACATAGCTTTTGTACGTCCATCCTTTTAGCAGGACGTCTCTGGGACGACGGCCGTTTACCATCGTGACAAAAAATAGAAACACCTACAGCCGTCCTTATGATTTGATTTTCTTTTGTCGCTACCAGTTTCGACGCTTCATTGCGTCATCTTCAGGCTGTTTTGATGCGGTACAGGTTGATACGATCCTGATGCATAACCCATCAGTTGCGTGCATTACTGGATTCGCTGATAATGTGTCAGCACTCCAACCATCAACTGTCAACGCCTGCGGCGAACCAAAACGCGTCCATCATTTTCAAACAAATAGAACCTGGATTGGTCCCAAAACACTACCTGATACCATTCATGTTCCCAGTGACGTCGTTCCATATACCATTGCCGTCTAGCATGTTTCTGCACATTTGTCAAAGGGAGGCGGAGAAGCGGACGATGCGCACATAATCCATGCCGTAATAAACGGCGTCGAGCTGTCACCCCTGATAGTGTACGATGTGTTGCACTGTGTTGAGCCAGAGCCGAGGAGGACGCAGGTACCTCCGGCAATGCCACTCGGATGAGGTGTCAGTCTTCTCGGGGGGGTTGTCTGGGTGGTGCGACCAGACCCATCTCGTCGTGTTCTACGGCCTTCCGTGGACAAATCTGCACACATCTGTCACACTGCCGAAATACTTCGCCCCACACGAGCAGCAATTTCCCGGATGGATGCATCACTTTCTTTCATGCCAATAATGTGCCCTCTTTCAAATTCACTGATTTGACGGCAGGGTTCGCGCACACATATGCGAGGCATCCTGCACGTGTGCTCAAGTCTGACTGACCCATTACCTTCGGTTAATAGCGACAACGAGAGCTCCGAGGTATAGATGTTAACCTTGAACTCGCGGGCCGACATGATTCAAACGCTAATCACTTCAGCAGAACATGCACTGTGAATGTAACGGCCTATTTCTAGTCGTTAAAGGTTTTCTGTTTTATTTTCTTTTTCTGGACGTAAGGGTAATAATAATAATAATAATAATAATAATAATATAAAGGAATACTGGAAGATAGGGAAGAACAAAGAAAGAGGAGCAACTGAAGTTGTAAAGTGGTTCAGGTCAGCCCGTACGAAGATATTAAAGAATAATAGGCTATATAATAATTATTGAAATAAAAATAAATTTTTAATATATCAAGATTTTAAATCATACTAAAAAAACGTAGAATAATTTCTTCTAACATCATACAGCTGCCTAATCCCATAAAGATGCTCCTGAAAATTTGAGCTTATAAAGTTTTAATAGCTATGACATAACTTGTAAGATTTATAACGAAAAACGTGCGAACCATGGAATACATAACTGATGGTTCACGCCCTAATTACTGTCTATTTGCATACGCTCCACGTTTTTTGTTATAAATCTTACTAGTATTCTCACAGCTATTAAAAATCCACAAGCACAAATTTCCAGTACTACATGCATGGCATTAGGAATTTGTATGGGATTAGGAGAAATTATTTTATACCTTTTAGTCTGATTTAAAAATGTTAAAAATTTATAGCTTTTCACCCGCTACGTCGCTCGCGCTCGCTTATGACACATGTGTGGCACACGTATTCCCCTTCCCCTCACTCTGTCCGACACCTCTTCCATTCAGCCCCCCCCCCCTTCCCCGCCCCCGTCATAACTCCTCGCTCTGCTCAGACATGCCCGTCCGCTTGCTTACTGCCTGGGATGCATTCTAATACCTCGGGTGTAGCCCGAGGGAGAGTTATAGGCCCATCAGTTTTCACATGGAAATGACCTAGTGGATAACGTTGGGAACTTCGTGAGGCTCATCACGTAGTCGTAACGGTAGAAAACTGCAGCAAAATGCAGAAAGACCCACAGGATCGAGTCTTGGTGCAGGGAATGGCAACTGTCCTCAACATAAGCGAATGTAACATATTGGCTATATATAGACAGAAAGAGCCATTATTACACGGTTACGTGATTGCAGAATATCACTGGAAGCAGTTTCTTCCATAACATATCTACAAGGGGCAGTCAAATGAAATCGAGTGAGGAGGGAGAAAAGTAAGTAACCTGTTTATCACGTCAAAGGTGACCGCCGTAACCGTTAACACACTTAACCTGCTGTGAAACAAGACGTTCAGCGCCTTCACGAAAAAATAGAGTTGCCTACGGACAATAACTGCACCCAGGCGTGCTTCTCTCCGTCCGAGATACGTCGACGACCGTGAATGTCTTTCGTCATGGCCGCCCACATGATGCTAAAGTCGTTCCGAGTACACTGCAGAAATTTCGCTGGTAATCCCTCACACATCGTCCTTGCAGTCCGGAGCTCCCCGCATGCGATTTCCATATTTTTGGAACCCTGAAGAAAGTCATTCGTGGCCGTGGATTTGCTGATTTGCTTCGGACGGAGAGGCACTCGGCTTCCTCCAGTCACAGTTCTGAAGGCAACTGCAAACAGTTTTTCCGTCAAGTCACTGACAGACTTTTCTCACTGTGGGATAAATGTATTATCAGTTATGGCGACGTCTTTTGGTATAATAAGCTGTTTACTTACTCTTTGTTCCATATGTCTCGTTTTCATTTGACTGCTCCTTATAGGAGCATGCCTACGGTGCGATTTAAAGTGGAACGACTACATTAAAGTAAACGCCGGTAAGGCAAATGACAGACTAAAATGCATTGGTAGAATCCTGAGGAATTGTAGTGCATGAACAAAGTTCGATAGCTTACAAAACAATTATCCGAGGAACCCTTGAATATTGCTCATCAGTCTGGTATACGAACCAGATTGGACCGACCGAGGAAATAGAGAAGATTGAACGGAGAAGATTCAAAGAAGAGCAGAGTGTTTCGTCACAGGTTCATTTAGTTAGCGCAAAAGCGTCACAGAGATGATCAACCAACTCTAGTGCCGGGCGCTGCAAACAGAGGCGTTCTGTATTTCAGAAAGCGTGCGTCCCTAGAAGAGCCAACCAATATATTGCTTCATCCTAAATACAGGGTGATTCACGAAGGCATGAAAATATTTTAATATATTTTTCTACAAGTAAAACTAAAGAAAAAAGTTCATATAAACATAGGTCTGCAAATGTTTTGTTACTGAGTTACGGCTAATAAAAGATTTTGCCTGAAATTTAGCAACATCGTTAATATGAAGCCATCGCAAAACTGTAAGAGGTTAAAGTAAAGCCCAATTTCCATTTATTTTGTTGTTACTGATCTGGTGAATCTAATAAAACATGTCCCAGACGTGTATCTGCAGTAGTTTTTCAGAACATCCAGATAAGCAGTAATCGGCAGTTACACAAATACAATTTATTTACTGCTGAGGCACAGTTTACTCAAGATGGCATTATCATTTTATTTCTACTCACGCAACTACACTTAAAAACTATTATTTTTAACTGGCTACAAGTTTTTAAGTAGAAGTTCATCAAGGAAATAGAAAGAGTTGTCCAAGAAAAATGATTTTAAATTAGATTCAAAACTTGCTTCACTACCTATTGCGCATATTATATTATTGGGCAAAAACTTCGACAGTTTTGTTGCTGCATGTTGAACTCCTCTCTGAGCCACTGACAGATTTAACAATCGGTAATAAACGTCATTTATCTTTCTAATGTTCCAAGGACGTACGTTACTGTGCTTCTCAGCTGTGACCGATTATTTTTGATGAATGTATGTATTGCGACGGGACAGTTAAAATGCCAACCTCCTTGAAGATGTATCTACCATGACCTGTGTGGGTGAACATCACGTATTACTTTTACTGCTCGCTTTTCTGCAATAATTCTTTCTTTCTAAGTGATGAGTCGACCCACAAAATTACTCCATACGACATTACTGAGTGGAAATGTGCAAAATATTTCGTGAGGGTGATACGTTTGTTTCCAAGATTAGCAATTATACTAAAAGCAAAAGTAACTGAGCTTAATTGTTTGAGAATCTCATTAATATGCTTCTTCCAATTCAAGTTTTCGTCAATATATATATCCAAAAAGTTGGAGCATTCTACTCTACTTACTGACTCGTGCCTACGTGCTACATCAACTGTTGGTATGATTATTTGCTGTACAGAACTGAATGTAGCGAGTTTTTAAAAATTTAGGAAGAGTTAATTTTCACAGAATCACGTAACAATCCTTTAGCAAATATCATTTACTAACTATTCTGTTGCTTTTACTCTAATTGGATTTATTGTAACACTAGTAACATCTGCAAAAAGTACCAGTTTCGCCTGTAGAATGTTAAGTCAGAGGTCATTCACATACATAAGCAATAGAAGTGGATCCAGAATTGAGCCCTGTGGGACTCCCTATGTCATTTTGCCCCAGCCACTAAAATTTTATACCTTTTAGATACTGTCTGAATTATTTAGCACAACCTTTTGCGTTCTGTTTGTCAAATATGAATCAAACCATCAATTGCAAAAAACCTGAGTTTTTCTACTAGAGTATTGTAATCTACACAATTAAATGCCTTGGAGAGTTCACAAAATATACCAACTGATGACAGACTATTATTTAAGGTTTTTACTATTTGATAAGTGAACGTTCAAATAGCATTCTCAGTCGAGCAACCTTTCTGGAATCCAACCTATCATATGCTAAGTAAATTCTTTCCACTTAAATGTGCGACTACTCTTGAGTACATTACTTTGTCGAGTATTTTGGAAAAAGATGTCAGCAAAGAAACTGGACGATAATTGTTTAACTCTGTCTTGTCACCTTTTTCATCTTCTTATGAAGTGGCTTAAAAATTGCTTGTTTAAAACTCTCTGGAAAAATTCCCTGTGCCAGAGACGCATTACCTATTAAGTTGGAACAACTTTTCAGATTTCTGTTTGAAATTCCATCAACACCACAAGAGCTTTTGTTTTTTAGTTGTAGTTGTATTAATTCTAGTTGCTTAAAGTTTTCTGGAATGAAATTCTTAACAAATTGTCTTGCTTCTTCAAGTAAACCATTAAATCATATGTTTGTTGCTACGTTCTCAAAGTGACTGTTAAAAGTACTTGCAACCTGTGAATTATCATTTGCAACTTTGTCATTTAGTTTAATTGTTATGGAATCTTGTAGAATGACTAGATGGTATGTCTCTCATTTGATAGTACCACATGTAGTTTTAATCTTATCTGCATTATTTATTTATGTCAGGACATGTATACTTCTGGACACGTTAATGACTTTCCTTAAAATATTACAGTATTTTTTGTAGTATGCAAGTAATGTCGGAGCTTGACTTACTCTGACCTTTGCATAAGTTTCTCTCTTCATCTTGCATGAGATTTTAATTCCCTTAGTTAGCCACGGATTACTTGTTTCTTTTTTTTTAATGGTTCGTCTGGATAACTTTTTAGGAAAGCAACTTTTAAATATTAACACAAATTTCCTATGGAATAAATTGAATCTGACATTATTATCTCTTTCTATATATACCTCATCCAGACCACTCCTTTTAGCTTACTCTCAAAACATTGCATCCTGCTCTCGTTAATAGGCCTCATTGCTTTGTGTGAACCTGCCTCCATGCTTGTAAGACGCCATACTGTTTATTTATATTAACTGTGCATCATGGTCAGATAGCTCATTGGCAGCTGGGTACAGAGTAATTGTTTCAGCCTGAGCACAGTCTCTAAAAAGGTTACCAATCAGTTTCCTGCCATTTTGGTGCACACAAGTTGGAAAAATGACTACTGAAACTACATTGAAACACCCAAATAATAATATAGTTCAGTTTTCCTATCTGTATCTTTTTCGAAGTCTTAATTAAAATCCACACAAACTACTAACTGTTTCTTCTTCACTGACAAGTAGCTCAATAATGCATGTACGAGTAGATTTCTTATAAATAACGGAACGTTTCCTAGCGGGTATCTGCAGATTGTTACAGTTATCAGAGAATTATTCTGCAGTAACAACTCACAAACACGTGCTTCCAGGTTTTGATCAACACAAAATCTATTTGTTTAAATATTTTTGACTTTGTGTCCAACTTTTACATATGTCGCAACTCCTTCTTTTTCCACGTTAACTCTACACGAAAGTGATACAAGTCTATAATCGCTGATATTTAACTTCTACATCTCTAGTTACATGGTGCTCAGAGAGGAATTTTCCACATCTTCTAGGCGTACAATAAGCTCTCTATCTTGTTTTGTCAACCCTCTAAAGCACTGACGATTAAATAAATTTTATTTTTCTGGAAACTGTTTTATGGTCTTGTACTGCTCTAATTTCCTTCAATAGTCTCTTCCTGTAACCTGACTCTAACTTTTTAAAAAAATGTGCCCCTTTGATTCCAGGAATCACAGGGATTTTGTCTTGTGCGCCTGTGCTCCCCTCCCCCTCCCTCCTACTCCTTCTGCAGGGCGCTCAGCTGATCATTCCTCCCCCCTCCTATTCAGGTGCAGGCTATGATTAGTGCATCCCCATCTCCCTATTACAGCAAAAAACACTGAACAGATACAAGACTGTTTTAGTGAAAAGCAACTTAATCATCTCTTTGTTCACATGGCCAACTGCCGTGTTAACCGAGGGCTGGTCATGTCGCTGCAAACCTTCGACAAATCTTACACGAGTGTGTGTTGTTGCTGCTCGTATTTCCTCCAGGTTACGTTTAATGCTAAGTATATGCCAAGTTGCTAGATGTTTCCTGCTTATCCTACAATACGTACCTCACCCTCACCGTCAAAATCATTAAACAAGGCCTCTATGTTCTCTGTCATCCGGCTAAGTTCGGCGCTAGGCTTCACGATGCTTGTGACTTGGTATTCTACAGCTAGCTTTTCCTGTAGCAAATGGCCTACACTTCCCCCGTGACTGCTGCCTAGTAGCATGACTCTTTTCGTTCTACGTGACTTACCAACCTAGCGTCAAAGTCTAACTGACTGGTACCCGGAATTTGAAACGTGGTTTCTGAGGTTTTCTCCTTTTGCCTATCACTTGTCACCTTCTACCAGCTCTCATTGTCTCTTTCCCCCTTCAACCTATCTAATTTAAAATATGCCGTCTCTAATTCTGCCTAGAGAGCACAAAACCTTTTTCCCTGTGCAACTAATTTCTTGTCTCGCTTACATAATCTACAACTCCATGGAAAAGCCTTATCTCACAATTTTTTTAGCTTCCCCGCTGCATTCTCCCCAACGAAACACCAATCCACATTTCTGACTTGTTTCTCCCATACCAATTAACCCACGGCACCATCCACGTTTGTCATACAATGACGCTACTCGTACAGTAAACTAAAAAGTGCTATAATACACTTAAACTGTAACATAGTAATAATCAGTAAAACTTATCTTTCGGTGTCTTGTGCAGCTAACTTCCAGGTGTCAAGCAGATGTGGAATAACAAGATCGAAGATTGTTGAACGTAAGCAGTGCCAGACATGAAGTGAATGAAAACTATAAAAGCACGATATTTTTGTAACAACATTCTTAAACCGATGCTGTCAGAAATTATTTAAAGCACTGTAATGGGTCCCAGACAACATGTAACAATTATATGGCGAGTAGAAGTTAACAAGACAACACGTACTGATTATATGCCGAGCGGACGTTAGCACTAACTTATAAATACACCACTGATTTTCAGTTAAAAGAGGTTTTAAATCACGGAAGACAAGAAGCGAATGAAAATTCTGCAAAGCACAATATTTGTAACAACATAATACGACAAGACACAAACCAGAAATTATGGTGAACACTGCACTGTACTCAAAACAACTTGTATAACGCTACACCGCTGCTGTTGTTTACTGCCGAGCTCTTGCAGTGCGTCCGCCTGCAATGACTGCCAACTGCCATCCAGTGTGAGTCATGTTTAAAATTTCAAGTCTCTAGTTAATCGAGAAATTAGTTTAAAATCAACTGCAAAATTTGTACCGAACAAACAGGCAAGAAAGATATCTATTAGAAACGTGTTAAAATAGCCCTCGCAGACCAAACATAAATTTAGTTGCAGAACGTCTAGAGGCACCTCTCGAGCTCAACAATGGACCTGTAATTTTGTCATCTTATCCTGAAGACGACCTCCGCTTTTACCTTCTACTTGCAAAACTGGCTTCATGAAACAAACACCCCAACGAAGCTACACCCTGGCACGGACGAATGTCTAATTGCTCTCGGTCGTCGGATTCTACGGGATCGGGAACATCATGCAGAGTTTAATCAGAGCTTCTCAAAATACGGGGTGAAAATTATTGAACTATATGAAATAAAATCGTCATAACTTCCGAATGGTTTGCGATAGGACGTTCAAACTGTACGGTTGGCCACGCCGCATGATGGGAATTACTACGTGAGTATAGTTTGGCTTAGCGACGAAGCGCACTTTCATTTGGATGCGTTCGTCAATAAGCAAGATTGGCGCATTTTGGGGCCTGAGAATCCGCATTTCACGATCGAGAAGTCTCTTCACCCTCACGGGTCACAGTTTAGTGTGCAATATCCAGTGACGGAATAATCGGTGCGATATTCCTTGATGGCGTGGTGACTACTGAACGGTACGTAAAGCTTTTGGAAGATGATTTCATCCCCATTAACGAAGTGACCCTGATTTCGACAAGATGTGGTTCATGCAAGACGGTGCTCGACTCCATCGAAGTAGGAGAGTGTTTGATGTCGTGGAGGAGCACTCTGGGGACCGCATTCTGGCTCTGGGATACCCAGAGGCCACTGGCTTGCGCTTCGTTTGGCCACCATACTTTTCGGATCTGAACACAAGCGACTCCTTTTTGTGCGGCTATGTAAAAGACAAGGTGGACAGCAATAACCCCAAAACCATTTCTGAACTGAAAACAGCCATTCAGGAGGTCATCGACAGCGTCGATGTTCCGACACTTCAGCGGTTAATGCAGAATATCGCTATTCGTCTGCGCCACATCATCGCCAGTGATGGCAGGCATGTCTGACATGTCGTAACCTAAATCCGAATACCTGTAGTGACGTTTACATTGTGAATAAAATGTGTGCACGCCGTAGTTTGTAACTAATACATTTTTTTCTTATAGTTCAATAATTGTCACGCTGTATCTTCACCCCAAGAGAAAGAACTTTTTTGACACACTTAATATCAACATCCTGCAGAAAACTGAGATTCTAAAACAACTGTCTGTCACTCTAGACAAATTCATCATTTAGATCCTAGCAAACCAGGAAAATCGTTTCCAAGATGAAAGCTATTTCGACTCAGAAGACTTCGGGACATTTAAAGGTAAACGAAACACAGAAGTCAAAACAGTTTGTCAATACCTAAGACTACCTTCGTAGCAAGGAAAACTACTTAAGATTCAATTATCAACTTTACATCCCCATGTGCAAGAATCTCGGGTCTTACAGTGAAATCATCCAGGAAAGCATATGCCTTGATAAATGCTCATGCTCCCACTAACAGTGATAACAAAAAAATCCTCGGAAAGTAGAGGACGTTTTGGCAAATATTAGAGGAAACTACAGGCAAGGTACCTAAACATTGCATGAAACTTTTATTATGTGACTTTAATTCACAGGTTGGCAGGGAGAATAAACACAGACCAGTAGTAGGATTTCATCCAGCGCATCCCAGGACAAATAAGAATGGAAGACATCCAATAAGCTTTTGCACCTATCGAGAAATTTTGCAAGACTCCACGCAAAAAGAAAACCTGGAAACCACCTAACCCGTAGTTAGCGGAATTAGAGCTTGTTCACATGTGAGTATTGTGCAAAGAATGTGCATGAGATTCGAAACGTCTGAATACGGTAGGGAGTCATTGATTTGGATCACTGCTTGACACAGATCAAAATCAGGCTTCCACCCAACAAAACGAGACCTAACAGAAACCGATATTCGTGGTATACAAGAACGAGGTCCCAAGGAATTGCCAGATCTTCGCAACACATTATAAACAACAGCCACGAAATTAGGGCACTCAACCATTGCAACGTAAATACAGATGATGGAACACGAACTACGATGAAACCGTCGATGAGTGAATCAAAGCATCGACTCACCGTAATGAATATCAAAGAGATGAAAGATGGGAGTCCTTCCTGAAAACACAAAATTCAACCTCGAAAACAATTTGCAGTGAAAAACATGCCGACGGCAGAAGAAGACTGTTAGAAATAGACTAGGATTTTCGGAAAACAAGTCGAAACTTCTATCAAGACATTCAGTGAGGATTTATCAGGGTATAAACCGGCGACGTTGCTTTTTTGCCAAATTATTGGAAAACTAGAGACAAATGATAAAGGAAACCGCATGATAGCTGCTGACAGCTTTCAAAATTTGCTGAGCTGTGATCCCCTAGCGGACAGACTGCATTTTGAAATACATGTACCAAACACAGGGTCTCATCTCCCGACAGTTCAAAAAATAAGAGAGACAATTCAATCACACAAAAATAACAAACCACGAGGAGAGGAGAACATATCTGCAGAAGTGTTAAAAATAGGAGGAGATGATCTCATAAGAAGCATTTATAGATTCATAATAGATATAAGGAGAAGTGAAACGATTACAAAGGACTGTTAGACAACCGTAGCACAAGATAAGGTAATAAAGGCCTATCTCTTTTGTCAGTCATATACAAGGTTCAATCCAAAACTCCCTTAAACCTACTTCAAAAGCAAAGAGAGAGTTCAAAAGCAAAGAGATGATTTGATTGACCACTATCAAGTACGCTTTAGGAAAGGCAGTTCGTGCACCGAGCAAATTTGCTGTCTGAAGATAATACTAAGTGAACGTTGAAGAACCAACAGGTATGTCACCTCTGTGGGTTTTAAGAAGGCTTATGGCTCTGTTGACAGACAAACCGTTTTGGATACTTTGAAAGAGCTCAGAGTAGAACAGAGTGACTAGGGAACTAGTCTGCCACACTCTCACATCTCAGGTGAAGTTTCTTGGTGAAATGTCGGATCCTATGAAGTATGACCCGGAGTTCAAAAAGAGATGGCCTCCTTGATTCTGTTTGACGTTGTGTTAGACAAAGTCATCAGAGAATGGGGGACAGAAATGGAGAGTGTAAACTTCGAGACCTCTTGACAGTGAGTCAAACCGAAGTGTCTAGCTTCTGCTGACGATCTAGCTATCTTCGCTAAGACTAACGGGGATACCAAGTACGCTACAGAGAAGCTACACGAGAAAGCATCAAAGACAGGCCTCCAAGTAACATATGAGAAGACTCATTCGATGTAAAATTTACATAAAAACATCGGAAGATTACAAGCGAAATTACTGACAATGTCACATGTGTCTTCTTTTAAATATCTCAGAGATATCATAGTATCATCTGTACTAAACAGTAAAGCCAGTTTAGAAATAGCCAAATTCCAGAGAGAACAGAATAATATGGAGTTACTACAGTAAACAGGTGATATCCCGTAATGCAAAATTTCGGAACTGACAGAGCATTATACGCCTCAGAAACTACATCTCTAGGAGGTCATTAAAACTGACGAAACTGAAAAGAGACGAGCAAAAATTCTAAAAAAATTATGGTATCATTAAAATAAGTGAAGTGAATTGAAAGAAAAACTACGGAGCTGTACCCATCAATATACGAGGGCTATTTGGAAAGTAAGGAACGATAGGTAGCGAAATGGAAACCACAGTGAAAATTATTTGCAACAGGTAGCTACAACTTCCAGCTACTTATCTCCATAGTTGCCGATGCAACTTAGACGTTTGTCGTAACGTTGTACCAACTTTCCAATACCGTCGTTATAGAAGACAGCTGCCAGCACTTTCCGCCAATTCTCTGCGCTGGCCTACAGCTCGTTGTCTGTGCCAAAATGTTGTCTTCATAACCAGCGGTTCATGTGAGTAGAGATGAAACTCAGAGGGAGACAAATACAGGTTGTATTGTGGACCACCAAACATTTCCAATTGAAAACGACGCAGGAGCATCTTCATTGCCCCTGCAGAATGCGGCTGACAATTGAAGGGCTTATTTCAATAGTGGTACAAGTCCATTTGTGTTCATTTAGAGATGCAGAGTCCTAAAGTTAAATGAGCTTGAGATACCAGAAATATTCTAGCATATGGCTCCTTGCTAGAAATGAACCTTTGTTTCTGTTTGTTTGGGTCATTAATTTCAGAAGTATTATAGGCAGAAAAGTGGAGGTAATGGACTTGTACCACTATTGAAATAAGCCCTTCAATTGTCTTAAAGAAGAAAACGCCCGACAGTTACGTAATGTTGGTTGCATAGCTTCAGGAGAAACTTCTCACCAGGCCCTCGTACTTGGCGGTAGACACTACTGTTCAAGGTATCTGCATATGCTCCCTGTGTGTTCAGAACTAAAGAACGACGTAACGCGATCGACGGGCGTACTAGAGACACTGCCCAACACACTTGTGCAAAACTTCCATCGGATTTTCACTGTGCTTTCCATTTCGCGACCGATCGTTTCTTACTTTCCGAATAACCCTCGTACAAGGCTACTAAAGCAATACGTAGAAGACCCTTGAAGTTCAATTATCACATTTGGGGAATAGGCAACGCTAGGTTAACAAGAAAACTACTAAATACAATAAACTGAAAAAAGTAAAAATCACCTAGTTAGAGGAAGTTAAGGATGAATGCCACAGAGGATACCATCGGGGAACGCAGTGCCTTTGGAATCCTAGTGTAAATCGTATAAGTCATACATTCGCAGAGAGAGAGAGAGAGAGAGAGATAGGGATGGAGAGAAAGAGAGAGAGAGAGAAAGATCTTTGTGATTTTTGTCTTAGAGCATGCTGTACCGATACACCCATTGGATGCAAATGTCGCACTATGGTGGAGTGATAACAGTTCATCACATTTGCAAGTTATAGAGTACACTGACATGGATAATTGTGGATTAATACGTTTAAACAACCTTCATCAAACACCTAAGTACTTCCTGAACGTGGAGAGTCGCTAATAGCAAAACGATCCTTCTTAACACGAGGAAACCATTTTCTTGCGGTACTATGTCCAACGGCATTATCCCCATACAGGGCGCAAATTTTTCTGGCTGCCTCCACAGCACTGATCCTTCTATTGAACTGAAACAGAAGAATATGTCTGAAACGCTGCAATTTCTCCACTTGTACACCATTTTATAGCGTCCCCCGCTCCAAAAGACAAAATGTCAATATGTAAACTCAAGTATCAGTGAACTACAAATAAAAATGACAATCGATAAATAGACTTATAGGAAACGGAATGCCAACGTGAAGAACATAAACGCTACGAACTAATAATCACACTACACTGCACGCCAGAAAATGTGAGGCTCCCAGATGCGATTGTCGGATATCAGCGTAACTTGGTACACACCGTCGGCGGGAACCAGTGTGTGAGTGTTCAGAGCTGCAGTTGCCTGTGGCAGGTAGAAGGGCCACCAGGGGGCGTTAGCATTGTTCGTGTTTAGCGTTGTTGGCCGGCCTGGTAGGGTGCCGCAACAGTGTCACGTGTTCAGCGATCACTTTTAAGGACACTGAGATGCCGCATACACGTGCGAGGAAACGTCACCAGCAACTGACTCAAAATCTCCATTTGGCCGGCTGGTCGAATCGTGCTGTGTCCATATTTGTGGGGCATTTCGATGTGACGGCGGCCCGATGTTGAGCTGCGTGGGAGGGTAAGGCGACGGCAGGCAGACTCGTCTTCAAGTTGTAAGTAGGCTATTTATGTTTTCTTATTGGCAACGTTACGTAGCGCTCGGTATGAAAATCACTGGCTGTGCTGTGTGTAGTCTGTGGCTAGTTTGCATTGTTGTCTGCCATTGTAGTGTTGGGCAGCTGGATGTTAACAGCGCGTAGCGTTGCGCAGTTCGAGGTGAGCCGCCAGCAGTGGTGGATGTGAGGAGAGAGATGGCGGAGTTTTGAAATTTGTAATACTGGATATCATGAACTGCTATATATACACTCCTGGAAATTGAAATAAGAACACCGTGAATTCATTGTCTCAGGAAGGGGAAACTTTATTGACACATTCCTGGGGTCAGATACATCACATGATCACACTGACAGAACCACAGGCACATAGACACAGGCAACAGAGCATGCACAATGTCGGCACTACTACAGTGTATATCCACCTTTCGCAGCAATGCAGGCTGCTATTCTCCCATGGAGACGATCGTAGAGATGCTGGATGTAGTCCTGTGGAACGGCTTGCCATGCCATTTCCACCTGGCGCCTAAGTTGGACCAGCGTTCGTGCTGGACGTGCAGACCGCGTAAGACGACGCTTCATCCAGTCCCAAACATGCTCAATGGGGGACAGATCCGGAGATCTTGCTGGCCATGGTAGTTGACTTACACCTTCTAGAGCACGTTGGGTGGCACGGGATACATGCGAACGTGCATTTCCTGTTGGAACAGCAAGTTCCCTTGCCGGTCTAGGAATGGTAGAACGATGGGTTCGATGACGGTTTGGATGTACCGTGCACTATTCAGTGTCCCCTCGACGATCACCAGTGGTGTACGGCCAGTGTAGGAGATCGCTCCCCACACCATGATGCCGGGTGTTGGCCCTGTGTGCCTCGGTCGTATGCAGTCCTGATTGTGGCGCTCACCTGCACGGCGCCAAACACGCATACGACCATCATTGGCACCAAGGCAGAAGCGACTCTCATCGCTGAAGACGACACGTCTCCATTCGTCCCTCCATTCACGCCTGTCGCGACACCACTGGAGGCGGGCTGCACGATGTTGGGGCGTGAGCGGAAGACGGCCTAACGGTGTGCGGGACCGTAGCCCAGCTTCATGGAGACGGTTGCGAATGGTCCTCGCCGATACCCCAGGAGCAACAGTGTCCCTAATTTGCTGGGAAGTGGCGGTGCGGTCCCCTACGGCACTGCGTAGGATCCTACGGTCTTGGCGTGCATCCGTGCGTCGCTGCGGTCCGGTCCCAGGTCGACGGGCACGTGCACCTTCCGCCGACCACTGGCGACAACATCGATGTACTGTGGAGACCTCACGCCCCACGTGTTGAGCAATTCGGCGGTACGTCCACCCGGCCTCCCGCATGCCCACTATACGCCCTCGCTCAAAGTCCGTCAACTGCACATACGGTTCACGTCCACGCTGTCG
Organism: Schistocerca cancellata; assembly: GCF_023864275.1. Taxonomy (NCBI): domain Eukaryota; kingdom Metazoa; phylum Arthropoda; class Insecta; order Orthoptera; family Acrididae; genus Schistocerca; species Schistocerca cancellata. The sequence continues at coordinate 277,379,624 of NC_064632.1, read as the reverse complement.
CGGCATGCTACCAGTGTTAAAGACTGCGATGGAGCTCCGTATGCCACGGCAAACTGGCTGACACTGACGGCGGCGGTGCACAAATGCTGCGCAGCTAGCGCCATTCGACGGCCAACACCGCGGTTCCTGGTGTGTCCGCTGTGCCGTGCGTGTGACTTTACTGGAGACTAGAAATCTACTCTGTAGGAATCAGCATGGGTTTCGAAAAAGACGGTCATGTGAAACCCAGCTCGCGCTATTCGTCCACGAGACTCAGAGGGCCATAGACACGGGTTCACAGGTAGATGCCGTGTTTCTTGACTTCCGCAAGGCGTTCGATACAGTTCCCCACAGTCGTTTATTGAACAAAGTAAGAGCATATGGACTATCAGACCAATTGTGTGATTGGATTGAGGAGTTCCTAGATAACAGGACGCAGCATGTTATTCTCAATGGAGAGAAGTCTTCCGAAGTAAGAGTAATTTCAGGTGTGCCGCAGGGGAGTGTCATAGGACCGTTGCTGTTCACAATATACATAAATGACCTGGTGGATGACATCGGAAGTTCACTGAGGCTTTTTGCAGATGATGCTGTGGTGTATCGAGAGGTTGTAACAATGGAAAATTGTACTGAAATGCAGGAGGATCTGCAGCGAATTGACGCATGGTGCAGGGAATGGCAACTGAATCGCAATGTAGACAAGTGTAATGTGCTGCGTATACACAGAAAGATAGATCCTTTATCATTTAGCTACAAAATAGCAGGTCAGCAACTGGAAGCAGTTAATACCATAAATTATCTGGGAGTACGCATTAGGAGTGATTTAAAATGGAATGATCATATAATGTTGATTGTCGGTAAAGCAGATGCCAGACTGAGATTCATTGGAAGAATCCTAAGGAAATGCAATCCGAAAACAAAGGAAGTAGGTTACAGTACGCTTGTTCGCCCACTGCTTGAATACTGCTCAGCAGTGTGGGATCCGTACCAGATAGGGTTGATACAAGACATAGAGAAGATCCAACGGAGAGCAGCGCGCTTCGTTACAGGATCATTTAGTAATCGCGAAAGCGTTACGGAGATGATAGATAAACTCCAGTGGAAGACTCTGCAGGAGAGACGCTCAGTAGCTCGGTACGGGCTTTTGTCAAAGTTTCGAGAACATACCTTCACCGAAGAGTCAAGCAGTATATTGCTCCCTCCTACGTATATCTCGCGAAGAGACCATGAGGATAAAATCAGAGAGATTAGAGCCCACACAGAGGCATACCGACAATCCTTCTTTCCACGAACAATACGAGACTGGAATAGAAGGGAGAACCGATAGAGGTACTGAAGGTACCCTCCGCCACACACCGTCAGGTGGCTTGCGGAGTATGGATGTAGATGTAGATGTAGATTGCTTGTACAGCCCTCTCGCAGTGTCCGGAGCAAGTATGGTGGGTCTGACACACCGGTGTCAATGTGTTCTTTTTTCCATTTCCAGGAGTGTATTATGACTATTAAGGTAAATACATTGTTTGTTCTCTATTAAAATCTTTCATGTGCCAACTATGCCTATCAGTAGTTAGTGCCTTCCGTAGTTTGAATCTTTTATTTAGCTGGCAGTAGTGGCGCTCGCTGTACTACAGTAGTTCGAGTAACGAAGATTTTTGTGAGGTAAGTGATTTGTGAAAGGTATAGGTTAATGTTAGTCAGGGCCATTCTTTTGTAGGGATTATTGAAAGTCAGATTGCGTTGCGCTAAAAAATATTGTGTGTCAGTTTAAGCACAGTCATGTATAATTTTTCTAAGGGGACGTTTCATAAAGTTACCGGGCGTGACAAACACAAGGAAAGATCGACGGACTGTGCGCAAAGTATTTCTGTGCGTGACATCCTACAACAAGTTATGACTCATAACTGGGAGACCACTGTTGGTGGGGGTAAGCGACTGCTCTTCTGCTGGTTTTATACGCTAACAGTCGTGCTCTGACCTCGTTCTTAATACTATTTACAATTAGTAACGATGGCGTTGCGGCCAACAGTATACCGACTCTTTGGTAAGCATAATTTAAAGACTGTTACTAATCAACCGAAACCGCTAATCGGCAAATTGTTATTATATTTTGTAGCGATGAAGGGCATTAAATTTGTTTAACGTACACAGCTTTCTTCAGTGAAACTGGCAGAGGGAGTCATATTCACAGCAGATACGCGTCAAGTCGACTTGGTCAGAAAAAGTTATTGATTCAGCGACACAAGCGCATATTACACAAAATTTCAGTCGACATAAATTTGTCTATTTACTCTTATCAGATCAGTGGAAAAATATCAGAATATTACGGAGTGATTTAATGTGTTTTTATTGCTAAGTTTAGATTGGGAAGCTGCCTACGAGGATTGGAAAACCGGAAATGACCACTGGCCTCAAACTGTTTTTTGGAGATGGCCACCACAAATTAACATATTACCATTTAATACAAATATCACTTCATGATTTAAAATACAGATTCACATTTCTGTTTGTTTGGAGCCCTCTGAAAATTCCTTGCAAGACTAGGCGAAAAATATTTTGACAAATTGAATCAAAAGATTTTCAGTTGGGAAAGATGGCGATTTATGGAACAACATCGACACCAAGGCTACAAAGAGCAAAGTTGAGGCTGGAGGCAGGAACAGATAATATGATGTATTGTTTAAAAGAAAGAACGACCACGGGTAGATTTTCTCAAATACAGCAAGAGGTGGCTGCGCCATTCGAAAAGAATGATATCTAAAGAAATGGCGGACAAAGATGTGAGTAAGTGTACCTGAACATTACATTTCCAACCCATCGTAATTTGCAAACATGGAAGAAAAAAAGTCAATGGTTTAAAGAAGCTCTTCCAAAACTCTGGAGCACAACAGAGCAAACAATCTTTGTACCCTGTGCAAATGCTCAGAGAACGGCAGCCTCTTGTTACGCAACGCAGTTTTCATACATAACCTGATTTCTATGTATGGATGGATTTTTAAACGGGACTTCACGTTACAGATGTTTCGTATAATACACCTGTCCCATTTCATATTACTTGTTAAACTACAGACCGTGACTGTGTGTTATTTATGTCAACCAGCGACGTTATTGCGACTGTCATTCGCTGTCATTCGCTGTATTTTGAAATTGCAATTATTCATAGATATCTGATGTCTGTGGAATCACTGAATTTGTAGAAAAAACGATGCGTGAAAATACGAGACCGAACCAGCTCTCTGTGGTCAGGGGAAGAGTGGTATTCAGAACACCTCTAGCGTAATGTTCCATTAAATGGCTGTCTGCATTTACGTAAAGGCAAACTGGTCCCCAAATTTCTCCGTTCTCTTTCTAATTCAAAATGGCGCTTCCTTTGCCCAAGTATGCAGCGGGAATAAAACGATGAAGGGTCACACAATTCTATAAAACGGCTTTTTAATTTTTGAGGACTCTTTATGAATGAGGAAATTCTATACTCGAAAATAAGCCAGGAAATCTACGACCCTCCATTGGTACCTCTCATTTATATCAACAAAAATAAAAAAATGGATGCCTGTTTTTTATGTATGCTTTTATTGAAATGTTCGACTGCTTCAAGATTTTCACTTATTTTAACGAGACTAACAAGTTTCTTTTGAAGGGCACCGTTTACGCCTTTGACTCTTAGTTCTATTTCCAGGTACGAATATACGGTAATTTTCAAGACGAGACTGTGAATTAGAGTGACTACATATTCTAAAGTATACATCTTAACTAACACGAGATGTAGGTGAGAACGGCATATCATATTAAGAATGAGAATAGTTACTTGCATTTCGTGCTTTAGCACACGTCAAAAATTTAACTACTTCCTATCATACGTAAATATTTTGTGCTATAAAAGTGAAGATGATGTTGACTCTGGCATGAAATTTTTGTATATTCCAGAAGTCTCTTAAATTTTTTGTTATATTGTTATGCTCTCTACGTGTGTTGCTTGTAATATTTAATATTACATGTGAATGTTGGAGAATACAACGCACTCACAATGACAGACATGGAAAGTAGTTTGAAGAACGCCAGAAACAGGAAGGGTGCGGGTACAAATGGAATAAATCTGGAACCTATAAAAAATGCCGGTATTAAATGGAAAAATTTATTTGTGCAGTTGCTGGATGATATTTGTTGCTTGGGGAAAATTGCAGAAGAACGGGAGATAACAAGAATTTTAAGCATATACAGCAAAGGAGATAAAAAAGAATGCCGGCCGGGGTGGCCGAGCCGTTCTAGGCGCTACAGTCTGGAATCACGCGACCGCTACGGTCTCAGGTTCGAATCCTGCCTCGGGCATGGATGTGTGTGATGTCCTTAGGTTGGTTAGGTTAAGTAGTTTTAAGTTCTAGGGGACTGATGACCTTAGAAGTTAAGTCCCATAGTGCTCAGAGCCATTTGAACCGTTTTTGATAAAAAAGAATGCTGAAATTACAATTGTATATGGTTCTGAATGCTGCTAATGAAATCTATTCATTTATCATTAAAAGGAAACTCCGGCAAATAGCAGAAGCAATGCAGCTTTTGTAAAGGCAGTCCTGTGCAGATCAAACATTTATTTTGAAACAACTAATACAAAAGGGAAGAGAGTTGAACAAACATCTATTTCTGCCCTTCCTGGCGTATGAGAAGGACTGCGATAATGTAGGCAGGCTGAAATTATGAGAAATACTCACCGACTATAGTGTACACCTAAATTTGTTGAATCCCATTAAATCACTATATGATAACACTAAAATTAGCGATAGAAGCAGAAGAAGTGAATTAAAATTTGTGCTGAGGTCGGGACTCGAACCCGGGTCTTCTTGCTTGCTAGACAGAGTACTGGCAGTCAAACAGGAACTGAAACAAGGATGTGGTCTTATATATCAACAAAGTTGTAGAAGAATGGAATTCTAAAAACTCCAAGGAGCTGGACCTAGGAAAGAACAAATTTATTAACACTGTTTTGTTTGCAGACGATAAAGTTCTCGTAGTAGACAGTGAAAGCACTTTTCAAGAAAATGTATTTAAGTTGAATAACGCTTTAGAAACTTATCAAATGGTTATATCTGTAAATAAGTGTCCAGGACCGGACGAGGGTAAGGCTACTGCGGGAACTGGACATTCGGCAGTGTGCGAAGGACGTACGGGTTCTTAATAACGGTTCTGTGACCGCTAGCCCACAGATTGATCGGAAATAGAGGCGATTGCTGTGTGTGGCAAGTTATTTGCTTGTTACTATATCTGCTGTTTGAGAACTAGTACGAGGATGGTACAAATATCAGAAGTACTCTGAAGGGTACAATTTAACTGGCCAAGAGACTGCTTGACAGAATACTGCCCTGCCTATTCCGTCATTTGTCTTCTCTACCAGATTAGGTAGGGTATACGGTAGAGGAGCCTCACTGGAGTGTTTTTATTCAGGTATCATTAATGAATATATTTGGTAAAAAGGCGCTTCGATGACTAGATCGTTAGAGACTTTGCACAAGGCTAAATCGGACAATGATGAGGAAGAAAACAAGCCATGCTAATTTCAAAGGAAACATCCCTGCTTCAACTCTGGGTGGTTTTCAAGAAACTACCGATATGGGTGGGCGGATAGGGAAGATTCAAGCCCCTGTTCTCCTGAATTCGTGTCCAATGTGTTACCAGGGCGCTTTCCCGTTTGATGATTACATCCGGAGAGCCATTTTACTGCTTCAGGCATCAGTAATATTTTTCGAGAGCAGTACTATTATCAAATCTCTAAAGAAATAGGCAAAGCAACGACGCACTACAAATTGATCAAATGGCTCTGAGCACTATGGGACTTAACATCTGTGGTCATCAGTCCCCTAGAACTTAGAACTACTTAAACCTAACTAACCTAAGGACATCACACACATCCATGCCCGAGGCAGGATTCGAACCTGCGACCGTAGCAGTCGCGCGGTTCCGGACTGAGCGCCTGGAACCGCTAGACCACCGCGGCCGGCGACGCATTACAAACAACAGAATATACAGAAAGTAATGTGTATTCATGCAACTGCTAACAGATGAATGAACAAGTCTGTTTTGTCAAACTGCTGTAATGATAGCGTTTCATTGTTTGTTCGTCAGCTATTTAAGTGCATTTTTCTAACGATGAAGTACAGATAGTATACTAGATGTTTTTTATAATTAAAATTTTCTGAAATTTCATTCCATGAAACAATATGAGCCATAGCTAATTGCTTATAGAACGGATAACTGTATATACGATCGAGGTGGCGCAGTGGTTAGCACACTGGACTCGCATTCGGGAGGACGACGGTTGAAACCCGCGCCCGGCCGTCCTGATTCAGGTTTTCCGTGATTTCCCTAAATTGCTTCAGGCAAATGCCGGAATGGTTCCTTTGAAAAGGGTACGGCCGACCTCCTGCCACCATCCTTCCCTAATCTGATGGGACCGATGACCTTTTTCGTTTGACGCTCATTTCGTGAGATATTTAGCCCGGTCACGATCAATGGACCACCCTGTATAGTTTCATTGATCAATAGAAAAGAATACACGAAAAACGGTATTCGTTTTGGTGCAAGTAAATTAGTAGTGCATAAGGCTCTAAACTATTTAGAGCTGCTCCGGAGCACATCAAAAGGTGTGTGATGCGAAGAAATTTGTCATCTTCGACTTGAGAATCTTAGTTTTATCCTCCACATTTTTATTTACGTTAGAAATCTATTGCTACGATTGGAAGTCAAGGAATAGTTTTCATTTTTCTGTAGAATAGTCACAGAAGTGCTATTCAAACGGAGATCATTTGTCTGTCCTGTATTAAATGAATGAATGCTACTTACTGTTCGAGTCCAAATTATTAACAGTAAATACCATGAGAATAAAATGGCAGTATCTGAATTCCGGTCCACTTGAACAGCGTCTACATGAAGTTCTTGAAGAAAGACCAGAAAACTTTGGCGATAACTCTTTCCGTGTAAGTCAAGTCCAGTGACGGATTTTAGGACCACGTGAAGGAACACACTTCAGAGAGTGACAGAAGCAGTTCCCGGCATTTTCTGCTGTTTTTATTGCGGTGAGACATGAGGTTGTGTTTTCTGCAGCGTTTGTGAAAGATTAGAGTTCTACATATGTAAGTGCTTTCTGATACAGAAAAGTTATTTGGAGAATATTGTTAATCCACGGTCACAGAGTTTTATGATGGGTAAAATCCTGTATTTTTTAAAACTAGGTACGTAACTAGTGAACAATTATGCTGTACTTCGTCAATTCTACACCATCTTCCGTGGAACGCGTAATATTTGCAAATGGACTGGCTTTGTTTAATAACTTAACAATTTTCCCTGTCTTGAAAAATTATATTTGTGTTAGCTGTCAATAACTTCAATTTCAAAATGTTTCTGACTGGTTTTTGATAACACTTCTTAATTTGGCATCAATTACTGATTGGTGGTGTTCAGCAGCGTAATAATGTAGCACATAGACTATTAAATACAATACTGACAAGATTTTCTAGATTGCGAGACTACTAAATCTGAATAGAGTGTATGGTTCTAGATACAAGACGATATTGCACTTTGAAATATTTTTTCACAGGCGGAAAAAACTTTATGTTTCGAGGTAATTTTTTTTTAATTTCAGAAAAACACTGCAACACAGATAAAGTGAATAGTGTCATTTCAAGAGAGAATAAGCCAATGTACAAAACTTCTATTACAGGGCTCGTTAGAGGCGAAAGCCTGAAAAGTGTTCCGTGGTACAATACTCTCCCCTACTCATTGGGAGAGGATACAATTGTGCTACAACGTTGTAACTTACCTACCTGCGTCTTCACTTTGCAACGGTTTTCACTAGACAGATTAACGGCACAAACACAAAGTATTTATGCAACAGGGCTCCCTGCAGTGATGGCTAGCTAACCTACAGGCCCACAGAATCATGCTCATACATGTTCAGTCGCAGAATCCAGCGATCGTACAGCCTCCAAAACACACCCGCTACGCCGAGACTTCGCAACATCTGGCGTTGTGCTCCGTCTGGTAACACAGTCGTACGCTTTGAATGAAATGAGACACCGGTAAATAATTACCTAACTCTTCTGGTAAAAACACTTTATATTTTTGAGGCCCTGTGTTGGTATATATTATATTCATAACCAGAACAGTATGCGCGTCCCATCAGCTTCACGAAAGCCACTAATTCAGAGCAATCGTCCTCCCAAAGCACTCTCTAGGACTCGCGACAGCATTAGGGGAGAATTAAACACATTTAACGACGCCTGTCTAAAATATTCTGCCACGCCGGACTTCGTACACGGAACCCCAGGATATTTAAATACTGCCTGGCACCGTTCACCAAATGATTCTCCAATGACATCATATTTGCTCACTCAGTCCTGATCATCAGGCCATCCGCGTCTGTCTAAAGCAACACTGAGAATATCTGTTAGCCGGATAATAAGGATAGCTCTAGTTATTATTACAATAAATGACGCATTGGAACGCCATGAGCTTTGTTCATCTGATATTTGACCTAATGTCAGTAATTACAGGCACCGTTCAGAATAAAACCTTTGTTCACCAAAAAAAAAATTACTTCCTAGGTGACTGTACACACTTGTCAACATGAAATGAACTGTTGATTGCTCGACTAAGATTCGACTTCCAACAGGAACATGGTCTGCGTTCGGCCAACCTTCGTCATGACCTCTTTAAAACAAAAGACCTGTATTTGTAAACTTTTCCCTACTTGTGAAGTCAGATATGTCAGTGTTCATAGCAATAGTATTTAAAATACTATTGGTAACACTAATAGTGACGAACAATTTTACGCATTTGGTTCAGCTATAATAAAAATTTGCTATGTATATTTAATATTGAAAAAATACCTTTTTCGATGCACTATTTCGTTTCTCCCTCTCTTAAAGGCCATGGACGAGTCCATTCATCCTGGACCAAAAGGTGTATCCCTCTGCTTAAACTGCGGTCTTACTTTTCGTTTCGGCGGAATTGTATCCATACGCCAACCTCTTAGATTCTAGACGGTATGAAAAGCTTTATTAACCCTCCAGAAGATACAGTGTCCGCCATAAGTAATGAATTCCTTACTGGTGTCAACAACAGTTGTGGTGCTAGGGAAAGCACGTAGTTAAAAGTCGACATTTAACTGTAATTGTTAACTATCGGTACACCGCTACAATATTTAGCAGTGTTTTGCATATGTGTGAAATTAAGGTGGAAGGCTATTCATACAACCTGTACATAATAAATGATAATTCGATTGGTGAACTGGTAATTAAAAACAGCACAGAATAGTGTTGCAGTATGTTTTCCAGTGACCAATGGAACCCCTGCGATTGCGTTCCGCACATACTGTCAGAATCATTTTTCCACAAACTATAAAAGGGACTTAATTGCCATGAGATATTTCTCGTATTCATTAGGACACTACGTGGCATTCCATCAGCAACTACAACGAACATTTTCAAAAGTTCCCAGAAGTCTTCTGAACGCATTTCCCCGAATGCACAGCGGGAATCGCGACTCTAATATTACATTGTTTTATTTGTCAGCTCGTGTCAAATACTTGTTGATAACGGTGAGTCGCGGCATCTGCCCTTGACAACGGCGGTATTTTTAGAGCACGTTGTAGCCGATGGCTGCGTTTCGCGTTATTTGAGGATATACTGTGGTTAAAGTCCGTTCCTACCGAGAACGCAATAATTTCAGTTTTGTTCCTGACGTTTGATTAAAGCTACAGGCAGGGGGTGGAGGTGGGGGTGGGGGCAGCAGTGGTAGTAACTGTCCCTAGTGAGAATTCATTAAGTGTATGAACATAAAAAAATGATCTTTTACCTCAGCGCCCGTATATTTATCACCTGAAATACCTGGAAAAATATTACTAAACTGACCTGAAAACATCGATAAAATGATACAAAATATGTAAAGTGAGTTATAAAATGAACTAGATTAATGAAAAACTTTATAGGAAGTTACAATTGAACTTACAAAATGGATAATTAATTTAAAATCGCTATACTTATCTTTAAGAAATCTCTTTTTCGAAGACTCACGAATGTTTTTGTATAACCAGGTTAGAGCTATTGCAGTGTATGGCAGTCAGCATGCAGAGGTTCATGGAAGTGAGGGCACACCTGCTGTCAGAGAACACGTGCTTGTGGTTACAAAATTTTTCGCATTTTCTGAATTAACTGGAGTGTGCAGTTTGATATTTTCCTTTACTTTCAAAAATTAATTTCAAAAATCGACAATGAATATCACAAATGGAGAATACGTTTCTACGATATTGATACAAAAATCGATATTTTGTTTTAATTCCCATGCCAGGTACACGTTAACAACAGTGACACAACACAGTCAACAGTAGGTGAACCGTCAGTTTACTTTCAACAGGTACGAATACATTCTTGAGCAACACTGTTGCGTTTTTCACAGCGGCACGTGCATAATTCACTCCTGGCAACATTGAAAGCAGGAAATGTGAGAAATGAACTGAATAGGACACAATACTAGCTTCGTAATGAACAACTTACCTTATTGCGATCTTCGTGAAATCTCTTCATTGGTCAATTGGTTCACAAACGTTGTACCGAAGAAACCTGACTGCATGTTATTTCCCGTTCAGTACGTTTTAGATCTTGCTTTACAGCTCACAAAATGGAACTGAAAGTCTGAAAAAGCTTTTAGCTTGGAAAAGATACTCATATCTATCTTCGTTCGTGGACAGGGAGATGTGTGAAAATGTTAGTATGGTGCGATAGAACATTACTGTCGGCTTCTGCTCTGCGCTGTCATTTGTTTTCTTGCGACAGTCGTGGCAGAGCTTTCAACGAAGATGGATAGCAAGCGATTACTTGCTTTGTGCATTTTTTAGCTACTACAACAGCGCCCGAGGGTCTGTTGGATTAATCGACTTGCTCAAAAACGAGAGTCGTTCTGTGATTTTCAGCTCCTGTTGGAAAGGAGCAACAGGGACAAGTTATTAAAATTGTATTAGATATATGCTTTGTGTTAGCAGAAGAGCCAACACCGTGTTATGAGTGGAGGCCGAAATGCACGCGTTTCAGCTCAAGCAGGCTAGCGTGAGGAGGGAAGAACTATACTGACGTGAGGTCTGGAACATGACAAGGAATGAGAATTCAAAAAGCGGACGTAATTAGTTTGATACTTAACTTTAATCCAGTAATGATTAACGTCGCTCTTGGCAGTACATGATTCACAATATTATCTGTTCAGAATACATTCTTGAAGATAGTACTTATAGTAACTGAATATGGCGCCTTGCTAGGTCGTAGCAAATGACGTAGCTGAAGGCTATGCTAAACAGTCGTCTCTGCAAATGAGAGCGTATGTAGACAGTGAACCATCGCTAGCAAAGTCGGCTGTACAACTGGAGCGAGTCCTAGGGAGTCTCTCTAGACTAGACCTGCCGTGTGGCGGCGCTCGGTCTGCAATCACTGTTAGTGGCGACACGCGGGTCCGACTTATACAAACGGACCGCGGCCGATTTAAAGGCTAGCACCTAGCAAGTGTGGTGTGTGGCGTTGACACCACAATATGTGCTGCAAGTTGCGAAAAAATCCTTTGTTTGTGAAAGAAACGTCTACTGCTGCAAAATTTCGAAGATTAGGAATGGAAATTTAAATGCTGGCTATTTCACTACTGTAAGCAATACTTTTCAGTGAAAAATTTCAAGTTTCATATACATTTCAAAAGTAGTGTGAATCAGTAATTTCATTTTGCTTTTGAATTTTGGGTGGAATAACTTACATGAAAGATGGCATGGAAGTCGCTCTTTTGGAAAATTTTGCTCTTCTTGCCACATTTATAAGATATTGCCATTCGGGGGACTGAAATTGCTAACATTTTAACATTTTTGGACAAATGTTTGACAATGGATTTTTTCCGAATTTTTGTGGCTAAATGTAGAATGGGAAATGGACAAATGACGTATCATATTAGCCAGAGTGAGGTTAATTTTTGCAAAGAAATATTTAATAGCTTAAAAATAACCAGAATAAGTAAGAGAAAGTTAATTAGTGATTTGAGGGAACATATTTGTATGAATTTTTATAGCCAAGTGAAGAGAGAGAAATGGACATAGAGCGTATCACATTGATTAGGGCGAGATCCAGTTGTACAAAAGGAGCCGGCAGGAGTGACTGAGCGGTTCTAGGCGCAACAGTCTGGAATAGCGCGACCGCTACGGTCGCAGGTTCAAATCCTGCCTCGGACATGGATGTGTGTGATGTCCTTAGGTTAGTTAGGTTTAAGTAGTTCTAAGTTCTAGGGGACTGATGACCTCAGATGTCAAGTCCCATAGTGCTCAGAGCCATTTGACCCAGTTTTCTTGTTTTTACAAAAGGAAGTATTTAAGTACTTAAAAGTAATCCGTGTAATGAAAAAACTTAATTAGTGATTTGAATTAGAATTACACAACCGATTTTTGTACGAATTTTCATAGCCAAACGAAGAGTGGGAAATGAGCAAATGGGGTACCAAATTGATCGGTGTGCCGTTTGTTTGCCGAAGAAAGGTTTAATTTCTTGAAAGTAACTGCGCTAATTCCGAAAAACTCAATTTGGGATTTGAGGGAAAACTGAAATATTGTACGAACAGCTGCTGTCAAGTGTCAATTGAGAAAAATATCAAATCACAGCGTAAATTGAAAGTTTTCTGCTTTCTCTTGATACACTACTGGCCATTAAAATTGCTACACCACGAAGATGACGTGCTACAGACGCGAAATTTAACCGACAGGAAGAAGATGCTGTGATATGCAAATGATTAGCTTTTCAGAGCATTCACACAAGGTTGGCGCCGGTGGCGACACCTACAACGTGCTGACATGAGGAAAGTTTCCAGCCGATTTCTCTTACACAAACAGCAGTTGACCGGCGTTGCCTGGTGAAACGTTGTTGTGATGCTTCGTGTAAGGAGGAGAAATGCGTACCATCACATTTCCGACTTTGCTAAAGGTCGGATTGTAGCCTATCGCGATTGCGGTTTATCGTATCGCGACATTGATGCTCGCGTTGGTCGGGATCGAATGACTGTTAGCAGAATATGGAATCGATGGGTTCAGAAAGGTAACACGGAACGCCGTGATGGATCCCAACGGCCTCGTATCACTAGCAGTCGAAAAGACAGGCATCTTATCCGCATGGCTGTAACGGATCGTGCAGCCCCGTCTCGATCCCTGAGTCAACAGATTGGGACGTTTGCAAGACAACAACCATCTGCACGAACAGTTCGACCACGTTTGGAGCAACATGGACTATCAGCTCGGAGACCATGGCTGCGGTTACCCTTGACTTTGCATCACAGACAGAAGCGCCTGTGATGGTGTACTCAACGACGAACATTGGTGCCCGAATGGCAAAACGTCTTTTTTTCGGATGAATCCAGGTTCTGTTTACAGCATCATGATGGTCGCATCCGTGTTTGGCGACATCGCGGTGAACGCACATTGGAAGCGTATATTCGTCATCACCATACTGGCGTATCAGCCGGCGTGATGGTATGGGGTGCCATTGGTTACACGTTTCGGTCACCTCCTGTTCGCATTGACGGCACTTTGAACAGTGGACGTTACATTTCAGATGTGTTACGACCCGTGGCTCTACCCTTCATGCGATCCCTGCGAAACCCTAGATTTCAGCAGGATAATGCACGACCGCATGTTGCAGGTCCTGTACGGGCCTTTCTGTATACAGAAAATGTTCGACTGCTGCCCTGGCCAGCACATTCTCCAGATCTCTCACCAACTGAAAAGTCTGGTTAATGGTGGCCGAGCAACTGGCTTGTCACAATACGCCAGTCACTACGGTTGATGAAGGGTATCGTGTTGAAGCTGCTTGGGCAACTGTACCTGTACACGCCATCCAAGCTCTGTTTGACTCAATACCCAGGTGTATCAAGGCCGTTATTACGGCCAGATGTGGTTGTTCTGGGTCCTGATTTCTCAGGATCTATGCACCCAAATTGCCTGAAAATGTAATCACATGTCAGTTCTAATATAATATATTTTTCCAATGAATACCCGTTTATCATCTGCATTTCTTCTTGGTGTAGCAATTTTAATGGCCAGTAGTGTATATATGCTCTTGAATGTCGATGGATATTAAACTGTATTTTATTTCATGCTCTCTGAACATAACTCGAAAAAAGTGAAAGAAGGTCTAATATTTTGTGAAATGATTTGTCTAAAAGTAAAAAATCAAATTAAAGAATTAGAGGATATTTATCTGGTGGAATTTGACTGAGTAGTCTCCTTACGTCACTAACGGATGAATATCTCAGCTGCTGTACATAACTTTGAGAATCTCAGTACCTGCATTTGAAAAGCATCCTCATTGGTATCGATTTAAATACTCACTGTACGCCTTTTTGTTCTCAGTGTTTAGGGCTACAAAATTTGCTAAGAACTGCGCAGTCTTCTCTCTAGGCATTCTTTGTGACACTGGAATCGTTTTGTATGTAGTCTTGTCCCATAACACAGACACTTTCTCTACCTAAGCATTTTTGTCCTTTTCTCAGTTTCAACATCTCTTTTCTTGCAAAAGTACCGTAGATACAACAAAAAACGCAAGTAGCAGCGCAGTGTGGTGCTCGATAGCTGCTCGCTTCCCGGCTTTCGCCACATTGAAGTCCGTTACTACCTCTGGGAGACGAAGAAGCTTGCACAGGATACAGTAGCATGGAGAGCTGTGTCAAACCAGTCTCAGGACTGAATACCACAACAACAACAACAACAACCTCTGGTAGGCAGACACTTACAGGTAGAGGCGGCTTCTGCAGCGATGTAGTCTGTATGTTCCTGTCACCTGACGTAGGGTGTGAAAATCCCCGTTTGCGCCATCCTTGTAGCAAGGCACACGCGCAGTTAGGCTGCGGCAGCCGACGCGACACGACACCGGCCGCCCACTAGGCAACCAGAATATTCCTGCCTGTAGCAGCCATTAGAGCGCAGACGGTTGCACGGCAGCCAAGCGAAATGCAGTGCGGCGGAAACAACAACGTGCGGAACACGCCAAGCGCTTGTGCACCATGGAAAATGTCGCTCTCGGGAGTAGCGCAACGGCGCAACCGATAACTCGTGCACCGGAGGCGGCGCTTAGCATAGCCCCGCCAAGGCCTAAGGCAGTGCATCGGCTGCGCTGACATCACGCAGACTAGAGAAATCCACTACTCTGCACATTCAGAGTTAGCGGCACATATTTTTCACAGCTGTTCTGTTGCATTTACCATTCCGTGCATCCAAAAGGGTAAAAGTCTATGTCAAGGTCACATTTAAGTGCAAGTCTTGTGCGTTACAACCCGGAGATCTGCACCATATATGTTTCTTAGTCGACAGCTGATACGCATTAAATCAGCATCCACCGCTCAAACTTCATGCGCTCTGATCTCAAACTCCCAGTGGCAACTGGACAGATGCTTAGCAGTCTGCAGGCTTTCGTGGCCGTTATCACTAAAGTTAGAGATAGAGATAGAAAGATAGAGACAGAGATAGAAAAAAGCTATACATACGAAGCCCACGCCTACTACAGTCGTACAAGTCTATATGCCAACTAGCTCTGCAGACGACGAAGAAATTGAAGAAATGTATGATGAAATAAAAGAAATTATTCAGATGGTGAAGGGAGACGCATATTTAATAGTCATGGGTGACTGGAATTCGGTAGTAGGAAAAGGGAGAGAAGGAAACGTAGTAGTTGAATATGGATTGAGGGTAAGAAATGAAAGAGGAAGCCGCCTGGTGGAATTTTGCACAGAGCACAACTTAATCATAGCTAACATTTGGTTCAAGAATCATAAAAGGAGGTTGTATACATGGAAGAAGCCTGGAGATACTAAACGTTACCAGATAGATTATATAATGGTAAGACAGAGATTTAGGAACCAGGTTTCAAACTGAAAGACATTTCCAGGGGCAGATGTGGACTCTGACCACAATCTATTGGTTATGAACTGTAGATTAAAACTGAAGAAACTGCAAAAAGCTGGGAATTTAAGGAGATGGGACCTGGATAAACTGACTAAACCAGAGGTTGTACAGACTTGCAGGGAGAGCATAAGGGAACAATTGACAAGAATGGGGGAAAGAAATACAGTAGAAGAAGAATGGATAGCTTTGAGGGATGAAGTAGTGAAGGCAGCAGAGGATCAAGTAGGTAAAGAGAAGAGGGCTAGTAGAAATCCTTGGGTGACAGAAGAAATATGCATTTAATTGACGAAAGGAGAAAATATAAAAATGCAGTAACTGAAGCAGGCGAAAAGGAATACAAACGTCTCAAAAATGAGATCGACAGGAAGTGCAAAATGGCTAAGCAGGCATGGCTAGAGGACAAATGTAAGGATGTAGAGGCTTATCTCACTAGGGGTAAGACAGATACCGCCTACAGGTAAATTAAAGAGACCTTTGGAGAAAAGAGAACGACTTGTATGAATATCAAGAGCTCTGATGGGAACCCAGTTCTAAGCAAAGAAGGGAAAGCAGAAAGGTGGAAGGAGTATACAGAGGATCTATACAAGGGCGATGTACTTGAGGGCAATGTTATAGAAATGGAAGAGATATGATACTGCGTGAAGAGTGTGATAGGGTACTGAAAGACCGGAGTCGAAACAAGGCCCCGGGAATACACAACATTCCATCAGAACTACTGACAACCTCGGGAGAGCCAGTCCTGACCAAACTCTCCCATCTGGTGAGCAAAATGTATGAGACAGGTAAAATACCCTCAGACTTCAAGAAGAATATAATAATTTCAATCCCAAAGAAAGCAGGCGTTCACAGATGTGAAAATTACCGAACTATCAGTTTAATAAGTCACAGCTGCAAAATACTAACGCGAATTCTTTACAAACGAATGGAAAAACTGGTATAAGCCGACCTTGGGAAAGATCAGTTTGTATTCCGTAGAGATATGGGAACACGTGAGACAATACTGATCCTAAGACTTATTTCAGAAGCTAGCTTAAGAAAAGGCAAACCTAAGTTTCTAGCATTTGTAGCCTTAGAGAAAGCTTTTGACAATGTTGACTGGAATACTCTGTTTCAAACTCTGAAGGTGGCAGGGGTAAAATGCAGGGAGCGAAAGGCTATTTACAATTTGTACAGAAACCAGATGGCAGTTATAAGAGTCGAGGGACATGAAAGGGAAGCAGTGGTTGGGAAGGGACTGAGACAGGGTTGTAGCCTCTCCCCGATGTTGTTCAATCTGTATACTGAGCAAGCAGTAAAGGAAACAAAAGAAAAATTCGGAGTAGGTATTAAAATCTATGGAGAAGAAATAAAAACTTTGAGGTTCGCCGATGACATTGTAATTCTGTCAGAGACAGCAAAGGACTCGGAAGAGCAGTTGAACGGAATGGACAGTGTCTTGAAAGGAGCATATAAGATGAACATCAACAAAAGGAAAACGAGGGTAATGGAATGTAGTCGAATGAAGTCGGGCGATGCTGAGGGAATTAGATTAGAAAATGTGACACTTAAAGTAGTAAATGATTTTTACTATTTGGGGAGCAAAATAACTGATGATGGCCGAAGTAGAGAGGATATAAAATGTAGACTGGCAATGGCAAGGAAAGCGTTTCGGAAGAAGAGAAATTTGTCAATATCGAGTATAGATTTAAGTGTCAGGAGGTCGTTCCTGAAAGTATTTGTATGGAGTGTAGCCATGTATGGAAGTGAAATGTGAACGATAAATAGTTTGGACGAGAAGAGAACAGAAGCTTTCGAAATGTGGTGCTACAGAAGAATGCTGAAGATTAGGTGGGTAGATCACGTACTAATGAGGAGGTATTGAATAGAATACGGGAGAAGAGGAGTTTGTGGCACAACTTGACAAGAAGATGGGATCGCTTGGTAGGGCATATTATGAGGCATCAAGGGATCACCAATTTAGTATTGGAGGGCAGCGTGGAGGGTAATAATCGTAAAGGGAGACCAAGAGATGAATACACTAAGCAGATTCAGAAGGATGTAGGTTGCAGTTGGTACTGGGCGATGAAGAAGCTTGCACAGGATAGAGTAGCATGGAGAGCTGCATCAAACTAGTCTCTGGTCTGAAGACCACAACAACAACATCACTAAAGTTAAGATCTTCTTGGTTGTTAGGCTGCGTCGTATTTCCTTTAAAATAATCGATGTTTCGACCCCTCTGCTGAGATCTTCTTCAGGATGTTTTTCAAGGTGTCCACTATTGCTAGAACACAATAATGGACACCCACAGTATCCTGAAGAAGACCCCCAACAGAGGGGTCAAAACGTCCATTATTTTAGAATAGATATGACGCGGCCTAACAACCCAGAAGATTTTAACTTTAGATGTTTGGAAGTTCAATTGGGAAAACAGCTAAGCTTTTCAAAATAATGTTTAACGGGATTTTGTTTTTGCAATATAAAGTGAATTCGGTTTCGGTTTGTGGACAATACCTCATTAATAATATTCCGTATCTCATTTCGCCGAAACCATCGTCAGAAGTTATACTCGTAATACGGCTGTATGGTTACAGAAGAAAATTATAAATTGTGTCCTGTCACTGAGACAAGCGTAACGAGTCTGTCCCGGCCTCCTTAGTTTTGACAACTTAGGTTTTTGCCACTGTCGGACTCGTGTTTGGTAGGTTTACTGGGAGAACACACTTCGTCACGAAATAACCCTGCCTGTATGTCTAGTACGAAGACCTATGTCTTACACTTTGCCGATATTAGTTTTAATGAGAAGATGGAAAATGTCGTTTTGAAACAATAATAGTACAAGAAAAATTACTTTGTTCTGCTTTCTCTTACCAACAATACCTCAACTCATCCGGTCTTATGTCAGCAGTTAAGCTCGTATCTCATTCCTGCTGAAATAACCATTGCTACTTGGCGTCTCCGGCTAAATTAAAGAGGTAATCATTTTGCGTTGTAGTCTGAACATGTTCTTCCACGAAAGTTACTGGCACTCAAAAACCCCGAGCGCCTTTCCGCGAAATAACAGAATTATTCAAATGCTATTCTCCTACGAATCGATGTAACACTTTCAGTTCTCAACTGTACCTTCTTGCAAATTATTCACACTGTTTATCTGCGACACGAATGCGATCGACCGCTCCGTGCTGACGCCCAACAATGACTCTTTTTCTCTCCGCACGCAGCAAGACTGCGTGTCACCAATACCACTGGGGCATTGTTGACGTTATTCTGCAATACCTCCAGAGAAAAGGCGCGCTCAGTTTCGAAAATTTCAGAAAAATTTAATGAGTACAACATCGCTATGTCGTAACATCATAGATAGCAGTACTCCGTATAAGGGGTTTTCCTTAGAACGAGATCGCTCTAGGAATGTACAATATCCGTCACTTACGATCACATACTGCAAGAGAAATGAAATGAAATGAGCGTATGGCATCGTTGGCCGGGAGGCCACTATTTGGGGCAATCCGGCCGCCAAGTCCAAGTCTTATTACATTTGACGCCACATTGGGCGACTTGCGCGCCGGTGATAAGGATGAAATGATGGTGAGGACAACACAACACCCAGTCGACGAACGGAGAGAATCTGCAACCCGACCGAGAATCGAACCCGGTCCTGCTTGCATGGGAAGCGAGCACGTTACCACGCAGCTAAGTAGGCGGATACTGCAAGAGAAAAACGTAGTTTTCAAAACAGTGATGTGTGCCAAAAGCGTTCATACACGGGGCAAGGGGTGCCATGGCAACCCTCCCCCCCCCCTCCCCGCCACTCCTTAAATCTAGCTCTCAGGGAAAGCAAAGATTATTGTGTAATAAGATTTTTTTTTTCAAGAAAATTATTTAACTGTCGGTATTAAGTAGGTTTTTAACAGGGTCGGGACTGGAGCTCTTTTATGGCTAGTTACAAGTCCCCATTCATCTTCCAAAGTATTAAAAATACTCCATACACCCAAGTCTAGCCCACCCCTCCCCCCTTCAAAAAAACTACCTTGTGGGTGTCCTCGGTGTGTGCCGTGACTACGCGGCACATCCCAAGTCCCGCCCCACTCGGCAGTGGGTGTATCCTCACTGCAGCAGAGTCACAGCAGTAAAGCTCTGAAGAAAGCAAGTACCTCCAGCTCAGCGGCGACTGCCATTCTGGACCCAAGCGGCTACAGCAGCGCAAAGGGCATTAACACTATTTTGCAAGTTTGCACCAAGTATAACGCTCTCACAAACTAGCGTTACCCTCTGGGAGAAATTTTAAACGTTTGACCGTGTGTTTATCTAACGGACAGAGGGTATCGAGCAGTAATTCCGTATATTTGGCAATTAATAGAAAAACCTATCAGGCTTTGCTTTGGGGATAATGAAAGTAGTGAAGTTCACGTGAATGAAACAACAAACGGTCGCCAGCGTAATTAAGCATATTAAATTGAAACGTTATGTTCAAGGAAATTGGATATGAGTAGCTAAAGTGATTTTCATTAACACTCCGTTTGAATAGAGCACTAGATACACAGGACTACAGGGGGAACTAAGTTGTAGGTCGTAGTAGTTATCATTTGCACAAATCAGTAATCATAGGACGATAAATGGTACTTCCCTGTCAATAATAATAGTTACTATTGCAATCATTAATCAACACAGCACTGAGATGTTACTGCAGGCAACACTAGACTGAAGTTGGGCAGGAAAAGAGTTCTGACTTAACTAACACATAAATGCCACCAATGAAATTAAATAATACTGTACATACACATTATACTCTGAATTTTAGAAATGTCACAGATTTGTTTTAGTAGCAAAGAAAATCCCAATTATCTTTCTTAGCCGTGCGGTTCTAGGCGCTTCAGTCTGGAACCGTGTGACCGCTACGGTCGCAGGTTCGAATCCTGCCTCGGGCATGGATGTGTGTGATGTCCTTAGGATAGTTAGGTTTAAGTAGTTCTAAGTTCTAGGGGACTGATGACCACAGATGTTAAGTCCCATAGTGCTCAGAGCCATTTGAACCATTTATCTTTCTTAGAAGAGAAAAATATGACGAGGACCCATAAACTGTTACTGTCTCTCCAAGCAAACTCTGTGATTATTTCTAAACCAAAGTGCAATTCACTACTCTTGATCCCTAACCCCACTTGGAATAGTTTATATTTTTATCCTTTAAAGCAAATTACTCAAACACAAAGCTCAATTAACCTCAGAGAATAGTCCATGGTAACAATCAATACAAATATACGTTTCATATAAGTTCAATTTATGGGCCTTTTTCACCACCTGTGCAGCAGGTATTTTAGATAACAACATTTACATACTCTGGCACTGAAAGTTAGCACATTTAATACACAAACCAGTAACTATTTAGTCAGAAACAGGATACTCGATTTCTGCACATTTAGGATGGGATCCTGCATTGGTTCATGGTTAGGATAACTTTAAGGTTCAAATACAGGTTTATAGCACTTGGATTATTATTGAAACACACTCACACAAATATACTGGTCCATGCTATAATACATATCTGTGTTCCTGAAGTTGGCGGAGCAGCGGCGCAATAGTGGTGGCAAGTAATGTGGTGGCTAACTGGTCTCACACTCTTGATGTTGAATGCTCTTTACAATTTCTTCTTGGCGGCGGCTTTTTCTCGTTTTAGAGCCATTCCATAATACCAAGAGCACCATGCAACAGCCGAAAGCATATTCGAGGCAAATTTCCATATCAGACGGTTTCCAAATGCCTCACTTGGCACCCTCCATGTTTACTGTACAACGGATAGCCACTGACTGCGTAGCTTTCCCACCAAGTAGCCGTCCAGATTGCCCGCCAAAACCACCTTTTACCGTGCGCCAAGCCACTTCCGTAGCGGAGGGGGTTCCCTGCAGCTTTTATACTTTACAATACAAATTCCCTAAGCAGAAACCAGCTTCCAAGATACAAATTCTCTTTTATGAACAGACACATGTTATAAAATGACATTAATTTTAAACATCCTTTAGGTTTTATAATACATACATAACAAACTTTAAATTTCCTTTCACAAATCAATGACCTTAATTAGTAAAGAACAACCACTTCATAGTCACATACGCATAGTTACATAGTATAACCTACTTACAATCGATATTGGAGTTACAGGCAAAACTATTAAATTCTCGTTTACGAGAAAGTGAACGGGACCATATGCGCATGTGGTATCCTACTGCTTAAACAATGAACTGCAGTTTTTGTTTCCTGGTTTCTCCTGGAAATATAAAAGGAATAAAATTACGACGTTCGTAAGCCCGTCACTGAAATCATAGATTTTTATTTTTCTCAATACCAGTAAATCTTCCTCGCACTTACTTTTGTGATAAGTAATGCACGCTCTAAATCTAACAGCTTTATATGTGATACCCATTTAGTTTTTGTCAGCCAGACATTTGAGAACTGCAGACTGTACTGAAAGACAAATGCATACTCTTGTTTACTTCTTAACATCTTTAATGTTTCTGTTAATTTTCCATATTGTAACTCTCTTTAAATTTACATAACATAATTAACGAAAAATACAGGAAATAAATTATCTGCTTTGCGACTGGTTCTTAGAGTAACCTTACTGCATTTCTCATGCCTGCGGCTTTACTACCACTTTTTGCAGTGGCGTCCATCTCTTCCTGGTATTTGCGTTTCCTCAATAGAATACACACTCTTTTGTCAAAAATATGTGTACACTTTTCTCTGTCACAGACTAACAAGGCGGAATACTATGAGGGAGTTTCTTTGACTACTTTCTTGCATCTCCCTTAAGTACTTGAAGCAACTTCGATTCCAAAATTTGTTTTCATTGGTAGGGAAAACTTTTTCTGCCACTTGAGTAATGTTTAAACCTGTTTGCGATACACATTCAAACTGTAGTCGGTCGTGTAAGTTTGAGTTCGGTTAATCTACGAATTCTTTGTCATTTAGACTGTTGACTTGCTGAAGTGATACACTAAGTACATCACATAATTAGTATTTCCGCGTAACTTTTTTTTACAGTTTTCCCAGCTGGATAATTCAGAGGCTTTTCTTCCTAGTGTGTAATGTCATCTATCTCGCTTTTGTCTGAATTTGCTTTTACCGGCGTGACTGCATTGCTGCTACCTTGTGAGTCATCGCAAATGCCCCGGTGTTCTGGGTAGTCGATAAGTAACTAAGCAATTTTTGCCTGGCCATTGTCATGGAGACTGAGACGAAAATAATGTGACACAGCAGTGAGCCGCAGAACTGTCTTAAAACTGAAGGAATCTGGAAATGAATTATTTGCTCGAACCATGGCGAAAAGTCTTTCTGGAACGTCTTGTCAAAGTCTGCACAATGAAAAACAGTGGAAAACTTTTTCATTCAGAAGTTAATTCTGGTTCTTAATTTGGTGGTTGTTGCCAGAACAAGTTAATGCAATTGCTTTTACGGCGTGCGGCTGTTGTGCCCCGGCGCTGGTGACAGGAGCTCCGCAGTTAAAGTACAGTTTGTTTTGTGGCGTAAGTTATTTGTAACTACACATGTCCTACGATATCGTAAAAGTAACACAAACACTTAAAAGTAAAAGCAAATTATTTCCAACCACACAGGTACTGCAATATCGCAAACGTAACATCAATACTTAAAAACAAAAGTAAATTACTGACATATATTGAGCAAGGGGATAATGGAACTGCCTCGCTTTGTTGTTCAAGCATTTCTGATAGCTACTTAGGAAATTGCTCATTACGCTCTGCAGTTCCCTCTGAGCAATGGCAGTAATTTCTTGACGAATGCTATTTTTAAGTTCATTTAAAGTGTGGTTGTGATTTGTACACTTTCTCTTTCGTACTCCTCCCAGAGATAAAAATCGCGGAGGATTAAATCGGGGAAATGAGGAGGCCATGTTATTAGCAATAATTCTATCTCGAAACACGTCACGCATTTCTCGTAGTGAAAAGTTGGCTGTATGTGCCGTCGCACAGCACTGCAGAAGGGTCGCGAAAGCACGTTCTCTCTAGTTAATTGGCCAGAAAAAAGACCGCAAAATGTTTTACACATATCTCTCACATTTAATTTTACCCGCGAAAAAAATTGGGCCTTTTATTTTATCACCGTTAATAGCGCACTGCACTCCTTTTTTTTTTATCATGCGGGGATGTGTACCACGTTAGGCTTTTCAGAACTCCGATAATGGTTATTTTGTGAACTAATGGATCCAGTTAGCAGGAACCATGAGTCATCCAAAGAGGAAGTTAGATGGGGATGAATTTCTTCGTTATGCATCTTTATCAGAATCCATTCACATTTTTGCATATTCACCCGCTTTAAGTTCTTGCTCTGCAGTTATTTTATAGGTGCGTAGCTTCAATAACTTCGTAGCCGTTTGAACAGAGCCGGAGACAAACTGATTTTCTAGGAGATCTTTCCAGAGCATGCCCAGTGTTATCCAGAGTTTCTTCTGTGGATACTGTACGAGGTTGTCTACGTTTTCTGTCAAGAACACTTCCTGTTCCGCGAAATTTAATTATCAATCGATGAATCGTACTCCAATTAACAACCTGAACACCAGGAAATTCCTTTCGAAATTGCACATGCTGAATCCGTAGACACATATGTGTAATACATGACTACTCCTTGGCGAATAGAAAACTTGTATTTCGCCATTTCATTTGAAACACTTTCACTCAGTACAATGTGTATTGTCGCCTAACAAACACGTACTACCTGTGCAAAGGAACGCCACGCAGCGAAGGGGAAATGTAATCCCCGCCAGGGTCATCACCTGCTGGCTGCCAGCGGGGCGACTAAATCCGCACCAGGCGGTTATTGCGTTAAGGTTTGGACAGCTTGTGCTATCTGTGCGCAAGACCGCTGGATGGTACAGCACAGCCTCCGGAAAAAGTAATGTAAATTAATTTATCGATAATCATCAACCATGGAAGCCCTCCCCGCGTCCTTAGATGTGCAACAATTACTATCTCTGTATCGTAGTATATAAGAAAAGGCATTTTATTTCTTTGTCTTCTTTGTATTCCTGGTCTTGTTGGTTCTGATGTCCTATCTGACGGTCGCATACAGATCACGGTGCATATAATTAATTTAATTATCTGTAGCGTTATTATCAATTTTGTCAAATATATATGCAATTATATATGGTAGAATGTCAAAGATACTGCACATGCAGCAGTGTTTTGGGGAACGAGATTATAACCCTCACAGTGGAGAGAACGTTGGTACCACAGATCCTTGCCAATCAATAAAAGATAGAGGAATCCACATCTGACACCAGAGCAACAATTACAGTTATCTCAGTTATTAACAGAACATATAGAAGTATTCTCTGAGAGACCAGGGGTCATCAGAGGTTAGACGTACAATATTGATGTGATACCACACAAAACATTTTGTAGTCCTACTTATTCCGTTCCATGGTCGAAAAAGGAGGCAGTAAAACTGGAAGTAAGTAAGATGATAGAATGGGGAATAATTGAGCTGTCAATGTCACCTTACAACAGCCCGTTGCTGGCATTTACAAAGGATAGTGGAAAAATACGTCTGGTGTTAGATGCTCGTGACATCAATAAAATTATTGTGCCACTGAGGACTAGGTCAGAGAATTTGGAGGAACAATTGCAAAAGTTCTTTGGAGTAAGTACCTTTCCTCCACTGATTTGCGATTTTCATATTAGCAAATCCCCTTGACAGAACAGTCGAGAAAATACACAGCTTTTATTTTCCCTTGTCGGAGTTACCAATTTAAAGTACTCCCATTCGGTTTAAACACTAGTGCTGGAGTATTTATAGCAGCTCTTGATTCGGTATTAGGTCCAGAGTTGCTTGATAGAGTAACCGTATATGAGGATGATATTTTAATTGCAGCTCCCACATGGGAAGAGCAAATGGAAACAAAAAGTAAATTACTGAACAAATTCGAGCAGGCCGGAGTAACTGCCAACCCAAATAAATCAAAATTCGCTCGAGAAAGAATTAAATTCCTGGGAGAATGGTGTGGCTGAATTAGTTTCAATAACACCCAAACAATTAATTTAAGAAAGCCGCAAGATGGTAAAATAAGTAAGGAACAAATCGTTGCCAAATACATACCAGAGCGACAGGAGACATTTTTCGGGTGGGTGTCGAATCCTTGGCGCTACAACATGATGTCTGACCCAAGGAGGTGATTAACCTGCTTGGTCTGGCCTAAGCGCCGGGAAGTCTTCCCCACCTCTCCGGATAAAAAGCCTCACGAACCGTCAGCGCTGCCCCACAGAGAGGTTCGTTACAGGCACTGTTTCTGTCAGAGTTGGCACTCCACAGTGTATCCTACGCGCTTAACTAACGTGAACTGTTTTACGTTACTCTGAAATGAGTCATCTGCAAAATCACCCTGGTAGAATCTCGAATACGCCTTGAGAATATCCCCAGGCCTACAGGTATCTTCCCTGCCGTAACTAGGCAAGCTCACAGTTCGTGTCGCGACCTGCGATGCCGATGCGGTAACAGCTGCCACACTCACTGCTCTTTGTATCTGTACCTCGCATCTCTTATCCGCTCGCAATCAGTATATCTCCTGTACGCTACTGTTGATGGTTTCTCACCTTGCTCTACTGAGGAACCTCTAGGGTCTGCACGATCTTCTATTTCTTTTTTTCCCCCTTGCCGCTTGTAATTTTCTATTGACGACCGGGTATCCGACGAATAATCCATAATTCCTGATTGATGCCATCTCATGCTTCAACAAGGCTACTTGGCGTTCAGATGTGTTTCTAAAAGTTGAGTACACAGTTATTCCGTTAATTTACTGTTTGTTTGTTACTGGTTTGCGACCTTTTTATCTCACTAATTCCGCAAAAACATCTGCCATAAGGTCGTCATCCCATGCTTCCACCATCCATCGGCAGAAGATCTGAAGGTGAGAATTCTCTTATATGCTAATAGGGAATTGAAATCAGACAAGACGGCTGATTCATTGTAATTAATCTCCTCTTCATCCTAAATTTAATTTCCACACCCTTCACCCTTCCTCTTCCGCCCTTCTACGATATCAATACCATATCAGCCTTTTCCTTCGATCCCGTCTGTAATACCCCATCTTCAGCTTTTCTTTAATGGTTGTACTTTCTCTAACTGCAATAGACTGCAGTTTGTTTCCTCTACATCTTCGGCTATTGCAATGTCTTCTTATTTTTTCATAACTGTCCATAGTTCTGAGATACAGAACGTATTTTTCTGAATAGTTGCATAAAAATTCGTTTTTTAATGTCGTTTCGTATGGAGTTGATCCTTCATACATATCTAGTTTTATAGCCAACCGTGCCCGGTTCATTCAGTGTTCTGTATTCTTTCCACAATGAAGATGCTTAGCAAACACAGATCCAAAGTATCTGAATTCTTCGTGGACTAAAATAATCTTCCCTAAATACGCAGACCTACATCAGGTTC
The DNA here is from genome assembly GCF_023864275.1 of Schistocerca cancellata. Lineage (NCBI taxonomy): Eukaryota > Metazoa > Arthropoda > Insecta > Orthoptera > Acrididae > Schistocerca > Schistocerca cancellata. Next base: position 277,352,278 of record NC_064632.1, on the reverse strand, counting down.
TTGACTTCTTCTTCGATTAATTGAATCATGTAGTATCGCGTATTATTACCATCTGGTCCGCTGCAAAGAATAATATATGTAGATACGGATGACCCGTCTGTAACTTCGCTGCACGCCTTTCACTTCTCCAGTTACAAAATGATGTCTCGCTCACACCGACACAGGAAAAACAATGGTCAAAGTTTACAAAAGTTTATTGACCAAAGAAACAAACGTCTACTTCGACGATAATAACAAAATCATAATTACCGAGCCTTACAGGTATCAAGGCTCGACATCATGTTGATTCCAGAGTCTCACAAGGCAACAGAATTAGGATCTTCATAGACAAATGTATGGAAAATATTCTAAGTTTGATGAAGCTTTCCTGACTAACGGCAGCATAATAACAGAAAAGTCTATCTTGGATACAGCCTGATTGCACCAAGGAAAACAAGGACGAACGATGAATACAGCGGCGTCGGTCCCTACGATGGACTGTGAGTGTGTCATAAGACGATGGGTTGAATAGCACCCGTCCGGAGTCTAGGAGATGCTCTCGAAGCTGGCAGAACTGACCTGTTCAGCTCTGGCGCTCACCTTTATAGCGGCCGGCGGCGGAATATTTTCGGCAACACTTTATGGTCACATGTGTGGCGGATGCTTCGACCATAAATATAATAGACTGGCTCTGACGTCATTTTCGTGGCTCCAACATCTCTGGGCTAAAGTCACGTGAATGTTGTCAAAACATAGTTGTTTCGTGTTGTGCTAATGGCTGTACTCAGCGTTTTGTCGGGGGAAATGGTTTTACATTTCACGTGTGTTTCTATGATAGTGCAGATGCGTGTATTGAAATCTGCTGAAGTGACTTTTATATGTTTTTTACACTTGAAATAGAGTATCATGTAAATTAAAGTGTTGAAAGTGATGCCTGTAAAGTCAGACTCATATTACATTTTGGAAAGTATCTGTGATAATTCGGTTACAGAAGTAAGTATAGCTGTTTCTCGTTCCTACTCATAGGTTCCCTAAGGATGAAAACCGAAGGCAGCTTTGGATACAGGCCCTGAAACGGAAAAACCTTAAGCCATCTGCACATACGCGCCTTTTTGTATATACAAGTGAGAGTATAATAAGGTACGAGCACCTATAGTCGACACATGAAGAGAATCTTTTTCTGACTTCTAATACTATTAAATAAATGTAGGCTCCGAAATTATTTTCTGAAACTTCAAAGTCTCACCTTTCATCTAAATTATCTTTTTTTTTAAAACTGATAGTTTAAACTTTTGTAAAAATAGTAGGAACTGAACCTTTGAAGTGCACCTAAAATTGATACTCTAAAATGGACCTGCTCCTAAAGTCGACAATTTTGGCACCTATAGTTGACATAATTTCCATATCCCACTTAATTTTATAAGTGACTATAGCTCAAAAGGCGGTGAATCCAATGTTTAAAGTTTTGACACGAGCCCACTTTTACTGATTAAAAGAATTTTAACGACATTTTACTTTAATTGATAGTTTGTAGTAATTTCGTCCCGCTGCCCACCAGAGGGGCCTTCGATGTATTTGTTAGATTTTAGAAATGGTACTGTGAACAAATCCAGGTCAAATGTAGTTCTGACATAATTTTTCGCAAATAAGAAAGTAATTTTTGTTGGAAGCGTTTTGCAGTCAATTGAGAAATGGGGGTAAAATACGGTACAAACATAGGATGGCAGACCGCTGATTTGAAATCCCGCCACGTTTTGCCAACAGTCACGTGGTTTATGTTGGAACCACACCAGCCCTATAGCTTCTGCACAGCAAGGCCAGTCTACTAGTATCTATGGTCGAAGGGCGGATGCGAATAGGTCCCTTGGAAGTGTCGGCCTTTGCTAGCGCCTGGTATCCGTCCGTTAGCGCGACAGGGCGAGTTCGTGACGCTACGCCGAGCAGGGGCCGTGTAGGCTGCACGCTTGTCCCAGTTGCCCGAAGTGATCTCGATCGCTTTTGCGAAGATCTCCGGTATAGCATTAAGAGCGAATGAGATATAACTTAAAAAGAGTTGTAGAGAGAAAGAGAGAGAGAGAGAGAGAGGGAGGGAGAGAGATAGAGAATATCCCTGCAGCCACAGTTCTTTGTTCCAAACTACTCACAGATAATACTTTCTACTTTGCTGGGGATTCTGCATAAAAGGTAAAGGTGAGAAACGTGCGGGAAGGAGGGAGGTAATAAAAACTGAGGGACAAAGGTTTATTATAGTAGTGAGGTTCAGGTGGATGCCGGGTGCAGTAGCTATGCAGAAATAAACAAGTTTGCACAGGACAGATAGCGCTGAATTCAGCATCGAACTTTTTTGTCGTATCCTGACCAAAACTTAACAGGATACTTTAACAAACCAGGCAGCATACGAGAACCAAGATCGAAGCTACGTCGATGGTGGAGAACGCAGTAGAGCGCGAACGTTACGACTGCAAGTAACATGAGCTTACATTAAAAATACAGTTCAGTTAGTGTTTGCTGATACTAGACTCGGTCAGTAGCTCCATTGTTCTCGTCCTATAATATCCTGTCTGATGAACCCATCCAGTCTTCAGCATTCAGGCTCTGTAGTCGTTGCTGTGAACTGTGGTTGAATGTATGTTGCAATTGTAATACGCCCGGGGGTACAAACGGTGGCGGTCCCTTAAACTGTTTCTCTCTATGCCTTGCGCCCTGTCCACACCATGTACCTGATACTCGAGCAGCGGTCGTATTATTTCTGCTCCACACTGTTACTGGCTTGCCTGAAATTATGTATATAAATATGCAAGCGGGTTTAGGGGAGCCACTCAACGCTAAACAGAACACTGTCCTACGTCTGGTATTAATAATTATATTCTGAGCTGATAACAAAATCGCAGTTTGCATTGATTACACTCTAAGCCGTAAGTGTTGATGCCAATTAACATTCTTGATGATCTGATGAGAGGTCATCATTATAATTCCCTTATCACTGTACAGTATTGTTGACGATATTAATGTCAGTCACTATTGTACTTCACGCCGTCGCACGTATTTCACAGTCTTACTCTGGCCGAACCTTCGGCGATACATACACAGGCAGTGCTGATGATTATCTGTCTACAATTATCACTTGGACGAGCGTACGCGTAACCGACACGACGTGGGTGATTTTTGAGGATGCGGAAGCCGAATGGTCAAACGAAAATTCTTACGCTCGTCACGTACAGACAGATATCTGGTATCAGTCCTTCTTAACACTTCACTTGTAATAATATAGCACTGTTCATAAAAGTTAATTTATAGTTCACAGTTCTCACTCGTACGAGCATGCGTAAAACCGTCGCGACGCGGCTGATTGTTCATAATGCGGAAACGCGATGACCCAACTCATGTTCTCACGCTCGCTACAAGACACTGGCACTTGATTGCTCTCCTTTGTGGTTAGTTCATTCTGGGAGACCGAACACGGCACGGATGATTGGTGTTGTATGGTACGGAACGCAAACGGGCGGATACTCAAATACACTCCTGGAAATTGAAATAAGAACACCGTGAATTCATTGTCCCAGGAAGGAGAAACTTTATTGACACATTCCTGGGGTCAGATACATCACATGATCACACTGACAGAACCACAGGCACATAGACACAGGCAACAGAGCATGCACAATGTCGGCACTAGTACAGTGTATATCCACCTTTCGCAGCAATGCAGGCTGCTATTCTCCCATGGAGACGATCGTAGAGATGCTGGATGTAGTCCTGTGGAACGGCTTGCCATGCCATTTCCACCTGGCGCCTCAGATGGACCAGCGTTCGTGCTGGACGTGCAGACCGCGTGAGACGACGCTTCATCCAGTCCCAAACATGCTCAATGGGGGACAGATCCGGAGATCTTGCTGGCCAGGGTAGTTGACTTACACCTTCTAGAGCACGTTGGGTGGCACGGGATACATGCGGACGTGCATTGTCCTGTTGGAACAACAAGTTCCCTTGCCGGTCTAGGAATGGTAGAACGATGGGTTCGATGACGGTTTGGATGTACCGTGCACTATTCAGTGTCCCCTCGACGATCACCAGTGGTGTACGGCCAGTGTAGGAGATCGCTCCCCACACCATGATGCCGGGTGTTGGTCCTGTGTGCCTCGGTCGTATGCAGTCCTGATTGTGGCGCTCACCCGCACGGCGCCAAACACGCATACGACCATCATTGGCACCAAGGCAGAAGCGACTTTCATCGCTGAAGACGACACGTCTCCATTCGTCCCTCCATTCACGCCTGTCGCGACACCACTGGAGGCGGGCTGCACGATGTTGGGGCGCGAGCGGAAGACGGCCTAACGGTGTGCGGGACCGTAGCCCAGCTTCATGGAGACGGTTGCGAATGGTCCTCGCCGATATCCCAGGAGCAACAGTGTCCCTAATTTGCTGGGAAGTGGCGGTGCGGTCCCCTACGGCACTGCGTAGGATCCTACGGTCTTGGCGTGCATCCGTGCGTCGTTGCGGTCCGGTCCCAGGTCGACGGGCACGTGCACCTTCCGCCGACCACTGGCGACAACATCGATGTACTGTGTAGACCTCACGCCCCACGTGTTGAGCAATTCGGCGGTACGTCCACCCGGCCTCCCGCATGCCCACTATACGCCCTCGCTCACAGTTCGTGAACTGCACATACGGTTCACGTCCACGCTGTCGCGGCATGCTACCAGTGTTAAAGACTGCGATGGAGCTCCGTATGCCACGGCAAACTGGCTGACACTGACGGCGGCGGTGCACAAATGCTGCGCAGCTAGCGCCATTCGACGGCCAACACCGCGGTTCCTGGTGTGTCCGCTGTGCCGTGCGTGTGATCATTGCTTGTATAGCCCTCTCGCAGTGTCCGGAGCAAGTATGGTGGGTCTGACACACCGGTGTCAATGTGTTCTTTTTTCCATTTCCAGGAGTGTATGCTATCGGCGGCACTGCTGATTTCCAATTACTAATTTACACACTTTTCAATGAATCCACTTCCATATCTCATTATTTCACAATAACAGCTCTTGCAGCCACACTTGAACTTCCATAATAATACCTTTCCCATATAGCTACCCACAACACAACATAAACTATGTGATCAAAAGTTTCCGGACACTCCCAAACCATCTTTAGTTCGGAACCGCGCTGCTGCTACGGTCGCAGGTTCGTATCCTGACTCGGGAATGGATGTGTGTGATGTCATTAGGTTAGTTAGGTTTAAGTAGTTCTAAGTCTAGGGGTCTGATGACCTCAGATGTTAAGTCCTATAGTGCTTAGAGCCATTTGAACTCCAAAAACATAGTTTTTCCTATTAGGTGCATTGTGCTGCCACCTACTGCCAGGTACTCCATATCAGTGACCTCGGTAGTCATCAGACATCGTGATAGTGCAGACTGGGGCGCTTCGAGGGTTTCACGGACCTCGAACGTGGTCAGGTGAAGGGATGTCACTTATGTCATGCGTCTGTACGCGAGATTTCCACAGGAATTCCAAACTGCATCAGGATCCACAGCAGGTACTATGACAATTAGGCTTGGTGTAAGCAGCGTAAACATTGGAAGATTGAACAGTACAAAAAACGTTGTGTGGAGTGACGAATCACGGTACACAAATTGCCGATCCGATGACAGGGTGTGGGTATGGCGAATGCTTGGTGAACGTCATCTGCCAGCATGTGTAGTGCCAACAGTAAAATTCGGAGGTGATGGTGTTAAGGTGTGGTCGTGTTTTTCATGGAAAGGGCTTGCACCCCTTGTTGTTTTGCGCGGCACTACCACAGCACAGGCCTACATTGATGTTTAAAGCACGTTCTTGTTTCCCACTGTTGAAGAGCAATTTGGGGATGGCGACTGCATCTTTCAACACGATCGAGCATGTGTTAATCATACAAGGACTGTGGCGGAGTGGCTACACGACAATAACATCCCTGTAATGGACTGGCCTTCACAGAGTCCTGAACTGAATCCTACAGAGCACCTTTGGGATGTTTTGGAACGCCGACTTCGTGCCAGGCCTCACCGACCGACATCGATACCTCTCCTCAGTGCAGCACTCCGTGAAGAATGGGCTGCCATTCCCCAAGAAACCTTCCACCGCCTACGAGAGCCGAAGCTGTCATCAAGCTTAACGGTGGGCCAACACCATATTGAATTCCAGAATTACCGATGGAGGGCGCCACGAACTTTTAGGCAGGTGTCCGGATACTTTTGATCACAGAGTGTAGCAGCTCCGTGCCCGTGCTGGACTCTGCAAAATGCAGCCGCTCGCAAAGATACTCCACAACCAAGCCAGCGATATGACGATCCGTGGGGCGCGCTTAGATATGAATATTAAGCCATACCGTTGATTATGTGGCGTGTAGTAGTTAGGCTGTAATGAAAAAGATACTTCACAAACATACCTGGAGAACTGTATGAAACGTACTGTACAGTTCGTAACTGACACACACACACACACACACACACACACACACACACACACACACAGACACACACACTCACAAACAATACACCCATTAAGAGCCTTTCACTATCAACTAGATAAAAACCACAGCTCATAAAAAGCGTAACTGAAACGTGATATGTAGTGAGCACTGATTGCAACTGTCTAGACGATCACTGCACCCGGCTGCAGAAAGAAAACATTATTTTGTGGGTTTTCAGACTCATCAATAGTAATGCCACATTCAGTTTCGTCTCTAATGATGTAAACATCGACTCTTTGTTAGTTCCTATCCTCACTTCTCCTTTTTAGTGGATAGAATTTCTCGCAGTAACACAAAATTTCATGTAACCGTACGCTGTCATGTACCAGCTATCTCTGTGATCCGTGGACCATTTTTAATGAGGGATGTATCAGATGATTTACTGAAATGATTTTTTGACGAATGATGTGCTTCACATGAGCCTAGTATATTTACATTTATGGTACTCTTAGGTTTAAATATATTAATTTAATAGTTCAGGGACAATCACAAACACTCGTGCGAGTGTGCGTGTGCTCGATGTTTATATTGTTCATCATTGTTTTCACCTATCTTCTAATTAAAACGTCGGCTGAATTAGACTTACTTTGGATCACCACACTATTATCGCGCTGACGGTGTCATAATTAGTCATCTCTTGCCAACGAAAGGTATGCTTTAAGTCATGTTATTTGCCAAGCATGATTTACTCAGTAACCCTTAACTCAATACCCTGTAATTCCACCAGAAAACGCAGCGACTCCGTCATCCTTCGCAACTCAGTCTCTAGCTGATGCCACAAAAAGCTGTTAAGTCATGATACTTTGCGCACTACTCTAGCCACTATGGTTTTTCCGAATGAAATATTAATTTCAGGGTATACAGGCTTTCGTATCAAAATTGTACGGATGATCTTAACAAGCGAAACTCCCAATCGCACCCCCTCAGATTTAGTGGTTAGATGGCCCAGCGGGTCGCGCGGGATTAGCAGAGCGGTCTCAGGCGCTGCAGTAATGGACTGTGCGGCCGGTCCCGTCGGAGGTTCGAATCCTCCCTCGGGCATGGGTGTGTGTGTTTGTCCTTAGGATAATTTAGGTTAAGTAGTGTGTAAGCTTAGGGACTCATGACCTTAGCAGTTAAGTCCCATAAGATTTCACACACATTTGAACATTTTTGAACATGGCCCGTCAAAAACTGAACACAGATCAAGCATGAAAACAGGAAGAAGGTGTACTGGGATATGAAAGGAAAGCAAAGTAGAGCCGGCAGCTGTGGCCGAGTGGTTCTAGGCGCTACAGTCTGGAACCGCGCGACCGCTACGGTCGCAGGTTCGAATCCTGCCTCGGGCATGGATGTGTGTGATGTCCTTAGGTTAGTTAGGTTTAAGTAGTTCTAAGTTCTAGGGGACTGCTGACCTCAGATGTTAAGTCCCATAGTGCTCAGAGCCATTTGAACCAAGCCATATTTATTGCAGCGTATGTGACAAACTACTATGTTTTCATAATGTCCTTGGGAGTGATAACATTCACATTCATACGAACGCCTAAATCGGGAAAGAAGGCATATCTCCCGCACTTGCCAGGCGTGCGTCGGTAAGAGATTCGCATCGTATGACGAACGTACTGTCACTAATGGCGTGTATGGCACACCAGACGTTTTTTCCAGTGGAGGATTCGGTTGACTTGTCGCCTTGTCATGAAACGTTTGCGGTTCCCTTTCGAAAGCCACTTCCTTTCAGTTGCTAACAGAGTAGCTGTGCTAAATCAGCTGTCATTATAGATCTCTCCCTTATACTTCGCTGTTGCAAAGGACGTAACATCACGACACAGACACAAATTTGAATACAGCGGACAGTGCAAAACAAGACAATATTGGCACGAGGGAGGTTTCAACACATCTGGACCGCTTGGTAGTCCAACACCATGACCACTTAACGACGACCCCATTATTCCTCCTATCTGCTCTGTATTGCACTTCTCGTCCTTTGACCATTCACTGTTTCTATTTTGTGAAACAAATACTAACAAAGAGATAGAGGGGCTGGCCAGTACTTAACTCAGCTCAGTATAGCCTATAGATTCACAAAACAGAACAGAAAGTTTACATTCCTAGCTTTCGGAACTTTGTTCCTTCATCAGGGAGGAGAGAGGGGAAAAAAGGGAAGAAGGGAAAGTGGATTCAGTTACTCACAACCCAGGTTATGAAGCAACAGGGAAAGGTAAACAGGGAGGGTAGCAAGGAGGGAGGCATGGTTGTCAGAGGGAAGCCAAAGATATTCTACTGTTAAGTACTGTGCCAGCTTCAAACCAAAGAGGATGCATACAGAAGTAAAGAGGTATATAGTATAAAGATAAACACAACTATGTAGGATGAAAAGATGCATGAATGGCTGAAGAGGAGAGGGAAAAAGAAGAAGACTGTAGGGTAAATGGGAGTGAAGTTGGGCAACGTAGGTTCAGTACAGGGGGATGGCGGGATGAAAGGATGTGTTGGAGTGCAAGTTTTCATCTCCACAGTTCCTAAGGACTGGTGTTGGCTGGGAGAAGCCAAATGGCACGTACGTTGTAGCAGGTTCCTAGGTCCCTAGAATTATGCTGGACGGCATGCTCCGCTACTGGGTATTGGACATCTCCTAGGCGGACAGTTCGTCTGTGCCCGTTCATGCGCTCAGCCAGTTTAGATGTCGTCATATCGATGTAAAAGGCTGTGCAGTGCAGGCATGTCAGCTGATAAATGACATGTGTTGTTTCACATGTGGCCCTGCCTTGAATTGTGTATGTTTTACCAGTTGCGGGACTGGAGTAAGTGGTTGTGGGGGGATGCATGGGGCAGGTTTTGCAGCGGGGTCGGTTACAGGGGTAGGAACCGTTGAGTAGAGAAGGTGGTCAGGGAATATTGTAGCGTTTGACAATGATGTTACGGAGGTTAGGGGGGCGATTAAAGGCAACTCTGGGTGGTGTGGGGAGAATATTGTCAAGGGATGATCTCATTTCAGGACTTGACTTGAGAAAGTCATATCCCTGGCTGAGTAATTTGTTGATGTATTCGAAGCCAGGATAATATTGGGTGACAAGGGGAATGCTTCTGTGTGGTCTGGGGTTAGGAACATTGTTGTTGGACGGGGAGGAATGTATTGCTCGGGAGATCTGTTTGTGGACAAGGTCTGCAGGATAGTTGCGGGAGAGGAAAGCACTGGTCAGGTTATTGGTGTAATTGTTGAGGGATTCGTTACTGGAGCAGATACGTTTGCCACGAATACCTAGGCTGTAGGGAAGGGAGCGTTTGATGTGGAATAGATGGCAGCTATCAAAGTGAAGGTACTGTTGTTTGTTTGTGGGTTTGATGTGGAACAGAGTTGTGGGTGTGAGCTACAACAAGATGAAGGTCAACATCCAGGAAGGTGGCTTGGGTTTTGGAGAAGGACCAGGTGAAATTCAGATTCGAAAAGGAGTTGAGGTTATGGAGGAAATTAAGGAGTGTTTCTTCACCATGAGCCCAGACCACAAAGATGTAATCTATAAACCTATACCAGGCCAGGGGAAGCAGCTGTTGGGTCTTCAGGAAAGCCTCCTCCATGCGGCCCATGAAAAGGTTGGCATAGGACGGAGCCATCCTGATTCCCATGGCCGTTTCCCTGATTTGTTTGTAGGCCTGGCCTTCAAAAGTGAAGTAATTATGGGTGAGGATGAAGTTGGCGAGTGTGATAACGAACGAGGTTTCTGGAAGATCTTTGGATGGGCGTTGGGAGAGGTAGTGTTCAAGGGCAGAGAGACCATGGGTATGTGGGATGTTTGTGTAAAGGGATGTAGCATCTATGGTGACAAGAAAGGTTTCAGGTGGGAGAGGAGTGGAAATGGATTTGAGGCGTTCTAGGAAGTGGTTTGTGTCTTTGATGTAGGATGGGAGTCTGCAGGTGATAGGTTGGAGGTGTTGGTCTACCAGAGCTGAGATACGTTCTGTTGGGGCTTTGAAGCCTGCCACGATTGGACGGCCAGGATGGTTCTCTTTGTGGATTTTTGGGTAATAGGTAGAAGATAGGGGTACATGGCTCAGGTGGAGTGAGTAGGTCTATGGAAGCCGTTGTGAGACCTTGTGAGGGACCTTGGATTTTTAGGATTTTCTGCAGCTCAGTCTGTATGGGGGGATTGGGATCCTGGGTAACAGCTTTGTAGGTTGAGGTGTCGGAGAGTTGACGCAGTCCTTCTGCCACATACTCCACACGGTCAGGTACCACAGTTGTGGAGCCTTTATCCGCCGGGAGGATGACAATAGAGCGGTCTGTTTTCAGCTCCTTAATGGCACGGGATTCAGCTGGAGTGATGTTGGGTGTTGTGTTTCTATTTTTCTTTTTTTCATAGTTCAGTACAACTTCTTCCTGTTTCTAGGCTTGATCCGTGTTCACTTTTTGACGGGCTGCCCACATGGTCCTCTTACCACTAAATCTGAGGGGGCTACGATGGGGAGTGTTCCTTGTCAGTGATTATCCCAGCCACGACACCATCATCTCACCCGGTTCCAGATGGAGCATGAGGAAGAACAGAAAGCGACAAACGATCGGCACTTGCCGTGGAACAGTACGACAGCTTATCGCAGCAGTGCGTAAATAAATTTTTGCTGTCAGAGAGCCCCCCCCACGAACACACACCGAGCTGTAGACCCATCCCTGAATCTGCGCCGGACGTAGTGGCCGAGCGGTTCTAGGCGCTTCAGTCTGGAACCGCGCTACCGCTACGGTTGCAGGTTCGAATCCTGCCTCGGGCATGGATGTGTGTGATGTCCTTAGGTTAGTTAGGTTTAAGTAGTAAGTTCCAGGGGACTGATGAGCTCAGATGTTAAGTCCCATAGTTCTCAGAGCAATTTGAACCTGAATCTGCACTTGCCAAGCTCTTCTAGTGTTGCACCATCGCATCATACAAACAACGTTGTTCCCTCTGGTCGGTCAGCTTATGCAATGAATAAGAATAATCGTTAGATTGTCCTTTTCTGTATATGTGTGGAAGGACGCGCAGGAAACGTTGTAGGCTGCATCCGATGGTAATTGGAAAGCTTGTGCACGCAAAGAATTCACAGTGCAGGCAAGACATTAGAAATATCTCACAGTAGGACGGAACGGAATCAAAATTGAACTCTCCCACAGCAGCTAACTTACTGGTAGAATCCCCGGTGTTTTCAGCTCACCAACTGGAGGCGTGCGTACCAAGTCACGTCATAGCGCGCTAGAGAGTAATCAGAAAAGGTGACACCAGCTGAAATGAGAAAGGACTCCTGCGTGCTATAGTTTCATCCCCATACCGTCTTGCATGTCAGGCGCATGTCAAAAAAGGCGATAAAGGACGGAATTACCTCTACCGCATCATTTGGCACGTGTGTGATTTAGTCCGCTTCGCAAATATTGCAAGTCTTTGTCTCAATTTACGGGATGAGTTGCCCGATGGATATACACTGAAGTGCCAAAGAAACTGCTATAGGCAAGCGTATTCACATATAGAGATAGGTAAACTGGCAGAATACGATGCTGCGTTCGGCAACGCCTATATAAAACAACAAGTGTCTGTCGCAGTTGTTAGATCGGTTACTGCTGCTGGAATGGCAGCTTATCAAGATTTAAGTGAGTCTGAACGTGGTGTTACAGTCGGCGCACGAGCGACAGGACACAGCACTTCTTAGATAGCGATGAAGTGGGGATATTCCCGTACCACCATTTCACGAGTGTACCGTGAATATCAGGCATCCGGTAAGACGTAAAATCTCCGACATCGCTGCGGCCGGAAAAAGGTCCTGCAACAACGGGACCAACGACGAGCGAAGAGAATCGTTCAATATGACAGAAGTGCAACCCTGGCGCAAACTGCTGCAAATTTCTATGCTGGGCCATCAACAAGTGTCAGCGTGCGAACCATTCAACGGAACATGATAGATATGCGCTTTCACAGCCGAAGGCCCACTCATGTACGCTTGTTAACTGCAAGACCTTTACGCCTGGGCCCGTGAACACCGACATTGTACTCTTGATGACTCAAAATATGTTGCCCCGTTCAAATTGCATCGAGAGGATGGACGTGCAGGGTATGGAGACAACCTTAAGAATCCACGGACCAAGCATGTCAGCAAGGAGTGTTCAATCTGGTGGAGGCTCTGCAACGGTGTTTGGCGTATGCAGTTAGAGTGATATGCGACCACTGGCACGTCCAGACACGACTCTGACAGGTGAGACGTACGTAAGCATCCTGTCTGATGACATGCATCCATTCATGTCAACCGTGCATTCCGACTGCAATTCCAGAAGGACAATGCGACACTCCACACTTCGAGAATTACTACAGAGTGGCTCCAGGAACACTGTCTACCGAACCCCCCAAACATGAATATAATTGAGCATATCTGGGATGCCTTGCAACCTGCTGTTCAGAAGAGATCTTCAACCCCTCGTATTCTTACAGATTTATGGACAGCCCTGCAGGATTCATGGTGTCAGTTCCCTCCAGCACTACTTCAGACTTTAGTCTGAGTCCATGATCGTTGTGTTGTGGCAGTTCTGCGTGCTCAAGGGGGGCCCTACACGATATTAGGCAGGTGTACCAGTTTATCTGGCTCTCCAGTGTGCATGGCCGTTCTGTGCGGCGATGTTTTAACTGTCCCGGATTTAATCACGTAAGCTGCCAGTGCCACTGTGCCATAGTGTGTTCGTTCGATTCCCAGTTCCTGCTTGTGCTAGACGCATGGACCACACACACACAGAAGAGGATTTCAGGCTGTAGCGATGCGCGCTCGCTCCAAGACTTTAGACCTCTCCATAGTGGCACTACATAGCTCTACAAGAACCGAAATCGAAGCTGAAGTGTGGCACACATTCGTTAATCGGCTCGATACATCTTTCCTGTTTTGTGAAGACTTCAATGCGCAACATACGACATGGAGATGCGAGATGAACGAATGGAAAAGCGGTTTTGGACATCATAGATGAATTCAATTAATTTTTTTCTGAACAATGGTTGCGCAACTCTCATCCCGGCGCTTGGAAGACGCTCGTCTGCGATACACATCACCCCGTGTTGTTCGAATATCTCCAAAGAATTTACTTGAGGCGTCTGCCCCTACCCGCTGGAGTCTAATTGTTTTACTACTCGAATAGTTACGATAAATGAGAGTGATCCAGGTCCATGCTTCTCTTTCGGCCCTGGGATCGACGCAATCCTTATAGAGTCCCTTCTTTGAGGGTTGGAACTATAATAGTGACAACTATTTATTTGCAGCTCGTACAAAATAGATGCGTGTTTCAAAGTTTTAATGACCTTCAGTCACCAGCATTGTGTATAACCCGTTGCCAGCGATGTGGAAGTCGTAGGATACTCTTAGCAGTGCCTGTTGTGTTGATAATTCGAGCGGCGCGGTCTATTGCCCGACGAATTTGTAGCAGTTCTGAAGCGAATGCCGTGAAGTGTTTTCTTCAGTTTAGAAATCGAGTTGAACTTACGAGGCCTTAAGTCAGGGGAGTGCAGTAGGTGGTATAGCAGTTAGCAACCCCATCAGTCAAACAAATCAGTAACAGCTTGCACTGTACGTGCTTGAACAATGTCCTGCAAAATGATGGTCAGGTTCTGCAGAAAATGTCATCACTTTGTAATGTCCCCACAGAAAATACCCTCTACCACGCACCAGTTAATCATTGTCAATCAAACCATCCACATTCATTCACTTTGGAAAAGTATCTGATCTGATTTTCTCGTAACATATGCGGCGACAGCTCGACGACGCCAAAGTATTTTCTAGTGCGTTTATTCTTTGAAATAACAGAGATGCATATATGCATTCTCCATGGTTGTGAGAGTGGTAACTAGGACAGCTTCTGGAGTATCTGTTGAGGGATTGACGTGCCAATTAACATTTGTGCCGCTATCGGTTTGTTTGAAGAGAAAGAGACTGTAAACGGAAAATAATTAAGACGTGGAATCACCGGAGATCTGGACATGTAATGGAGATGGATTGAATACACAATTTCCTTCATAAATAAGGTTTGTGACTTTTTTGTTCTGGAGTGAATGAACGAATGAGTTTTTTTCTGAATCATTTGATAATCACGTTGGCCCTGTAATTAGTGGGGAGGTTTCAGCTATGTCGAAGAGAGCCTGCAATCACTGAGTCTGTGTTAAATCGTCCAAAAAGGCTTCGTACACATCTGGAATTCGCAATCTTTCGTAAAAGGAACAAATTGTCCACACGATTGATTCTCCCGACTGAATGCAGTGTTTAACAGTAATAATAAATGTAAAGATCTCTTACAGCAAGCCAGCCGCTGATTACCAAGACGAAGGACTCCACCAAAGATTCTATTTGGCTGATTTCACGTAATGAAATATTACAATAATAACTGTACATAGATAAAGGAGAAAAAGAGAGAGAGAGCGAATGAAAATAGAGAAAATACTAATAATCCTCCATTAGTCTAACTTTTCGCCTGTCTTATCACGGATCAGCCGACAGATGGGAGGCCTTTACTTTACTGTATAGATTTATGTGTGAAGGCGAGGAGATCTTAAAAATGGTTCAAATGGCTCTGAGCACTATGGGACTCAACTGCTGTGGTCATAAGTCCCCTAGAACTTAGAACTACTTAAACCTAACTAACCTAAGGACAGCACACAACACCCAGCCATCACGAGGCAGAGAAAATCCCTGACCCCGCCGGGAATCGAACCCGGGAACCCGGGCGTGGGAAGCGAGAACGCTACCGCACGACCACGAGATGCGGGCGAGGAGATCTTAAAGGCAACAGATACACGTCTATACAGACAAGACATTACACAAAGTTAGCGGCTAGCTGCATTCATCATCTATTCTTACATGAAGAGACGGCAACTTATCATCCTTAACATTTAAAAAAAAATGTTAAAACTTCTCTCTTATGCTGGTCGTAGGTTGTGTTCCAAAAATGAACAGCATAGAGACAGAAGTGATAACACTTTCTGCAGGACCTGACCATCATTTTGCAGGACAATTCTCAAGCACATACAGTGCAAGCTGTTAATGATTTGTTTGACTGACGGGGTTGCTAATGGTATACCACCTACTGCACTCCCCTGACTTAAGCCCCCGTGAGTTCGACTCGATTTCTAAGCTGAAGGAAACACTTCACGGCATTCGCTTCAGAACTGCTACAAATTCGTCTGGCAATAGACCGCGCCGCTCGAACTGTCAACACAACAGGCACTGCTAAGAGTATCCTACGACTTCCACGTCGCTAGAAACGGGTTATACACAATGCTGGTGACTACTTTGAAAGTCAGTAAAACTTTGAAACACGTATCTGTTTTGTACGAGCTGAATTAAATAGTTACACCGAGCGAGGTGGCGCAGTGGTTAGCACACTGGACTCGCATTCGGGAGGACGACGGTTCAATCCCGTCTCCGGCCATCCTGATTTGGGTTTTCCGTGATTTCCCTAAATCGCTTCAG
The DNA here is from genome assembly GCF_023864275.1 of Schistocerca cancellata. Lineage (NCBI taxonomy): Eukaryota > Metazoa > Arthropoda > Insecta > Orthoptera > Acrididae > Schistocerca > Schistocerca cancellata. The sequence goes on along the minus strand of NC_064632.1, from coordinate 277,336,374 downwards.
GCAAATGCCGGGATGGTTCCTTTGAAAGGGCACGGCCGATTTCCTTCCCCATCCTTCCCTCACCCGAGCTTGCGCTCCGTCTCTAATGACCTCGTTGTCGACGGGACGTTAAACACTAATATCCTCCTCCTCCTTTAAATAGTTGCCTCTATTAAAGTTGCAACCCTCGTAATTTTCAGAACTGCGAAACGTCTTAAAAGGTTCCGGCAATGCTGCTCCAGGTTATGACAACATCTACTACAATATTCTGGCCAATTTGCCGGGCGAAGCCTTACGCATACTGCTCGACAGTTACATTCATTTATGGGAACTAGGCAATATCCCAGGCGATTGGCGCAGTAACGTAATTGTGCCCATTCTCAAGCACGGCGAAGATCCCGATTTGGGCAGTTTATACCGTCCCATAGCTCTTTCTTCTTGCGTTTTTTAAAAAATTAGAAAGGGTCATGAAGCGCCGTTTGGAATGGTGGTTCGAAAGAAATTCCCTTCTACCCCACTCTCAATACGGGTTTAGAAAGGGAAGAGACACCATAGACAGAGTAAGCCTCTTAACTACCGACGTAGAACGTATTTATGCTTCTAACGGTTACCTGACGGCACTGCTTTTCGTTGATTCCGGTGTGTGTGACAGTGTGGACGTGAACTTCCTGATACGGAAGCTCCACTTAATGAGTGTCCCAGACCTCATTACGCGCAACCTTTACTCTTTACTGCGGCAACGTGTAAGTAATCTATATCAGACAACAGGACAATACCTTGCAGAGACAGCGTCTGGTCTAATAGGACTGCCTCAGGGCTCGATCTTAAGTCCTATTCTATATGCATTGTACTCGTCTGACTTTAGTACAATTTTTGGCCCTTCAGTAAGGGTCCTAATGAACGCCGATGACATATGCATGTACATGTTTTGTCTCAGTTTGAGAATGACACTAAGGTTCGATCGAGCGGACGTGCAGGACTACACTGAATCTGGCAGGTACGAAATCTTCGGTGGTTGTCTTTACGTGGCAGAGATGGGCGACAACTGCGCCCGAGATACGTTAGGGCCTGTCTATATTCCAGTAAGCATCGCAGTGAAATGGCTTAGAGTGTTTGTCGACAGCAGGCTGACGTGGGCTATCCATGTGGAATATTTGATTTCCAAGGTCCGTCGGCCATTCAGTATCGTACCATCGGTATCTCGCGTATGGTAGAGAGCTGATGTTACAGTCCCACCCACTCTTTATCGTGACATGATTCGGTCTGTTCTGGATTATGAGTGTACCTTATACAGCAATGCATTGACGTCTGTACTAAGACAGATCTGTACTCTGCAGTACCGTGCAATACGCATCTGACTTGGGACAATGAATTCTACACCTGTAAATGCGCTTTTGGTGGATGCGAAGAAGTTAAGCCTTCAACTCTGGAGGACTATCTTGGCTCAGAAATTCATCCTTAGTAGAGCAGCGCAAACAGTTCTTCTCTAAAATCTCAACTGCCTCATTGACGACAACAGGCACGTCGATAGGATTCGAAGCACGAGGGTACCCCTTTAAGTTCATATTTCAGGCAACAAAGATATGTGATACCCTTCGTCGTAAAAGACTCACTGTCTCCTGCATTTAGTTTGAAATATGACGTACTAAACTACCAGACCACAATCTTCTACAAGCCCAGAGGGTCGGACCGAACTATTACTACTTCTACTGGGATTTCCCAACTGACTGCATCAACGTGGCCCTCATCTATCAAAATATTCACTGACGGCTCTGAAACAAGAGAGGGCACCGGCTTTGCTTACTTCCGCAGCGCGCTATCTTGGGCTGTGTTTAAGCTACCGACCGAAGCCAGTATCTTCACTGCCGAAGTCCTTGCAATTAAGGAAGCCCTTCAATACGTGGCAGACATCCTTACTGTCACGGATTGGAGGAGGGTACTGAAAAACCTGGAAAAGCAGCAATGAAGCTCTAACACTAACCTTCATGTGCTCGATGTAATGCAGTTACACAACACAGACGTGTCCAGTTATTATGAATCAAGGGATACTCTGGTATCTCCTGTAACGAGATAGCGGACCACCTGGTGAAACAAAGTGTGATTCATGGCCAGCCTTACTACACATGCCTTCTGTGGTGTCACCGCCAGACACCACACTTGCTAGGTGGTAGCCTTTAAATCGGCCGCAGTCCGTTAGTATACGTCGGACCCGCGTGTCGCCACTGTCAGTGATTGCAGACCGAGCGCGGCCACACGGCAGGTCTAGAGAGACTCCCTAGCACTCGCCCCAGTTGTACAGCCGACTTTGCTAACGATGGTTCATTGACTACATACGCTCTCATTTACAGAGACGACAGTTTAGCATAGCCTTCAGTTACGTCATTTGCTACGACCTAGCAAGGCGCCATATTCAGTTACTACGAATGTATTCTGAACAGATAATATTGTAAATCATGTACCGTCAAGAGCGACGTTCATCATTAATGGATTAAAGTTAAGTATCAAACTAATTACGTCCGCTTTCTGAATTCTGATTCCTTGTCATGTTCCAGACCTCACGTCAGTATAGTCCTTCCCTCCCCACGCCAGACTGCGTGAGCTAAAACGCGTGCATTTCGGCCTCCTCTAATAACACGGTGTTGGCTCTTCCACCATCACCTCACCTTCCGCATATAGATTTTGTTGCTGCCGTAAAGAAAAAGGTATATCAAGGTCACATACGTGGGAGGTCTTACAATAGTCAAGAGGAAGACATTATGCCGCAGTACAGCCTAGAATTCCTCGAAAAACCTAGTTCTCCCAAATCAAGCTATCTAGGCGTCATACCACTACCATAACGCGCATCCGGCTGGGTCAAGGCTGTTACACTTCACATCTTTATAGGATGAAAGTTTAGCTATCTCCATACTGCGAAGACCACCTAACTGACACTGCAGACATCTACCATAAGATACTAGGGTGTTCACGCTATGACAGACAACGCCGCAAGTTTCTAAAGGTCTCGATCAGAGCAGAAATTCTCCATCCTACGTCTGTGATAGACCTGTTTCGACAGCTGACCACAGCGGACTATGTCAGTGTTGCCCAGTTCCTGCAAGAAGCGGATATCCAGTCTGAAGTGAGACAGAAAGGTTCCAACATAAGAAGTTGTGATTTATGGACTGTGTTGATTGTGTGAATGTGCAGACTGTACTACGAAGTTTAGCTGGAATTAATGTAATTTCTAATGTGTCTGCTGCAGAATACGTGCACAAGGGGTCCGCGACTGACTGACAAAATAGAAAAAAAGGCTGGCGTCTTTCGTTAGTAAACCAAACGTCCTCGGTCCCCGGGTTCGAAGCCCGCCACCGCTTAAATTTTGATTAATAATCAGCATTGGCGGCCGAAAACTTCCGGCATAAAAAATCACCCTCATTCTGCCAACGGCCATGTCAAAGGAGGAGGAGGAGCTGACAGAGGTTCAGGACACTCTTGTCCTTGGGGTGGGAAACTGCCCTAAAGGCGGAACAATCAGCAATGATTAATGGCATGAGAATACAGAAAGCAATGGAAGCCACTGCATTAAAGACACATAACGTGTATCCAAAGGGAGTGGCCTGTAATTGAAAAAAGTGTCATAATGATCTCTCCATTACCCACCAGGTCAGCCGAGGGCGCTAATGCGCTGCTTCCTGGACTCGGGTAGGCGCGCCAGCCTCGGACTGAGTCCGCCTGGTGGATTAAGGACGAGAGCCGGTATGTCGGCCAGCCTTGATGTGGTTTTTAGGCGGTTTTCCACATCCCACTAGGTGAATACCGGGCTGGTCCCCACGTCTCACCTCAGTTACACGGCTCACAGACATTTGAAAAACGTTCACACTATTTCATGTCTTACACTAGATGCAGACATCTGGGGTCCACTAATTCTGTCCTGGGGAGTACAGGGCGCCGGCAGGCAGGGCATCTGGCCACCCTCTGACACTAACATCGACAAATCCGTAGTAACAAGGCCGAAATCGTGTTGCAGCGGGACAAAGGCCCAAAGCAAATGAATAATGATCTCTCCATTGGCAAAAGATTCAGGAATAGTTCCCCATTAGGATCTCTGGGACGGGACTACCAATGGGGAGGTGACTGTGAGAAAAAGATTGAATAACCAATGCAAGGATAACGTTCTACGAGTCGGGACGTGGAATGTCAGAAGTCTGAACGTGGTGGGGAATCTAGAAATGGAAATGCAAAGGCTCAGTGTAGATATAACAGGGATTAGTGAGGAGAAATAGAAAGAAGACAAGGATTTCTGGTCATATGAGTATAGGGTAATATCAACAGCAGCAGAAAATGGTATAAAGGGAGTAGATTCGTTATGAATAGGAAGGTAGGGCAGAGAGTGTATTACTGTGAACACTTCTGTGATAGGGTTGTTGTTAGCAGACTCGACAGTAAACCAATACCGACAACGATAGTTCAGGTACACATGCCGACGTCGCAAGCTCAAGATGAAGAGATAGAGAAAGAATATGATTATGTTGAAAGGATAATGCAGTACGTAAAGGGAGATGAAAATCTAATAGTCGTAGGGGAGTGGAATGTAGCTGTAGGGGAGGGTATAGAAGAAATGGTTACAGGAGAATATGGGCTTGGGGCAAGAAATGAGAGAGGGAAAGACTAATTGAGTTCTGTAACAAATTGCAGCTGGTAATAGCGAATAATCTGTTCAAGAATCACAAGAGTAGGAGGTATACTTGGAAAAGACCGGGTGATACGGGGTGATTTCAGTTAGATTACATCATGGTCAGACAGAGATTCCGAAATCAGGTACTGGATTGTAAGGCGTACCCAGGAGCAAACATAGACTCAGATCACGATGTAGTAGTGACGAGGAGCAGGCGGAAGTTTACGAAATTAGTCAGGAAGAATCAATACGCAAGGAAGTGAGATACAGAAGTGCTAAGGAATGACGAGATGGCTTGAAGTTCTCTAAGGCTAAAGATACAGCAATAAGGATTAGCTTAGTAAACAGTACAGTTGAAGAAGAATGGACATCTCTAAAAAGGGCGACCACAGAAGTTGGAAAGGAAAACATAGGTACAAAGAAGGTAACAGCGAAGAAACCATGGGCAACAGAAGAAATACTTCAGTTGATTGATGAAAGAACGAAGTACAAAAACGTTCATGGAAATTCATGAATACAGAAACACAAGTAGCTGAGAAATGAAATAAACAGGGAGTGCAAGGAAGCTAAGACGAAATGGCTGAATCAAAAATGTGAAGAAAATTAAAAAGAAATGATTGTCGGAAGGACTGACTCAGTATGTAGGGCAGTCAGAATAATCTTCGGTGACATTAAAAGCAAAGGTGGTAACATTAAAAGTGCAACGAGAATTCCACTCTTTAACGCAGAGGATAGAGCGGATAGGTGGAAAGATTATATTGAAGGCCTCTATGAGGAGGAAGATTTGTGTGATATAGAAGAAGAAACAGGAGTCAATTTAGAAGGGATAGGAGATCCAGTATTAGAATCAGAATTTAAGTGAGCTTTGGAGAACTTGAGATCAAATAAGATCGTAAATCCTCAAAAGCTCACTTATATTCTGATGTTCTGTATGATGTTCGAAATTCTAAGAAAAATAGCGATAGTCTATAGGGTGAGACAGGTAATATACAATATGTACAAGAGTGTACGACCAAGAAGTAAGTGATCTGACTAAAAATAGTGTAAGACAGGGATGTAGTCATTCACCCCTGCTGTTCAATCTGTACACCGAACAATCAATGATGAAAATTAAAGAAAGAATCATAAGTGAATTTGAAATTCAAGGTGAAAGGATGTCAGTAATATGATTCGCTGATGACGTTGCTATCCTGAGTGAAAGTGAAGAAGAACTGCATGATCGGCTGAATGGAATGAACAGTCTAACGAGTACAGAGTATGGACTGAGAGTAAAGTGAAGAAAGACGAAAGTAATGAGAAGTAGCATAAAGGAGAACAGCGAGAAATTTAGCATCATGGTTGATGGTCACAAAGTAGACGAAGTTAAGGAATTCTGCAACTTAGGCAGCGAAATAACCAATGACGGATCGAGCAAGGAGGACATCAAAATCAGACTGGCACTGGCAATAAGGGCATTCCTGGCCAAGAGAAGTCTACTGGTATCTAACACAGGTCTTAATTTGAGGAAGAAATTTCTGAGAATGTACATTTGGAGCACAGAATCATATGGTAGTGAAACATGGACTGTAGGAAAGCGGGAACAGAAGGGTATTGAAGCATTTGAGACGTGGTGCAAAAGACGAATGTTGAAAATTAGGTGGATTGATAACATAAGGAATGAGGAGGTTCTGTGCAGAATCGGAGAGGAATGGAATATGTGGGAAACACAAGGAGAATGGACAGGATGAGAGGACATCTGTTAAGACATCAGGGAATGACTTCCTTCTAACTAAATGGACCTGCAGAGGGCAAAAACTGTAGAGGAAGACAGAGACTGGAATATGTCCAGTAAATAATTGAGGAAGTAGGTGGCAAGTGCTACTCTGAGATGAAGAGGTTGGCACAGAAGAGAAATTCATGACGGACCGCATCAAACCAGTCAGATGAATGACGACCCAAAAAAAAGAAGCTGTGTATGTGATATTGTATACCAAATCTGTAGTTACTCAATTTTTTTGGCTAAATGGTTAATACCAAAGACCAATAAATTGTATTAAAAAAAGTACACGACTTTTGTTCGCAAGGAAAATTTTATGAGGGTACTGCAGCTGCACTATACCCCTTGGGAGTCCTGGCTGAAAATGAGAACGATAGTACAATGTGTGTTAACTGCAAGTTAGCCGATTGCCAGAGGGGATTGAGGAGAGCGGACAAAGCGGAATATCGCTTAAATGCTGTTTGTAATCGAAATTGAAATCGCGTAATTGAAACGTTTCATAAAGATTATAACTCCAACATCTGCAACAGCAAAGTACAAAACAGTAAACAGAAGACAACAACGTACTGTCAGCTAGGTAATTTTGGCTGCACAAAAAAGAAAATAAAAATGCTACCAGCAGAAGCCTTCTGAGTTCTACCAATTCAGGTATAGCAAGCCAATCGGCCAGTTTAGTGATAAATGTCATTCTGAATCGGTAAAAATATCTCCACAGATAAAAAGTTACGAAAAATTTGGTCGCTCTAACGACAGAAAACTGGCTAAAACTACGTCTCCATCGAACGTGAACACGAAAATGTGTCACGTTTTTGTACTAGCTTTTGTGCGTTTGCGGACATGACCCCACCTGTTGTACTGTAAAGGTCTCTCGTCGCTGCTGTATCACGGCTAATGACACTTCAAACATAGTAGATAGTGTCGGAAGTTCCATGCGGCTTTTCGCGGATGATGCTGTAGTGTACAGAGAAGTTGCAGTATTAGAAAATTGTAGCGAAATGCAGGAAGATCTACAGCGGATAGGCACTTGGTGCAGGGAGTGGCAACTGACCCTTAACATAGACAAATGAAATGTATTGCGAATACATAGAAAGAAGGATCCTTTATTGTCATGATTATATTATAGCGGAACAAAGACTGGTAGCAGTTACTTCTGTAAAATATCTGGGAGTATAAAATTAATTGTTGGTAAGTCGGGTACCAGGTTGAGATTCATTGGGAGAGTCCTCATAAAATGTAGTCCATCAACAAAGGAGGTGGCTTACAAAACACTCGTTCGACCTATTCTTGAGTATTGCTCGTCAGTGTGGGATCCGTACCAGGTCGGGTTGACGGAGGAGATAGAGAAGATCCAAAGAAGAGCGGCGCGTTTCGTCTCAGGGTTATCTGGTAAGCGTGATAGCGTTACGGAGGTGTTTAGCAAACTCAAGTGGCAGACTCTGCAAGAGAGGCGCTCTGCATCGCGGTGTAGCTTGCTGGTCAGGTTTCGAGAGGGTGCGCTTCTGGATGAGGTATCGAATATATTGCTTCCCCCTACTTATACCTCCCGAGGAGATCACGAATGTGAAATTAGAGAGATTCGAGCGCGCACGGAGGCTTTCCGGCAGTCGTTCTTCCCGCGAACTATACGCGCCTGGAACAGGAAAGGGAGGTAATGACAGTGGCAGTGATATTTGCTGTTACGTATGATGCCATTTGGGATGTTTAGTCTCGTCATTCCGGCAGCCACAAGGCCGTAGTGGTCGTTCCCCGGTGACATTCAGTCTGCACACTGAGCAAGCAGTAAAGGAAATCAGAGAAAAATTTGAAATAGGAATTAAAATCCAGGGAGAAGAAATAAAAGCTTTGAGGTTTGCCGATGACTTGTAATTCTTTCAGAGACAGCGAAGGAGTTGGAATTGCAATTGAGAGAAATGGAAAGTTTCTTGGAAGGAGGATATAAAATAAACATCAACAAAAAGAAAGCAGGGAAATGAAATGTAGTCGAATAAAGTAGGTGACGCTGAGGGCATTAGAATAGTAAACGAGACATTTAACGTAGCATATGAGTTTTGCTATTTGGGCAGCAAAATAACTGATGATGGACGAAGTATTGAAGATATAAAATACAGACCCGCAAGAAAAGTGTTTGTCGATAATAGAAATTGCTTAACATGAAACATAGCTTTAAGTGGTAGGAACACTTTTCTGAAGATATTTGTCTTTGGTGCCCGAGCGATCTAAGGCGCTGCAGTCACGGACTGTGCGGCTGGTCCCGGCGGAGGTTCGAGTCCTCCCTCGGGCATGGGTGTGTGTGTGTTGTCCTTACGATAATTTAGGTTAAGTAGTGTGTAAGCTTTAGGGAGTGATGACCTTAGCAGTTACGTCCCATAAGATTTCACACACACATTGTCTTGGGTGCAGCCATATATGGATGTATAACACAGGCAAGAGAATAGAGGCTTTTTAAATGTGGCGCTACAGATGAATGTTGAAGATTAGCTGAGTAGATCAGGTAACTAATGAGGAGGTACTGAACAGAATCGGGAGAAAAGAAATTTGTGGCTCAACTGGACTAAAAGAAGGGATTGAATGATAGGACATATTCTGAGATATCAAGGGATCACCAGTTTAGTATTGGAGGGAAGTGTAGGGAACAAAATCGTAGAGCTCGACGAAGAGGTGAATACAGTAAAGAGATTCAGAAGGATGTAGGTTGCAGTAGTTATTCGAAGATGAAGAAGCTCGCACAGGATAGAGTAGCGTGGAGAACTGCATCAAACAAGTCTTCAGACTGAAGAACTCAACAATGACACCACCAACAAGAAGTTAAGACGTCGAGCTATAACTATAAATATGGAGCACTTTAAACACAAAGCTACAAAAAGACAAATTTGAAAAAGTAGCTAAATGTCGGCAGGTTATTAGAACATTTTTGAAATGCCATGAAAAAGGAGAGTTACGAGAAGTTGAGCCCCATGATATATTAGAACCTTCTACAGCCTCAGACATCCAACCCTCCGTGCTTTGATGTTAAATCACTTTAAGATCAAAAAGATGTAAAATAAATCACGTAGCTAATTAAAGCGGAGGAAATTAAAAGCGACAGAGATTGTCTTACTATATCAAAGCAGTAATGAGACACGCGCTCATCTAGATCTCAGTGTAAACACCGGTAACAGTTACAGTCGTATAGTACTTGGCCTCCTATGATGAGTGATAAATTTCGATAGGAAACAGCATCGTCTTATGCTGGTTGCTCAGCTTTTAAGACCACATTAAAGACTTTTCGAAGCGACCTTAAGGGAACGTTTCCGTGAGATATTTCGGTACATTAAAACGGCCGGCAACAGAACAAGTGAACAATTTTCACATGAAGTGTTATATGGTGTGAGTCGAAATGTAGTAGTCATTGTTTACCTTGCAGAATTTTTAAATCAAATCAGAGTAAACTTGCAAATGAAGGGTGTTCTCCACAAAAAGCACCCGATGACAAAAGCTCTGAGGATCGAAAACGCTACTTAGAATGGAAAACTCTTCAAAACATCATTGAAAGTAAATGGTGTCGACAGTAACCTTCAACAGATGATTAACTGTGAAGCAACAAGATGGGAAGCTGTATAATAAATAATTCTGAAAGTAACTTTATTCTTAAGTATTACAAGTTTAGCTTTCCAAGGACAAAACAGTCATATTGGTGAGGTTCATAACAGAAGTTTTTTGAGAATAATTGATTGGAGAATATAGCAAAGAAACTGGTGAACGTCTAGCAAAAGAAAACCAGCTGATGAAGAAAAGTATGATATGTCAAGCTCACAATATGTCATGGTCCTCGCAAAATTAATTTATTTCTCTATGGGGCGAAAACTTATTGAAAATCATTTTACGTCAGAGCGAAGAATCTGTCTTCTTTGGAATTATTGATGATGCAACTCTCGACATTTCCTGCCAGGATCAGAAGCTACTCACACTGCGCTCCTTAATTCGAAACACAGAAAAAAGAGTAATTTGAAGTTTGTGAAGGATTTATTGAATTTATGAATGATAGCGGGAAAACAGGCGATGCCATGACTGATGAAATACTGACAACATTAGAAACTCTTGGATAACCACTTGCAGAGTGTCGTGCTCAGAGCTGTGACAAAGCCTCCAACATATTGGGTCTCGCTAGTGGCGTCCAGTCAAGAATACTCGAAAAAAAGAAGTCTGCCATTTTTTCTTCCTGCGGAGCACACCTCTGTACAGAGTTGCTGTCAATTCTGCTAAACTGAATGATGTTGTGAGAGTTTTTCGAAACTTTGCAAGTTTTTATTGGCTCTAAGCACTATGGGACTTAACATCTGAAGTCATCAGTCCCCTAGACTTAGAACTACTTAAACCCAACCCGAGGCAGGATTCGAACCTGCGACCGTAGCAGCAGCGGTTCCCGACTGAAGCGCTTAGAACCGCTCGGCCTCAGCGGCCGGCCAAGATTTTATTCTTTGCTCTCTAGCAGCCCTTGTCGTTAAGAAGTGTTGAAACAGCAAGGCTTTTCTGAAACGCGTTGTAATGAAGGCCCGCAAGCTGTGCGCCAGATTTTGAAGCACTAACCTTCGATCCTCAATGTTTTATACTTGTTCCTGGTGTTATGCTACTACATTAACCCCATAAGCTGCAAGTACTACTTTATGAGTCAAGTAATTTGGGTCTTTCAAAGACTTCTTGATGTCATCATTTTGGCACAAGATCTTGGCTTCTGCTCATCACAAAAACATTATTATACAGAACAATGGAATTTCCCTCAACGCAGAGACGCATCTAATTGAAGACTTACTTAATGAGATGCAGGTACTACGGGATTCATGAGAAACCATTTTGAATGATGCAGAAGTAGTCGCCGAGGCAGATGGCATTTCACCAAAGTCTGTTATCGAAAGGAAATGCAATGCAGGTGAAAAGGCCCCAGAACACCTTCAGCTGGAAGCCCAAAATGAATTCAAATCTTCTGTTGTCCTTCCTATTTTGGATTTTGTCATGACAGATTTGACAACAAGATCTGCGATCTGTGAACAAAATTGATATGTTTTCTCCAGTTTTGACTTTGATGGACCTTAGAAAATGATGAACTGAAAGTTAAAATCATCAATCTTGCCCCAAGTATCTTTCAGACTTAGCACATCCAGACAGCGTAGATGAAGAAATTCTACACATAAAGGGCGTCTGTAGTACAATCTTACAATCAGAAAAGGACTCGATGAATCTTCTCAACTTCGTATATGAGAAAAATTGTCAAGAAAATTTTTAGAACCTGTGTGCTGCAATTAGATTCTTTTGTACGATTCCAATAACAGTGTCTACAGCTGAAAGGTCTTTCAGTAAACTGGCGAACTTTTTAAAAACGTGCCAATGTCGTCTTAACCATTTAGCAGTTTTATAAATTGAGAATGAACTGGCCAAGACTCTAGACGTTTCCGACAAAATTGATCATTTTAGTTAGACGAAAGCTCGGAAGACTCTTATTAAGTAGCCAATGTCTAAGACTGACACAAATCCTACTTTTAGTTTTTGTCATTAATTTTATTTTAATCTTATTGTGTTAAATAAGAGGGCTGTTCGGAAAGTAAGTTCCGATCATTCGCGAAATGGAAAGCACTGTGAAAATCAACAATATTTTATTTGCAGCAGTTAGCCACACCTTCCAGCTACCTCTCTAAATAGTCGCCGCTCCGCCTTAGACATTTGTCTTATCATTGTATCAGCTTTCCAACACCAAATTCTGCACGCTGGTATACAGCTCGTTGTCTGTGCCAATACGTTGTTTTCGTAGCCGGCGGTTCGTCTGAATAGAGATGTAAATCAGGGGAAGGCAATTACGGGCTGTGTTGTGGCTGATCAAACACTTCCCGTCGAAGACGTTGCGGAAGCGTCTTCATTGCCCCTGTCGAGTTTGGCCGAGAACTGTCATAAAGAAGGAAACATATGACAGTTGTGTTACGTGGGCTGCATGCCACCAGGCGAAATGTCTCACCAGACCCTCATACTTGGCGGCAGAAACTATTTTCTAGGCGTTTGTACGTGCTCACTGTGCGCTAAGATGTGAAAGGACCGACGTGACGGTAGTATTAGAGACAGTGTCCAACACATCGGTGCAAAGCTTCATCGGATTTTCACTGTGGTTTCCATTTCGCGCCCGATCGGACCTTACTTTCTGAACAACAGTCGTACTTGCTTTGGTCGTATTTAAGTAAAATAAATTTACAAATAAAGTGTAGTTTAGAAGCATAACATCTTTATCATAATTATACGTTGCATTTTCAGGTAAATTACATTATAAAATGAGTGTGGGTAAGAAACAGCCATGCAGCTCTTACGCTGCACACGCTTTGAAATAGGGCCACGGACAGCAGAGTACTTACGAATAAGGTGTATCAACAACCATTACGCGAACTGAATTGAACACACGCCTGAGACTTAGCAACAGTGTTCAGTAGAGTAGTAAAATGTGAATTTAAATGTCGTGTGGCATTGCTGGATGGGATATCCTACAGGGTGGCTTCAACCGCCTGTTCGAAGGCGTGTTTTCCCTCTGCAGACGATGGCCTCTTTCCTATAGGATCTGTAATACATGTGTTGTATGTGTGTCTGCAGAGTGTAGTATAGTGTAATGGATGCGTGTATAGTGTAGCGTTTGAGATGCATGAAGAAGAAGAGAGAAGGGAGAGGGTGAAACCTGATGCCGAGACATCGCCTTCTCTTCTTGCAAAGAACCTAGGGAGACGCCGAACTTAACGTTCCCAAGCGTCACATGGCCTCACTTGACATTTCTGCCAAAATTGGTTATTAGGAGCTTTACGCCACCACCTCTGCTCCCCCTGACAGCCAAGTTCTAGCACTGCACATTTGATCCTCCACCAGGATTCGAACCGGCTTGCTACCGAGTCGAGCGACCAACTTCTCAGTGCAAATGATGAACTTTTTGGATTCTGTAAGTTTAGTTGCACGTGGGAGGTGCGGTAAAACTGGTTGCGCGGCTTGGAAAGACTGAAGGTTTCCCTTCGTGCGGTGCATAAGGGTTAGACGATGGAAATGTTACGGGGAAAAACGTCAAATGTATTACCACGGCCGGCCGGCCGTCTCACAGTTTTGTCAAGCACTGTCGCGCTGTCGGAAGGTTCATTTTGAGGTGCGGCGGCGGCCCTAGTGAGACATGTAGGGGCGCTGCCGGACTATAATGGCACATCGTTAGCACCTGTCGGGCCGTGGCCGTCCTTTGTCGCCGTCCTATCGATTCCGCCGTCAGCGCGAGGTGGACGCGCTTAAAATGAGGCGCGGAACAACAAACAACGGCAACCCCAACAGCAGCGATAACAGACCGGCCTGCTCCGACGCCAGCCCGCGGACAAACAACGTAACGTACGAACACCTGTCGCCCGTCACTAGCGTGTCGCATCTGCCTGGAAAACCTGGTGTGTGTGTGTGTGTGTGTGTGTGTGCTAACCCAGAATCTCGGCGCTCCTCTCCGACAGGGACTTCGCTTTACACTACGCAAGACGTCGCCCTCTGTTAATTAGTGGTCACCTTTTCTAGCGGCTCCTAGTTCATTACTCGTGACATAGTAGTCCGTCTCTTTCTTTCGTCTGTACTCAGTGTGTAAAAGATAACTGTTTACTACGCACCGCAGAGAAGACGGAGAAGCCGCCACGAACAATATGACACGCGACACTTGGCGATCCATCAAGCCAGGAAACGACATGAAACTGACCTACAAAAGTCGCCTAAGACTACAGCATAGGGATGCCGCGCGAAATTTTCAATATCTTCTCGCTGTCTTCCGCCACCAGCTTAGTTGGCTCTTTCGTTAACATTACTGCTTTAAACTTCTCCGTGACAGTAATGAAAGAAAAAAGACGTTAGTAAACGTTTGCAAAAACTAATTACGTTCACAGTTATATCTAAACTTAACAATCACAAACACAGTAATTCCGTAGTACAAAGGGCCAGACGCAGTGAGCGTTACACGTTCCTGTGAAAGTGGTGATTGGCGGAAGGAGGTTAGAAAAGACACCCTGTCGCGTTTGACCGGGTTTGGGGCGTCCTTACTGCTCTAAAAGAGAACGGAGTGGAAGAATCAGTTTTAAATCTCTGATGTTGGCCTCCCCGTGACAAGGCCGGTGCGAGACGCACTCCTACTTCTACAAAAAGATGCTTAAAGCCAGGCTTGGAGAGTGATAGCAACTTGCAAGAGAAGGAGGGATCGTTTCTCCCAGCAACGTAACCGGTAATGTACGCACAACGGCCCGACAGATGGGGAAACAATCACAGTAATTTTCTTGGGCCTACTCAATATCAGTCAATCTAGTGCGTCCGTCTAGTAAAATGGGCGCGATTTTGAGGATAGTCGTAGATGTTCTCCCAATCTCAAAGCTATATTAAGGGTAGTATTTAACATTCTGCGCTGATTTTATATTTTAGAGTTTTCTGTTGTTTAAAAAAAGTAATTTTGGGGTAACTAGTTACAGGCATACTAGTTGGATATCTATCGACCCTTATCGACCTCCTGATTAAGCCAGATAGAACATGATCACGACTATATACTTCATCTAATGTATTCCTCTAGGTGTACGTCGTCAATGACTGGGCTGTTTAATTCATTTACAGGCGTGATGCTTCCGTTGCAGACACAACATTAGGTAATCAGTGTATACTCACGCCGTAAGTACACTACAACAACCAGAGGTTGCGTAATTTGATAATTCGTAATTTAATAACAACAACTTATTATGTGATTTAACGCTATATCACAATATATTGTACTTGAAGCTGTTACAGTAAATGTAGTTGTCAGTAACAGTTCCTACTCACGTTCGATTTCACAAGAAAATTTAATTTTTCCGAAACGATACCACCGTGAGCACCCATCATCCATTCACTGAGGTTCTCAGCATATACCCTGTCAGTCCAAAAGTTTCGGGATCGGATTACTAAAAAATAAAGAAAAGTTAAGATGGCTGTTTTTAACGCTTCAGATGTTCTGCATGGTCTCCTCTACAATTGAGTACAGTGCGCAGACCGTTCATACAGCTGTGTGGAACTGTCAGAAAAGTTCATATTTGTTGTTCGACTTGCATGTTACATTCTCTTCAGTGTCGCTTACGTCATGTGAATTTCTGCACTTAGTCGTTTTGCAGCAGGCTCGTACTGACAGTAATAAGTCCGGACATCCGTGATGATTTTTTCCAGAAATGAAATGTCCAAGTTTTGAGTTTCAGTCTAGTCACGGCAGGCGTCCATGTGTCGTTATTTTTTGTTCGATAGGCAAGTTGTGCGAGACACACTTTGCACACAAATCATCCTGGAGAAAGTCTTGAACACTTGATTTAGAAGTGTTGCTCTATAGCGATTTGTCTCACAACCTTGACATCACACGGCCGCACATCCACTACGTAACACTGCCCGTTCACAACTCAACTGAGTGGTCCAATCCACACCTGTTGTTTACAGTTGTTAAACCAAGCACTTTAGTTACTGTGCTGACGTCGCTTATACACCAGGAATAAAATTAGTCTCGGAACACTGAGGATAGACGGTGTAATATTGTAAGTAGGCTGTTTAGGTTTCTATGTTGGTAACGCCATGTAGCGCTCTATATGAAAATCACTGGCTGTGCTATGTGCAGTCTGTGGCTGGTTTGCATTGTTGTTTGCTATTGTAGTGTTGGGCAGCTGGATGTTAACAGCGCGTAGCGTTGCGCAGTTGGAGGTGAGCCTCCAGCAGTAGAGATGGGCAAACTGAAACACGTAATTGTTTCGAAACAAATGAAACAGTACAATGTAATATTTCCATACGCTGTTTCGAAACAGTGAAACAGTTCGTGTTTTGTAATCTAATAAACACATTTTATCATCTTGAATATCTGCTGTATAAGTATGTCCATATAAACACAAATGAGGTGCGAGAGCGCTAATCATGTCGCAGAAAGTATGAAACTATCACTTAGGCGTCTTGGCAGTTTCGTATTTCCTGCAGCAAATGCGCTGCTTTCGTATCGTGTGACTTTCATCCTTTTCAATTGGCTGAGGACAGCCATAGCTGAAGACAGAAGAACCACCACGAACGGAACTGGAGGTGGGAGCAAACTGCAGAAACAACGTATATGCTACTGGGATTCCCACATTCCCTTAGAATGGGTAATATACCCATCCTGCTAATTTCCATTCACACAAAGGGAATCATTGTGGATAATAGGCACAGTGACTATAGACTCACAAATAACGCCAAATAATTCGAATATATAACAAAATATAACAAAAAAATTTTGTCTTTCAAGGTGTTTCGAATCGTTACTATAAATTCACCATGTTTCCCTGCCCTTCCCGTTCACCATTACACTATCAGTGATATGTCAAACAGATTGCTTGCAATTATACCTACATCAAATTTATGTACATGTCTAACAACGGTCAATGTTTGCCTTTTTTTCTTCAAAATGTTGTGGGCTTACTTGCGTTTCTAAATATGATTACTGAACATGAACAGAGAAGCGTTGGTTTAAAAAAGAACGTAATTTAACTGAATGGTTTTCACATATTTATTATTTTGAATGTGAATAGTATGCGTTGTTTTATTGTTTGGTTAGTGTTTATAAAGCAGATGTTACGCCATTACGGAATAGGACAGTCAGCTAGAAACGAAGCTTTATTTTCGGATATCTTAAGCTTCATGCTATTGCTTGTCAAAAAGATTTCGACACTCTTGAAAGTGTTTCATGAAGTGGTATGTTGTCTTTCAGTACCTGTGCCGAGCCCGAATCTCGTCCGACACAGAGCGGAATGAAACATCACTGTTTCGATACATTTAGTCCGTTCCAAGCACAGGTGGACTGAAACAGCCTTATTTTGAAACAACGATACAGCTTCTGTGTCTGGTTTGAGATCGAATCTGGTCCGGTTATCCGAGACAGGAGCGGAATGAAACATCACTGTTTCGAAACAGTGAACCACAGCCGTTCCGAAACACTGAAACAGTTCCACGTATCGATACACTGTATCGAAACACAGAAACAGTGGCCAAGTCTAGCCAGCAGTGGTGGATGTGGGGAGAGAAATGGCGGAGTTTTGAGAGCGGATGATTTGGACGTGTGTCCATCAGAGACAGTAAATTTGTAAGACTGGATGTCATGAACTGCTATATATATTATGACTTTTGAACACAATTAAGGTAAATACATTGTTTGTTCTCTATCAAAATCTTTCATTTGCTAACTAAGTCTATCAGTAGTTAGTGCCTTCAGTAGTTTGAATCTTTTATTTAGCTGGCAGTATTGGCGCTCGCTGTATTGCAGTAGTTTGATTAACGAAGATTTTTGTGAGGTAAGTGATTTGTGAAAGGCATAGGTTATTGTTAGTCAGGGCCATTCTTTGTAGGGATTATTAAAAGTCAGATTGCGTTGCGCTAAAAATATTGTGTGTCAGTTTAGTGTTGATCAGAATAGGTAAAGAGCAAAATGTCTGAGTACGTTCAGTTCTGCTCAGCTGTTTGCAAATCAAATAATGTAAGAGGTTTATCAGCACAGTAATTCATTAATTTTTCTAAGGGGACGTTTCAATATCAAGTTTTTTATTTTTTATTTTATTTATTTACTTATTTTTTTCATCTCTCTTTTGAATGGTATGGTGCGACCCAACACGAATTATTCTCCTATGCCAGCCCCTTCATCTCAGAGTAGCAATTGCGGCCTACTTCCTCAATCATTAGCTGGATGTATTCCAGTCTCTGTCTTCTTCTACATTTCTTATCCTCTACAGCTCCCTATAGGAGCATGGAAGTTACTTCCTGACGTCTTCACAGATGACCTCTCATTTTGTCCCTTCTTCTTGTCAGTGTTTTCCATATATTTCTTCCTCGCCGGTTCTACGGAGAACCTCCTCCTTCCTTACGTTATCAGTCCATCTAATTTTCAACATCCATCTGTAGCATCACATCTCAGATCTCATCACTGATATCCTTTCATCTTGAATTTTAATCCCACTCTTGTTGCACCTTTCTTTTATTTCCGTCATTGCTTCTTCAATGTACAGACTGAACAGCAGGGGCAAACGATTACATCGCCCTCTTGACCCTTTTTAATCCGAGCACTTCGTTTTTTGTCTTCCAGTTTTATTGTTTCCTCCTGGCTCCTGTACGAATTGCACTGTATATTACCCATCTTTCCTGTAGCGTACTCCTCAGAATTTCTATCAACTAGGGTCATTTAACATTGTCGATTCTGAGATGGAAAAATGAATTTGAACGTTTTGCACTAGGCCTGCAACGACTGTTAAATATCAATTCAGATACACAGAGTATTAATTTTCTACTAGGCGTGTCGAAGAATTATGCCCCCATCAGCTTCTACATTCACTAAAATTATCGTAACATTGTAGCATAAACATGTCTTTCGATAGATACAGAGGAAAAAATCTATTGGTATTTCAGTTTATACAGATTAGAGCAAGATAGACGTTGTGGCATAATTGAACCATTTTCTGACAGTATTATCCACAGATTAGTGGACTGTATAACGATTAAGATGAGGCGAAGAAGGAAGAAAATTTTTCTTATTTTTGTAAATGTTATGGCTTAAGCTTATGTGCAATACGTCTGCTTTGAGGCTTAATATGGAATCTGTCATTATGTTCTCGCAAGGCAGCGCGTTGTCTCGTCCTGCTACTGAGTGTATTCACGAAAAACCAGGTACAGTCAGAGTCAAGAAGGGTTACTGGTTATACTGAAGTTAATGCGGTCATTTGAGGAGAAGCCACCAAAAGGCGGCATGAACACAGGCGCGCCACTCATCTGGCTACACAGTTCCGCCTCGAGGTAAAGAATGAAACCTTTGCGTCCTAAATTTAATGGAAAACATTATATCAGACATAAAAGTTAAACTTAACTTCTAAATAATTTGGTAGTAAAATGAGAGTAGTAGGGGTAGTAAAAAACAATAGTAGTGGTGACTTTCAAAACTACGTTAACACAACGCTCCAGTGTAGTATTGTTTACACTTTATCTATGGCTCCTTGTTCTGGACATGATGCTCCAAGCGAGACCGACCGACTACTGTGTCATCGTATGCCAGCGGCGTCATTCAGATGCGGTATGGATCCGGCCGTCATGGCCGAGCGGTTCTAGGCGCTTCAGTCCGGAACCGCGCGACTGCTACGGTCGCAGGTTCGAATACTGCCTTGGGCAGAGATGTGTGTGATGTCCTTAGGTTGGTTAGGTTTAAGTAGTTCTAAGTCCTAGGGGACTGATGACCTCAGATGTTAAGTCCCATAGTGCTCAGAGCCATTTGAACCATTTTGATGCAGTATGGAGAGGCATGAGTTCAACACACAGCTCTCCCGGACGCTGTCGGCTTCACTGACCTTCGGAGTGCTGCTTCTCACCCCAGTAGTCCCTCAGTTGGCAACACGAGCCTGTGTGATCCACGTACCAGTTCTCCCACCAACGGAAAATCGCTGTCAGAACCGCGAATCGAACCCGGAACCTCTTCTTGCAGCCAGACAATTTGATCTCTTAACTATGGAGGCAGGAAATATTGTCAGTAGTAGTCAACGAGACTTCCAGCCAGTCCCAAGCCCGGATAAAGTGGGAGGATTAATCGTTGGGCTAACCATCCAACATAGTAAAAAACTGACAGGTTCCTATACACTCACACCCAGCCTCGGATTGGAATGGATCTAACGGAAAACGACCCAAGCATTATGAATAAAGGACTACGAATGGGTACGTGGAACGTAAAAACACTGTACGCTGCAGGACAGACAAAGATAC
Organism: Schistocerca cancellata; assembly: GCF_023864275.1. NCBI lineage: Eukaryota > Metazoa > Arthropoda > Insecta > Orthoptera > Acrididae > Schistocerca > Schistocerca cancellata. Next base: position 277,316,218 of record NC_064632.1, on the reverse strand, counting down.
TTGATGAAGACCTAACAGTGTACAAGATGAATATTACAGCCCTGCAGGAGATAAGATAGCCTGGACAAGGTATGCATAGAGAGAAAAACTACACGATCAGATAGAGCGGAAATAAGCATGGTCACCACATATTTGGGACAGGATATGCGGTTCATAATCATATAATGGCCAATGACACTAGAAAATGTCAATGAAAGAATTTGCTACATCAGAATCAATGGCAAATATATAAATATCTCATTAATAAGGTCCATGCCCCAACTGAGGATAAGGAGGAAGAGAGAAAAGAAGAATTCTATGACACCTTACACCAGATGTACTCCAGATTACCACAGTATGACATCAGAATTGTGCTGGGAGACTTAAATGCCAAAATCGGACCAGAACAGCAATGGCAACCATATATAGGCATGTTCAGCCTTCACACTGAATCAGATGATAATGGTATAAGGCTTATCAACTTCGCCACAACTAGAAACGTAAAAATAACAAGTACATCATTCCCCCATACAGACATACATAAAGCAACACGGACCTCACTGGATGGATTAACTAGGAACCAAAAAGACACGTTTTTACAGAGAAAAAGCATAAAAAGGCAATAACAGATGCCAGGACAATGGGAGAGGCTGAGATATGTCCAGACCATTCTCTTGTGCTAGTTGTTGTTGTTGTTGTTGTTGTTGTGGTCTTCAGTCCTGAGACTGGTTTGATGCAGCTCTCCATGCTACTCTATCCTGTGCAAGCTTCTTCATCTCCCAGCACGTACTGCAGCCTACATCCCTCTGAATCGGCTTAGTGTATTCATCCCTTGGTCTCCCTCTACGATTTTTACCCTCCACGCTGCCCTCCAATACTAAATTGGTGATCCCTTGATGCCTCAGAACATGTCCTACCAACCGATCCCTTCTTCTAGTCAAGTTGTGCCACAAACTCCTCTTCTCCCCAATCCTATTCAGTACATCCTCATTAGTTATGTGATCTACCCATCTAATCTTCAGCATTCTTCTGTAGCACCACATTTAGAAAGTTTCTATTCTCTTCTTGTCCTAACTAGTTATCGTCCATGTTTCACTTCCATACATGGCTACACTCCATACATATACTTTCAGAGACGACTTCCTGACACTTAAATCTATACTCGATGTTAACAAATTTCTCTTCTTCAGAAACGCTTTCCTAGCCATTGCCAGTCTACATTTTATATCCTCTCTACTTCGACTATCATCAGTTATTTTGCTCCCCAAATAGCAAAACTCCTTTACTACTTTAAGTGTCTCATTTTCTAATCTAATTCCCTCAGCATCGCCCGACTTAATTCGACTACATTCCATTATCCTCGTTTTGCTTTTGTTGATGTTCACCTTATATCCTCCTTTCAAGACACTGTCCATTCCGTTCAACTGCTCTTCCGAGTCCTTTGCTGTCTCTGACAGAATTACAATATCATCGGCGAACCTCAAAGTTTTTATTTCTTCTACATGGATTTTAATACCTACTCCGAATTTTTCTTTTGTTTCCTTTACTACTTGCTCAATATACAGATTGACCAACATTGGGGAGAGGCTACAACCCTGTCTCACTCCCTTCCCAACCACTGCTTCCCTTTCATGTCCCTCGACTCTTATAACTGCCATCTGGTTTCTGTACAAATTGTAAACAGCCTTTCGCTCCCTGCATTATACCGCTGCCACCTTCAGAATTTGAAACAGAGTATTCCAGTCAACATTGTCAAAAGCTTTCTCTAAGTCTACAAATGCTAGAAACTTTGGTTTGCCTTTTCTTAATCTAGCTTGTAAAATAAGTCGTAGGGTCAGTATTGTCTCACGTGTTCCCATATTTCTTCGGAATTCAAACTGATCTTCCCCAAGGTCGGCTTATACCAGTTTTTCCATTCGTCTGTAAAGAATTCGCGTTAGTATTTTGCAGCTGTGACTTATTAAACTGATAGTTCGCTAATTATCACATCTGTCAACACCTGCTTTCTTTGGGATTGGAATTATTATATTCTTCTTGAAGTCTGAGGGTATTTCGCCTGTCTCATACATTTTGCTCACCAGATGGAAGAGTTTGGTCAGGACTGGCTCTCCCGAGGTTGTCAGTAGTTCCGATGGAATGTTGTCTACTCCGGGGGCCTTG